>NC_057939.1:6329492-6633949 GCF_018555375.3 Anguilla rostrata
GCACTCTACTATTAAAGAGTACGCTTTAACGTGTTCTCTTTCCCTGGAAACATGCAGTAAAGAAGCAAACACTGTCTCAAATAATGCTTTTCATTTAAATGCAAGATGCACTCGAAAAGCTGTCTATAAAAAGGAAGAAAATGTGGGATCACTGAAAAAACAACATCTCAGTTTATTAGTTGCTCTGTAACCACCTAACATGGTTACAGAGCAGACAAATATATGCAACAGTACATGTTGACCCTATCTGTTTTGTTGTACTTGTACTGTATGCATCTGGGTACTATTTGTATAATTTCTGTTTTGCAGAGTTGAGCACATCACTGCATGATCCTGTTTGGTCAACACTACTAATAAGCTCTGCCCTGCTTTCTCATATAAAGACAAACAGTGTGAAATAAAAATAAATTAAAAAATCAACTCAAAAATGAAATCAAGCAGTTTGCAAATGAAACCACAGATAGTGAGCCAGTGAAAAGGAAATGTATGTTCCAAAAGCAAATGTTGAAAAAACAAAATAAAAATAAAGAATTTCTAATGTTTTTATGCTCAACATTTATGTGTGCCCACTGTTTAAGCCACCAAAATTCAAAGAGTTTAAGAGCTGGCCTGGGTGAGTTAAAGTACAAACAAGTTATGTTTTGCTGCTCAGCCCATGTTGATGCAAATGCATTTATTGTAGACCCTGAGATACCTGAGATAGCATTAATGCTACTGTTTCCACCAGATGGAGGCCTGATGTTTACATTAAAAAGACACTTACCAACCAGATTAAATGTATAATAATAATAATAATGATAATAATAATAATTATCATCCTCATCCTCATCAGCATCATACATCTAAGTGATTATCTCATAGCTAGCACATTCTTTCTGAACTGACTCCCTGACCTCGGTGGAGCACGCATAATACTACGCATTGATCTGTTTTCTTACTGTGGGGATTGTGTTTCTGTTTTTTTTTTCTTCCACTCTGACAGGCTTTGAATTACAAGTCCGTACAGTGCATCCACATGACAGGGGCTACGACCACGGACGCTCTCGCTGTGGTTTCCCACGGCAACTCATAACAGACCCATCAATCAGCTGGAGAAAATCGCACCAGCAAATTAAACTACTAAAAATGTCAAAAATTACGCTTAAGTTCAAAAAAAAAAAAAAAAAAATCCACTCCCAATCCATTTGATAAACAAATATTTGCACAAGTGTCCTGACATTCCGGAATCCATGCATTAAAAATAATAAAAATTCAAGTCAGGCCGACTTGAAATTATAAGAACACTTAACTTCACGGCTTTTTATATTAAACTCAGCTTGTCGGTACAGAAGTTCACCAACCGAAGTAAATCCTGAGTAAAATCAAGTTCTCTCATACATGAGTAAAACTGACTTTACAGTGTGTCAGTAAAAAATTAGATTTGAATAAAAAAGGCTTATTTATCCTTGTCAAATATTGCCACAAATCTATGAATAAAACCTATGCTTGCTTTCAATGAGTTTGGCCATTCCAATAGTTCTTATTACTTACACACACAGTCAGACATGAACGATGAGATACAGAAATTTGGCTCTTCTAATGCTGACAGACAGTGTTAATACTCAAGACAAAGGTAGGATATTAAGCTGTTTATAATACTACTACTGTAGGTTAGATTTTACACTGCTTGAAAGACTTCACTTAAATGAGTGAATTTAAAAACCCGCCTCCTTGTGAAACACTAGTCAAAGCAGTCATTGCTTTAGTTGGAAGCATAACCGATTCCACACATTCGACCAAAATACACGTTCTCTATGTCGATTGAAAAACTTCAAACAGGGCGACAATGCAGCTAATAAAGTTGGTATCAATGTCTGTAATGGCACAAGCTATTTTCACAGTGACATGAGCGCATTGCCACAAGCGCGTCTCGGCACTGAGCTCACTAACGAAGCTGTTCAGTTCCCGCGTCTCAAACGGACTGCAATGAGCTACATAAACGAGATCGTTTCCACGCCAGATTTGGGAAAAGAATGATCTTTAATTCTCCTCCAGTGAATGAAACAGCAGTCTTAACCTCTGTCGTAGGGTGATCCAACCCACAGGGGAAACAGCATCGTTGCCTTTTAAGATTTAACGATGACAGGCAAAAAAGAGAACAGCGAGCATAGGAGGGGAAAAAAAACGGTCTGTCTGATTTATTATTCATGTGGAAAGAACCCAAGGAAACAGCTGGAAAACACGTGTCAGACAGGAAGGCCTGACCTTTTAAACTATAAATATTTTCCATGTCACTGTTATAGCTACTGTTGTTCTTTTACAATAGCTACGTGGCCAGCCTGTGATGAATAATCTATTGAATTTGGCAAGCGCACATAAAAACGTACCGTTTGTTTTTATTTATTTGAAATTCTCGGCCCACAGATCTTTTAAATGAATAGTTCTTCTTACAGATGGTACCAATTGTTATGTTAATTTGAAAGTACAATAGGGCGGTATATCTATTGACATACTCTATGAAGAAAGGGGTTCAACATTAATGATACCTAGAAAACTGCAGCACTGGGGGATTAGTTTGCAAAATCTGCCTCCCTGATATAGAAATGTCAGACCTTTTGCAGTTACAGTATTTCCCTTCTGCAGTAGCAATATAGCATTTTGTTTCAACCAATTTGGTTTCGCTTTTTCTATTTTATCAAAACACACACGGTTGCAGTGGCTGCTGGGTGGCTCACCCTGTTAAGACACTGTGCTAGTGCGTGGATGGGCCCCGCATTCTAGCTTCGAATCAGATTTAGAGGGCCAACTGTGGCCGACAGCCCCACAGGGCGACACACAATTGGCTCTAGCATCACTCTGGGATGGGAGGGCTTCTGATGACCAGGATTACAGCATCTCATTGGTCAACAGTGACCATTGCTGGCCTATTGGGTGCTCTCAAGATGGCAGCTGTTAAGATCCACCTGTAGAGTCCTGACTTGCAAAGTGTCGCCTAAGAAACAGTGGTGGCTGGCACATCACGAGGCTGAACCCGTTTGTAAGTAAAAAGTGGCTAAGTGCTAAAACAAATGCTGCCGTGAACAGCTCATACAAATCTTTATCCGTCAGAAAATACTGGAATATATAACACATTACTCAAATATGCAAATTTTATGTGTCCCAAAAGAGTCGTGTGGGGGCGGTTTTCCACAGACAGGCGGTGGGACGGTTGATGGCCTCACGTCAGGCTCAATATTCTCAATATTAGAAGTTGCTCGGCACCCGAAAAGCGCCTAAACTCTGCCTAAACTTCAGATATGGGCTTTGCTAATGAACTGACGGAGAGTTAATACTTCTGACAAAACATCGCAATCTTGCGTGTGTGGGAGTCTAATTGGAAGTGGCAATTCAAAGCCCCAAACTTTCTCTGGTGGTGCTTCTATAAATAATGTACTCACTGAATCAAGCCCTAAAGTTGCATTTTACTGTTTCTTCTAGGCTGAAAAGACCAAAACACCAGATTGAGTCAAAATGACTGAAAGGCCTATGATTCTAAAAAGTGTCAAATGGGGAATTTGATCTAAAAAAGCAAGTTGAGAACAGTTGTTTCACCAGCTACATTGGTTGCACAGAAGTCTAGAATGTCTCTCCAATTTGCAGTCCATACGGTCAAAAGCAGAATAGACTTTATCAACCAATCTGCTAGCCATGAGGAATGGTTAATATGCCATTATTGTTGCGAACTGTTGTTTATACACAAGCTTAAACACAAGGAGCATCTATCGAAGTAGCTACATGATCACAGCTAGATAGCTTGCATCGAGAGTTAGTGGTTAATTTCACTTATTACAAAAATACCTTATCGTGACGGTTTTAAATTGTGTCATTTTTGTAAATCTTTTGTAAATCCACCTAATACATACATACATATATATATATATATATATATATGAGTTATGTTGGTTTGTTTAAGCACCAAAATAAAGCTATAAAAGTATTTAAAAGCAATTAGCAGCCACTTCTACTGTGCATACTTATGCACGGTAAACAACTTCTAATTAATCTGACAACACCTGTGCCAATCAGCATGACATCTGAAACAAACTAACTTATTTTTCAGATCGCAGGCAGTAAATTCAGGACTGGCTTTAAAAAAGGCTCACTCACAATAGTCACGCTACATATACAGCTATTGTTACCATGCAAGGAATACCAGCACATGAGTATTCCACTGCTTTATTCATTGTACAGTAATTATAGTTTTGTGTGTGTGTGTGTGCACGTGCGAATGTGTGCGTATTCATTCAGAAAAAATAAATTTCAAATGTGCTACAGCCTGACTGTACAAATTTCTAACATCCCCAAGTGCTGCTTTATAAACACACACACACACACGCGCGCACACGCAGAGATCTCAGAAGAAAAACTATACCTCTGGATCTATAATTGCTAACCTGATTCATGGCAGGGCTGCCTGGTTTGTGGGAAGAAAAAATAATAATCCCTGCCAATTTAGTGCTGCGAACTGACATGGCGCATGAAGCGCCGCTCACAATGACGCTAATTAGCCAGGGAGAAAAACATCTCACTTTCCCACCAGCAGCCAATTAACACGGGGGGGAAAAAAAGAAAATGGAGGTGAAAACAAACTGAAGAGCTCAATAAGAAGACATGTTGACTGCAGAGTACAGGTCAGTGGACATGCTGTGTCACCCGTACATCAGTACAAAAAAAAAAATAAAAAATAAAAAAAAGATGTCAGGAAGTTTATATTGCTCTGTTATCAGTGTGGTTTCTGGTATCTTAAATCTGGAATTGTATTGTTTTCGTATAATTCCTCTTTGAGGGGAAAACCCATTCATTTAGTTTCAGCTTTCTCGTAATAACCTGATTTCGGGCTGCAATTTGACATTCGCGTATCAATGGTCTTATAGGGATTAGACTGTGTTGTAGTCGACACATGGGATCAAGGTAGTTTGTATTGGGAAGTGGTTCAATTCCGGTTACACAAACGTAGAACCGCACGTACAATCAAACGCCACAAAGGTCAGATCCATTAAGTCTTAAATGGCACAGGGGTTTCAGACGTGCAATACAATATAACATGCAAGACAAGCTGTGTAAGTGATTAACCCTAGGTAATACCATCCTCACACCATCACCCTCAACTAGAAACCTTGGCGTGGTGATGGACAACAGACTGTCCCTCACCGAGCACATTTCAGCAGTGACACGTTCATGCAGGTTCTTCCTGTATAACATCCGGAGGATCCGCCCCTTCCTCACAACTTACTCGACCCAACTCCTCGTCCAGGCAGTGGTCCTGTCCCGCCTGGACTACTGTAACTCCCTGCTTGCTGGCCTCCCAGCATCATCTATCAGACCCCTGCAACTCATCCAGAACGCAGCAGCGCGTCTGGTCTTCAACCTCCCCAGACATTCCCACGTTACCCCCCTGCTCACCACCCTCCACTGGCTCCCCGTGATGGCTCGCATCAAATTTAAAACATTAGTGCTTGCCTTCAAAGCAGCCAGGGGGTCAGCCCCTCCCTATCTACGTCAACTCATCAGACCCTACACCCCAGCTAGACCTCTCCGTTCTGCTGCCACATGTCGCCTGGTCCCTGCCCCGGCTCGCACCAGCACCCGGTCACGCCTCCTGTCTGTTCTAGCCCCACGGTGGTGGAATGACCTTCCTGTGCAAGTCAGAACAGCAGAGACCCTGGCCGTCTTCAAACGTAGACTGAAGACTCACCTCTTCAAGCTACATCTCACCTCATCACCCCCCACTACCCTCTAACATTTTTTTAGAAAAAAAAAAAAAAAAAAAAAAAAAAAAAAAAAAATAGGGTGTACAATTCACACTTATACCTAAGCAAAGTTATACCTATTGTAGCTCTCTTGCAGGAATGTTGTAAAGCGCTTGTCTCGGAGTTTTGTAATGCACTTGTTGTAAGTCGCTCTGGATAAGAGCGTCTGCTAAGAACCTATAATGTAATGTAATGTAATTAAAGTTCCTCAGGTACCCGGGAGAACAGTATAAATCTGGATGGAAATCGTGTAGCTCGTGTGGAAAGGTCAGGAATGAGATGAGACTTTTTGGATGTAAAGGTGGATCCCTCTCAAAGGGGAAGTCGAGCAACGTTTTGGGGGTGACGTGGGGCAAGACTGGGAGACCTCCGGAGTCATTCCCAATTAAAACAGAGGTGGCCCACTGTCCCACAGTGCCATAGAAGGTGATTTAACCAGGAGGTCCCTAAATCTGGTCCTGGAGTATCCCAGTGCACGCTGACAATGGCAATTCCTGAAGTATGAGGAGCTCTTAATTGCATTTATTTTTGAAACATTTAAAGTCCAACTATGGAAATTTTGTCCTCTGAAAACCCCACGATTTCAGAAACTTGTTCAGCTTGTTACAATGATTGATTGAATACTGTAAATTCATTTAGGACTTTGGCCAGATCCGTTGTTAGACAACTGATGCTTTCATTTTGATTTTCACATGATTTTGCAATATACTCCTTTTGAAAGAGGGTAGATCTTTAACTGACATACTGATGGACTTACAGAATGAAACCAGAGGGCATAAAGAAGTCCTAAACGCTTAAACTATGGACACATACCAGCTCATTGAAACTTCACCATTTGTAGAAAATGAGAAGGTCCAAGACAAACAAAACAACATCATGTTATTCTTTTTCAGCAAAAAAAAAAAAAAAAAAAAATGATGGAACTTTCACATTTTTCAAAAACTTTAATTAAGTGGGAACAAAGAATCAGTACACATGGATGGGTGCACTGCAGGAGCGGGTCTGGGAATTAGAGAATACATCATCATCATGCCTCATGGACACCATACTTTTTATCCCCTTGGAAGCCACTGTCACTAATTAGTTGGATTTTGTTGCTTTCCAACTTTTTCTTCCACCCCCCCCTCCTTTTTTGGTTCCTTTTCTAACTTTTTTTTTTTTTTTTGCAAGACCAATTGAACATTTCTTGTAACATTTTGCATTCACTAAAACATATTGAAAGTACTGTATTGCTGTGCTGTATTGGCTCAGCGAGCCAGATAAGTGCCATAGTATCAGGGGAGACAAAAATGCTGAATTATACATTTTTTAACACTTGGCTGATCGAGTTTATTGCCTGTCATTTGTGTATTCCTTACATTCAGTACAACTGTTTGTCTTTTTTTTCTCTGAACAATTAGGCATTTTGTAGCATGCACGCTGCGAAGTCATCCAGCGGTACACTCAGAATGCGTTGCAATGAGGGAGAATATCTCTCCACGTAACAGAGGCAGCTCAAACCTTCAGGGACACTTTTCAGGCACTGAAAATGGCTAAAATGTTAAAAAAAAAATAAAAAAAACAACGCATTGCAATAAAATATCTCATCAGGGTCCACGGAGACCAAACTCGGGGGGTGGCGTGTATTTTGGCCCCCCCTGCCACCCGTAGAAATGGCCCCAGAGACTGTGAAAGCTGGTGTATTGATTGAGCCACGCTCCACGTGCATGTGACTGGCTTCACACCCGGCCTGGTGGGGCTTCTCTGTGCCTTTTCCCCAGCACAGTGTGGGTTGTCCGTGGCTACTGCACATTTCGGCCCTGCTGGAAAACAGTCCAATATTTGCTACTTGCTCTTTTTTTCCCCGCACTATATTTCTTGAGGAGGCCTTTCTGTTGCTATTCACCCAGGACCTCTGCTGTTTTTTTCAGGAGGGGCAGGGCAGGGCGAGGGCCAGGCTGAGGGGAGCTATTAGAGGTCCCACTTGCCCCAGAACAATCCGAAAAAGAATCCAGGCAGTCTCTCGGTTATCATGACAACTGCAATATTTTGTAGCAGGAAAAAGTAAAATGTGTAGAGCAGGGAGAAGAACCTTCTTCCTGCCTCAAGTCACGGATATATTTTCAAAAGGAATCATTGGTAGGAGGAAACAGTACCTTAATGTCTCAACATACACAGCATGTAAGTGAACAGACGGGTTGACTTTGTTCTCCTAGCACTTCAGGCACATTTGCAGGTGTGGTATTGAAAGGTATCACAAGTGTGCTTTGTTTCCGGTCTTGCGATCTCTCATTAAAACTGAGTGTATCATTTAAATTGACGTTTTCTCCCACACATTCAACTGTGGTTGGAGTTTTTCTGTTAATGAGATTAACCTGTCGGCAATGTGCTGCATGAAAATTCATTCACTCACCAAATTCTGTCACTTTCACTAATAACAAAAGCCTCAAACACAGAAAATAGCCATACAGCCATGCGGGCCAAAATAGCTCCAAATTATATGTTATAACCCAGCGAGGAAAAGTCCCAATCTAGACATCTAGAGAGGTGGAAATCTAGGTTGAGAAATGTTTTGACATAAAGGAACTACGTTAGCTCAAGTTAGCTCCAATTTGGCTCAGGTTTTACCTGGATATAGCCTATGTCCTAGTCGGATAAAAAAAAAAAACTTAATCTAGGCGTTCAGGTGAAAACCTGGCTACATTTATCTGAAAAGTGAAAGAATAATGTTTTATAGTCAAAAAGAGACTAAAGTAAAATAATGACTGGATACTTCAGAGCTGGTGTGTGAAATTCTCTCTGAACAGGGCTGGTGTGGGTGCAGGTTTTCATCTTACTTCAACACTATGACACGACTCTACTTATCAAAGTCTTGATTGAAGACTATGATTAGATATTTAGTTGAATCAGGCATCGTAGCATCGTAGCACCCTTGCTTTAGAGAATTTTCCAAATGAGAAAACTGAACCTCATTAGTTATTTTTTCTTTTTACCTGTTTTGCGTCTCTAATGCAGAGCACTTCGCTTTCTGTTTCATTTTAAGTATATTAAGGTCAGCGGTGGTTCAAATCCACCTGGTAAAAAGTGTTCAGCGATTCCAGCGAGCTGAACGCTGGAGCACTCTCGCTGACAATTACCCGGACCCATTCTTCTCTCCAGAAGGACTCTTTAAGACCCGGCAAGACGATAAGAAGGGCGAGGTTATTCGTCTCGGGTGCATTTATGACCGACACCACTCATGATCGCGCTCCTCTCGCTCCACCGATCTCTCCGGAACCTTCAGCGTCCTCACATTCCGACTGTTTCATCACAACGATCGGGTTCACAGGTCAGACAGAGAGGGGAAGTAAAGAGAGGGAGAACTCTTCCATCCCATAAAGACATTTTTTTGTCTTTCTCTTCCACTTGGCGAACGACAGATTTTGTTGTGCTCCGCGGTGGGGTGAGAGGTGAGGCTTTTTAATAAAGAGTCTGCGGGCGATCGAGCAGCAGTCAGAGTAAACGTGGCGTCCCTGTTATCTTGAGCCAGTTCTGCACTTCATAATTCACCAGCGTGTCACTTTGGAACAATGGAAACACTGAATACCTGATTTTTAAAAAAAGTAAAAAGAAAAAAAAGGTCACACTGAATAATCCTGTAATTGTCAGGAATTGAAGAGATTTCTTTTATTACGGTGAGATATTTTAAAAGGCTGGCATTAAATGATCGATCTTCTCCGCACTCTACCATTATTAGTTTGAAACCTGAATCGCTTTTAACCAAAAAAAATTCCAATCAACAGTATGTGACAAATTTTTCAATGAATTGTTATGGCATGAACAATAAGGCTCCATCCAAGCTGAACAGCTATTAAAGTGTGGCTGTGGAAAGTGAAAGGAATAATTTAAGAAATCATGTTTTGGTGTCTTACATTTACCTCTAGCACCACGTATAGATTCAATAATCATTTGTCCTCACAGATTCATTTTGAATTTGTCCTCGCAAATGAATGCAATGTTAGCTCTTTCCAAATTTGTTGACTAACCAAACCATGCTAGGGAAGAAAATCGTAACAACAGCATTATTTGTAAGTCGGAGATAATGGCAAAAGTTGAGTCAAGGCCATCGTTTATACTGAGAATAAAAAAAAATATGCGTGCGTTAGAAATACAGAGAATCTAACGCGGTACAAATAGCTCACTTGAACCGCCCTGTGAATCGTGACGAATGGCCCGAATCACACGGAGGTGCAGAGACCGCCGGCCCGCGCGTGACCCGGAGCGATCCTAAAATAGGGTGCATCTTTAATCCCCGGAGTCGGGCACGCATAACCCTTTCCTGCTCTGGCCCTGCGCGTGCCTGTCCCTGACTGGGCAGTGGCATTTGCTGCCTCAGCACGCAGTCTCTGTACTCTGAGCCCAGATGGCATTTACTCTGTATCTCTCTCTCTCTCGCTCGCACAGCCATTTTTACTTTTTAAATATTATTATTATTATTGTTGTTGTTGTTGTTGTGATTATTATGATTATTATTATTATTAATAAACCTTGTGCCCAACCTCAGGACCGACACTCGCCTGTTCTCTGCAAGCGAGAAAATAAAACGGATCAACGAGATCTGCGATCGCTCGCAAGCACTGAAACCGACTTGCAGCGGGACGGTGCCCGTGGAAGTAAGTCATAACAGTCTATCAATCCGGGCAGATGTCTTTTCTTCCTCTAACGGCATCAGAATTGCAGGTTGTGAGTCTGAGAACAGCCAGGCTGACTCGCTGTGGCCTCAGGGGTCTCCCTTCCGAGGAACTTCTCGGTTGGGATGGGGGGAGACTAATTTTAAAGTGGAACGCCTTGCGGGAAAACGCAAGTCCCGTTGGCAGCCAAAGGAACGCATTTGTATGTATGTGTGTTGCGGCATACGCTGGAGTTCCATTGTGAATTCTATGAGTCGCCTGTACATGTTACCCCAGAGAGAGTCCTTAACCTATTTTTATGAAGTAGGTCCGTTCCCAAGGCCTGGCTTTGGCCTTACACATTGTTCCTGCTACAAGGCATGAACAGAACCATTTATATTGGGACTACGATAAAAAAAAATGAATCGCTTGATCTATGTAAGAGCAGTAGTACTTCAGATTTAACATGAGATCAGAAACCCTACTTCTTGTCATGTCTGTCAAAATGATAAATGAGGGCCCCCACCTGCAATATTTATCACACCCATAGCACACACACACACGCACACACACATCCATAGCACACACACGCGCCCACACACACCCACAGCACGCACACGCACACACTCATGCAAGCGCACACACACACACACACACACACACACACACACAGCATGCACACACGCACACACTCATGCAAGCACACACACACACAAACTCGATGTATGTCCATTCAACGTACATGAAACATCACTGTGTTGTCTGTGGGATATCTCCCATGTGTGAAAATTTTTAAGAAGTTGCATCCTGACGTCACCTTTGTACATCCATATACCCCACTCCTAATTTTTATTTAGGGTGACAAACACACACATGCACGCATGCACGCACGCACACACACACACACACACGCACACACACACACACAGATACTCTGGAAAGTGAAGATCACACATGCAGTGTGAACTATTATTTAACTTTTTTTCTCATTGCCTTTACATTTTATCACTCATTTGGACATTGAATCCTTTCCTCTGGGGCCATACAT
The DNA here is from genome assembly GCF_018555375.3 of Anguilla rostrata. NCBI lineage: Eukaryota > Metazoa > Chordata > Actinopteri > Anguilliformes > Anguillidae > Anguilla > Anguilla rostrata. Next base: position 6,340,937 of record NC_057939.1, read on the forward strand.
ATTTGAATTTAATGTCATAGTTGGTCTCCAAAGATGATTGGCAAAACCTGTAGGGAAATACAGCATACTTCTCAATGCCCAACAAGCATAGATGTATCAGCACAGCAGTGTGTTGAGATTACCAAACTCACAGGTCGTATTTCTATAGCTAATCCAGGGGTGTCTTCGGTGCCCTCTGATCTCATGAATTTTATATACAGGCTTATTCTTTCTGAATAGCTTTTTCACACTGAATAATGAATGTTCAGAAACACAGGAACGGAATTGGAGAAAGACTGTCTACTGAAGTTTGAGAATGGAAAAGAAGACGCTTTTTAAATAGAAGACCAATGCGTAAAGTTTGACAAAAACCAGGCAATCTGAAGGTCACTCGAATTTCATTTGTCACGCTACACAGCCTTAATAATTCTGGAGCCATAGGCCAGGATTCCATTAATATTTTTCCATAACTTTGACTCACAAGTAAACATACCGTATGTGCAAAAACTTTTTTCTTCAAAAAAAAAAAAGAAAGCACTTTGGCATTTTCAGGGATTCCATAAATTAAATAGCAATGTTTGTGTTTGTGAAGAAAACAAAAAAATGTCTGCATTTATTATTATTATTTTTTTAGACACAGTGAGGGGTAGAATTTGGGTCATAGCATTAACATTTTAGGCTGGAATTACACCAAAAGCAGGGCGGGTGGTAGCGGAGAGCCGCTTTTATCCAAGATGTGGTCCGGCACGGAAATCAAGCATAGTTTCACTGTCAATTTATCTGCTCCTGGCAGGCTGAGCTCTCAGCAATGCACCGTGTAAATGCACCGTTGATGGTCACATTTGCATCGCATCACTGCAGAAACATACACTCTACACTCTACATGATGAGCAACCTCATATCTTCACCTTTGTTGATGTTCATTAATAGGTTACACGTGCAACGGTGTAAATGTTAAAAGCAAGAGAGTCATCACAGAGGTGGCAAATGTCTGATCCGTCCTATTTTGAAATATCCCTTTCCAAATGAGCATTAGTTGTGTTACTAAATGATCACCAAAAGAAATGAAAACACATGTTTCGTAAATCATTTGACAGCCATAGATAGAGAAGGGATCACAGTGCAGATGGCGTCACGGCAAGGAATCAAGCCCCAGGTCACACTTGGGTTTCACATAGGGGTCAAAGGTCGGTTGCCAGTACAGGTCTCCCTGCCACTTCCCCACTGCTTCTTTTTGTCCTCGCCATTCTTTGCATCAAACACTCTTTACTTTTCCGCACTGTACTTTTTACAAACTAGTCACACGACATGCACTCTAGTTTGATTTAGATTATCTTTTGAGTTATTTGTCAGTGGGAACCATACTCATTTCCATGGACGCGTTTTTGCCTCAGTGAAAATGATAAAACTTGTTAAGGTGTAATTGCGTGTGCTCCTGCAGGCTTCATACCTCATCTGATTATTATTGTCTGTGACCCTGTGGCTCATATTTTTGAGATTCCATTGCACTCAGTTTAGTCCTGAACACGTTAACACAGGTACTCAAGGACAGAGAACAACGAGAAGAATTATTTTAAATGTTGCACTTCGTTTCATATCAAAAGCCAAGCTTCATCTAACCGTTTTAAATTGACCGACTCCTTAATGTCTCATTTCAACCGCGGGCAAACATAGTAGAGGAAAAATTACTAATCGTAGTGTTCAGTTTCAAGGTGTCTGCATTCATGTGTACATGCCACTCAGGGCTGAGTGAAGTCTCAGTGGAGAGAGGATGAAACCCCCCCCCCCACCCCCCCCCCGGCACACACAAACGAATGAGGTCTTTTGTAAAGTACTGAGGCGATGTGCACTACATTATACGAAGATTGTGAAGGTGAGAGAAACAGTTCTACAGTCACAAATTTCCCTCGGAAAGAAAAGATAAGCATTACAAAAAGGAGAAATAAAACGGGAACAATGGTCTTTGGCCTACAGAGACAAGCACATAAAAGCCACAGTAAATTAATGAGCCTATGCCAAACAAACCGGAATGAGAAGCTCGAGCGAAAACGAAAGTCACTCAAAAGTCAAACGTGAATTAATATGCGGGTAAACATCCCGTAGTGGCAGGGCAACGTGCCCCCAGGCTACCCTTCTGGTTCTCCGAGACGTTTTGTGCGGGCAGCGAGGCACACAGGGGCACAGGCGCGATGCGTCTCGCATCGTCACAATTGTGGGCGGGGCTACAGATCTGCAACATCAGGGTTCGGACCGTTTCCCACGTGTGCCACAACACCCCCTCCTGTCACAGCGAGTGAAAGGTTTTAGTCACTCTCATCCCAAAAAAAGCTGACTTTCATGTGGAATTTTTAGTCTTTTTTTCCCCTCTCTCTTTTTCTCCCAGTCCTCCTTCCTCCATTTCTACATTATCGCCTGGTTCAGGTACGCTGCCTCGTGTTTTCTCAGTTCCTGAACTCCACAGGGTCCTTAGAGCGCCTGCACAGCTCCCTGCACCTTCTGTACACACCGCACTGCCACCACACTTCAAACAGAATTACTCGCAGGTGGATTTAGCACCTGTAGGGACCACGTGTGCTCTGTAAGAGTTGATTTAACACTGAACATTTTACTGTGTAACGTTCAAACCAGTCAGCTATAGCTAAGTTGTGTCTGTCATGTGACCCAGGTCAATCATTCATGGGCTGACACAAAAACACACACACACACACACACACACACACACACACACACACACACACACACACACCAACACACGCACACACACACACACATACATACACACACGTGCACAAATGCAAACACAGAAACACACACACACAGACACACGCACACACATGCACGCACACACACTCACACACACACCTAAACACACACACACACACACACACTCTCCTTAGCCGGTAGCCTAGAGGCACTGCATAGCAATGCTCAGCACAGCTCTTCAGGTAACAAGATCCGTGACCTGATCTAACCCATACATCTGAATTTACTGTGCCTGCTGGGGGGAAGGGGTGGGGTGGGGGGGGTCTCACACTGATGTGCTTTGTGTATCACTGAAAAAAACCCTGAAAAACAAAGCACAGGCTCCCTCCATCTCGTAGTCCAGCATCCCTCTGTTTTCTCCAGCCCTCCACTGCGTTTCAGCGTTGTGCCGAACACCAGTCCCCAGGAAGCCGTAAGGAAACGGACGGAGGCTCCAGCGGTCGGCCGATAACATTATAACAGAGCGGGACGACAAGCGTCCTGACGGCTTGATGGCTGGAGAGCGCGGATAAAAGATGGGGGGGGGGGGGGGGGGGAACAGCGTTTTTAGCCTTTGGGCTTTTTCCTTTGAGGAATAAGTCTGTGGCGAAATGAAAAAAGGACAGCGGACCCTGAATTGCACATGCACCTGTGGGGCTCTGAAAACAGCCTGCCTTTCGCCTGGGGGGGGGACACAAACAGAGCACCAGCAGGTGAATACCACGATACATAATTCATCTATATAACCTGCTTCATCATTACTATTCTTATTTTTCTTCTTCTACTTCTTCTTCATCATCATCATCCTCCTCTTCTTATTATTATTAGCATCATTATTATTCATATTTTTCTTCATCATCATCATCATCATCCGCTTCTTTTTCTTATTGTTATTATTGCTTTTGTTCAACAGGGAAATTATCTGGGGTAAACTCCATGGCAGATGAGAAATTATCTGTAAACTGGTACTGAGCTGCTATATACGCTACAGTATCAGGTCAACATAAAACATGCAAGCACAAAATGCATCACACTTGAGTGACCCTTTACCAAAGAACTGGAGTGCAGTCAGACTTTACTGTTGCAGGACAATGTAGGCGTGGGGAAGTAGCTTTTAGAGAGGGATGATATGCTTCTGCCAAGTATCAATTATGTAAAGCGAAGTCTAGGTAGCCCAGGTTGTGTTGCTAAATGGCCAGTGTATAAAATGCAAGCAGTACTTGTTTGTGACACTAAAGTACATCAGCTAAGCAAATCGTTTGTGGATTCATGAAGGTCACTATAACAACAATGATGGCTAGTTTATTAGATGGAGAAAAAGGCTGCTTTCATCCTGTAGCAAAGATATTGTAAGAAAGGTTTCACACTCCAGAGCCTAATCGTGCAGGTTTAAATATTGAATGTTTAATTTAAATGGTATCTTATTTAAGAAGAGCTCGAAACCCCGTTGAGAGTTCTGCAATTATCCATTTTTAAAAACATGTCACTTCAATTTTATCTTCATCTCGAGAGTGCGAGGGCTTTCACATGTGATATTTGCAGAGCTTAAATTAATTTCTGATATTTAACATTCTGTCTCCATCTGCTGAAAAGATAACAAATCATTTAAAAGGGCCTTCACCCTAAATGGAGCTCCTGATAATGGACACGTCTTTGACAGCAAATAAATCCTTTAGTATGTACTGTAAGACTACATAGTAAATATACTGTATATTGGAACAAATGGATTCAGTCCTTCAGACTTTCTTGTTCTGATTGATTTGCATCTTAGGTATCATTGAGAACGCTCAGACGACTCACGCTCTAACTTCAACTAATAATTATGCAATCTGACTGATCTGGGTTTGTGATGTCTTAATATTTTTGTTCAAACATTATGAATCATGACAGAATCCTGCCAGAATCAAATGTGAATTTTTCTTATGTGTTACTGATACTTATTTATACTTAAAATTATTTGGTTGTACTTGGACAAAACAATGTAGGTAATGATCATGTAAATTTAGTTGAATTATATTTAAAAGTACAATGGTTTAACAACTGCTTGAATATTGCACTTCAGGTTGAAAGTAATAAGGACATAATGTTCAGAATAGGTGTATGAACACAGAACACAGGTTTGGACCATCTCCATGACTATCTAGTATCTCTGGTAATAGTACACTGCTATTCATAATTTAACATATAAAATGATCAAAACGTTGTCCAACAAAACAAGCTTATGCATTCCACTTTCATTGAAATCTATTACAGAGATTAGAACAGAAAGTAGAACATTGTAGCATTAAATTACCTAATATATAAATTTAAATAAAATATTGTAATTCCAATAAGCACATTTCTGTTGGGGTTCTTGTTTGTTACAGATGTTTGTTTGTGTACGTGTCTCCAAGGGAAAAAAAAAAATATATATATATCAAGAAAGGTCTGCTTTCACAAAAATACATCAGAACACCATGTTCGTGGTTTAATCACAAGAGGTTTTGAAAACAACTGCAGAATCTGTCCGTGACAGCTTTGTTATATACCCTACATTATTTAAGAGCTTTCTGTCGGATTCATCCTCACCCTTGCGCCGCTTCTATAATGCAATTCAGGTCCTCTGACTATAAACTGATCAACAAGAAAGTTTACTTTTCTCTCTTCATCACAGCGTAAATGGGTCCTCTGGTGTCCATAAGAGCCTTTTTAGAACAGATACAGAGAGGGTGATCAGCACACTAGAGATTACAGTGCAGCAACTCATCATCGTTTTAGTCTGTGCACAAATTTATGTGTGTGTGTGTGTGTGTGTGCGCGTATGTATGTGCATTCTTTTATGTGTGTGCGTGTGTGTGTGTGTACGTGCGTGCGTGCATGTGTGTGTGTCTGTGTGTGTTTGTGTGTGCGCATGTGTGTGAGTCTGTGTATTTGTGTGCGCGTGTGTATGTGCATTCGTTTGTGTGTGCGTGCGTGCATGCGTGCATGTGAGTCTGTGTGTGTTTGTGCATGCGCGTGTGTGTGCGTATGTGCATGTGTGTGCATGTGTGCATGTGTGTGCGTGTGTGTGTGTGCGTGTGTGCATGTGTGTGCGTGTGTGCGTGCACGCACGTGTTCTAAATATATTCCTGCATACACAGTGGCTGAGCAGTCTAGATATTTTTTGGTAGCCCACTGCACTGCCGGGGGACAGCACTGTCTGAAGCCTGATCAAGACGTACATTCCCATTGGGAGGGGCTCATCGAACAGCCAGCCACAGAGCAGACAGGTCAGCCCAGGATGTTAGGTCTGGTAATTGCTCGCATGTGGTGGGGAGCAAGCTCTAAGTCAGCCTTGCAGACCAGCACCAACTTTTAAAATCTGATACGGGCAGAAATTGGTAGTCAGTGGAGAGGCTACCAAGAAGACATATAAACGTGAAGACAATGATATACATTTGAAAGGAAATATCCAGCCAGAGGAGGGGGAGAAAAAAATTTCTGTAATTGGCTGGGTCTCAGAGATTTTAAATGAAGCAGACTAAAATCCACATGGCTAAATGGGTTTAGAGATGGTTAAATATTCAAATCTCATTTAGCACGGCACTGACGTACCATTTAATATAACTCATTATTTTAATTAAAATGTTAATCTAAAAATGAACCATGTCATAAATCTTTGAGCTACATTGGCTTACATTTCATGTAAAATATTAGATTTAATGGTTGTTGTGAAGATGTTGATAAATCTATGCATTTCAGCATAGATGCAGCAACACCATCTGTCTCCATCTCATATGAGATTATTCATGATTAGCCACTAACAGACTATGGATTTTGGAATAACTCAGATTGCTTCTGTAATATAGCAGAACCTCAGGGATCCAAACATCAGAATCACAAATAAACCGTGCCTTCTCAACCTTCGAAAGCAAAGGTTCTCATTTGTGTTTTCATTGAAGCAAAGTGAGTTTTAAAGGAAGCAAGCCATCTTTTGGCGACATAGCTCAGGAGGTAAGAGCGGTTGTCCGGCAGTCGGAGGGTTGTATACAAGCTCCGTTGGAGTCACAAACCCCCCAAATGTCCTGTACCTATACTAGTGTAAAGTCAGCAAGATGTCAGAAACTCCTCCAAACATCAGAAATATCCTTCACCACACAAAAACAATCTGGGACAACTGGAAATGTACACTACAAATAAAATAATGCCAAAAAAAGGCCATAATATTTTGATATTGCACATAGCCGATCCAGATTTACTGAGAGAAAGCAATTTTTCCATTTGTGAAATCAAAGGCTGTGTTTACAAAAGTGCCCCTTTTTTAGCCCCAGTCATAAATTGAGATACAAAGAAAAACAAATATCAATGGTTTGTATCATAATCTTTTGTTGGACACAAGGTTGTACTGTGAACAAGGTGCGTCTGTTTTAAGCTATAAACACATACACACGCACAGAAACATACACACACACACACCCACAAATATATGTACAGCTATCCCTTCATGCCATACATCATTACTGAAACTCCAACCATAAAACATCCCCGGAGAAAGCAGGAATCACATCAAAGAGAGGCTAAAAATCGTCATGACAATTTGAGAGTGATATACTGACTGAGGCTGACAGCTCGTTGATGTAGTGACTGGAGCAGACAAAACATTAATGCACTGACTGAGGCTGCCCAGAGACTCTTCCTCTTATTTACACTGACAAAAAAATCTGTCAAATACACAATACAGGCTGATGTTATAAGACAGTTGTATACTGCCCAGGGCTGACAAGACAGTGATATGCAAACTAGACATGGGTTAAATAAATAATAACATTTATGCTAATATTCAGGGTGTTTTCTAATTTCACCGGCATTTACTGTAAACGGTTAAAGTATTTATAATTATTTGACCCAGGTATGATGGCAACACCTTTGCCAGTTTTCTGCCGTGAAAAATGTCAATAGTTAATATTCAAATATGAATATCTGATTGCGAACCAGGTGATGATATTAATGATGATTTTTTATTGGGTCAAATAAACAAACACAAGAAAACAGGCTACATTCTTATGGGCTACTTCGCTGAACATGAACTTTAAAAGCAAAAGAGAAATGTGCGTCTATAATCACAAAGGCTTAAAAGCTGTGCTCAAGCAATGCACTGCTTGGGCCTGAATCCAAATTTTTCTCCTCATTGGTTCACTCTATTCGTACAAAAGCACAGAAAACTTCAGCAGGGGCACTACAGGAGTGCAGAGTGTAGCTGGAAATGTTCTCTTTTAACTCAAGGGTAGATAACAGTAAATCAAATAATCATCCACCTCCTAATCATCAGTGACACGCCTAGGACTGGTAAACAACTCTGGGAGGAATCTAATTGCTTCCAGTCAGCTTGCGCCCCTACCAAATTTTCAGCGAGACTCAGCGGCAGGCTTGTGGGGAGACGGAGAAAGACAATGTTTTTCGTACCGAACACTTTCTGTTTTTCTGTCTACTGACAAAATGGCCGCACCAGCGAGCTCCATGCACAGCGAGTGTGTTCCCACGTGTGACTGCTCGGGGTGATATGATGGGGAACTCAGAACAGTGAGCCAGCAAATGATGAGACGATGAAAATCCATTGAGTTCTCACCTTAATACTCTAATCTCATCAAAGCCCTCTTTGCTATTATTGATGGAATCGTATGAAAAAAAAACAATATTGCTGCTATGCCAATGGGATATAGGATTACTTCCTACCCATCAAGGCCCAGGGATATTGATTCTCTCTATCTCTCAATCCCCTCCTATCTCGCTCTCCCTTCCTCTCTCCTTCTTTCTCTTTTTCTCCCTACCTCTCTCTATCTCTCTCAATCATTCTCTCTCTCTCTCCCTCCCTGTTCTCTCACTGCCTCCCTCTCTCCCCCTCTCTCTCTCCCTCCCTATCTCCCTCTCTCTCACTCCCTCCCTCCCTCCTTCCCTCCCCTCTCTCCCCTCTCTTCTCTCCTCCCTATCTCCCTCTCTCTCACTCCCTCCCTTTCTCTCTCTCTCTCTCTCCCTCTCTCATTGTCATCTCAAGCTGGCAAATGTCTTTGTTCCCACGCTGACCTTGTCTACCTCCTCTCACTCGGTCCAAGTCTTTAATCCTCACACTTTATCATCTCCATTCATGACAGTAAGGCTCGGTCCCCCTGGGCCTCTGCATTTACTCTTCAAATTCTTCCCAGGTTTGTAGAAAGAAACTGATTCTTTAATTTGCTCTTTCAAAAATCTGTAGCCACAGATTTCAAAGCAACAGTGATGATTTTAAAATGAAATGAGACGAGAAAAAATACATTAATCGGCAAATTTATCAATGTTGTCATCATTATCTGAAACTTAAGATTCATAATGGCATATTATATAACGGTCATATTCACTTTTTTTATTTTTATTTTTTGTTGCTGTTTCAACTGTCATATACAAACATGGAGCTGTTTCACACCTGAACAAAAAACTACCCTGTTTAACAAAGGCCCAAAAACCACAGTCAAAGTGTATCTATCGATCGCGCTCATTCCTGTTGTTTAAAAAGTGAGACAGAATTATGCGGGACCAAACACTTAGTCAGAGAGAGAGAGAGAGAGAAAGAGGGGGGGAAGAGAGAAAGAGAGAGATGGAGAGAGGGGAGAGAGAGAGAGGAGGAGGAGAGAGAGGATGAGGAGAGAGAGAGCAGGAGGAGGAGAGAGGAAGGAGGAGGAGGAGAGAGAGGAGAGAGAGAGAAGGAGGAGGAGAGAGAGAAAGAGAGGGAGAGAGCTGACGCTGGCTCCTGCTGTACTGCAGTAATCGCATTCCACTTATTCATTCCCCACAGTTTCCGAGCCAGCTCTGAGGCAGGATGATTGGAATGCAAATGGCAGCACCTTTTTAAAAACCGAGAATCAATTTTTTGAGCGGGTTACCTTTAATGAATGCTCCGGGATTGTAGCAGTGGGTGAAGCGGAGGATAATAAGGGGCCTCTCTCCCCGCACGCGCACGTTTTGTGAGTCGCTATTATGAATCTGCCGCACGGTCTGCTGATGTTTTTAAAAATAAATAAAAAAATCCTTTTCAACCGGATTGCTTTTCTTTCATCGCGTTGGAGTTCATGACACATCAGTTTCATAGAGTGTAAAACACGGTCTTGTTATTGTCGCACCCGTCACCCGAGCACTGGAAACAAACAACAGCTGATTTGGTTAACAAATTGTGTTATCAATGAATACTAAGCATTTTATAGCAGAGTTTTTTTTTAAAAGACAAAAAAAACACACAAAAAAAACAGCTACACTGGGTAAAATGGATGATGGTCCTCACAGGTTATAAGATTTAAAACTCTCTGGTTGTCTCATTACCTGAAGTTTACTGAGCACCGTGTGCTGTGTGTAAGACAGGTGGTGAAGAACTTTATTTTTAGAGATGGAAACATTCAAGCACTTAAAATTTATGCTTCAGTGATGTTGCATACACACTCACTGATCTGGAAATGTTTTTCGCCAGGTCTACAGCACTTGCACTTATGTCCTCTTGCATTGTAAGTCGCTCTGAATAAGCGCCTGCTGAATGAATATAATGCCTGTGACTAAGCTTTGACATATTAAATAACACACACACACACACACATACATACAAACACTCACATGAACACACATACACATACAAACACTCACACACACACAAACACTCACACAAATACCTACATACTCACACACATACAAACACTCACATGAATGAACACACACACACAAACACAAAAATACAAACACACACACAAAAAATGACACACACACAAACATACACACACAACACCCTCACACAAACACACACGCACACACACATACTCACACGAACACACACACAAATGCAAACACACATGCACACACGCACATGCACACACGCAAACACACACACAAACACAAACACACGCACACAGACTCGCAAACACACATGCACACACACACACACACACACACACACACACACACACACACACACACACACACACACACCTTCCATAGCCTCCACAATTCCCAGGCATACAACTTATTGTAACTTTATGCGAAGATCTGGGGTGCAGAGCTCATCTCTCAAAGACCAAAAGGCTTCTCTTCTGGAGGAACGGTCAAATGTCCCACTACACACAGTTCAGAACCAGTCAAAAGGAGTTAACGCAAACTGTAAACATTACATTTTTTCATAAATGTTAATGCACAATTACTTTTTATTTGCCCGATGAGTTCCCAGACCGGTTGGCATGTAAGACAAATTACACACTTTAGTAGAATACAGCATTTAGACAAGGCACCAAACAGAGGGAAAACTGCAGGCCAGCGTGGCAAGGGTTACTTATTAGTTGTTTGTAAAGGATGCAAACACTTGGGTGCACCAAACACACATGATGCTACGATGCAATCTCTGGAGCACTTCACTCCTACTCTGTAGCATATGGTTGTTGTTGTTGTTGTTGTTTTATAAAGAGATCTTATGGGCACCAAAGGACCACTTTACACAGCAATAAAGAGGGAAAGTAAACTCTTCCTTGTTGATTAGTTTGTAGTAAGAGCACCTGAATTGCTATTACAATTCTGAGGGACCTGGCTTGAGATGGGTCTGGTAGAAATTGTTGAAATAATTGTTGAAATTGAAGTACAATTTAGCACACTTACTGTACCTCGTGTGACTTCACTACCCAGTACAGGGTGTTGGGATTTATTTTTTTTGAAAGGCTGCTGATTTTTTTCCTCTAGATTTATTTCAGCATTTTCTCTGGGACAGGCGTTCTCAGATCTAAATAAACACAATTTGACGGAATTAGAAACGTACAAGCTTGGATTTAATCAACGTTTGTCCTTAACTGGCACTTCAAAATAAATGCCTAAATGCCAGTCTTACCTCTTTCATTGCAAACACTTTTATAATCACCGCACTTTCCAAACTACCTTTGTGAAGAAAAAGGAAAAAAAAAAGACATTTAAATTTAATCAAAATTAAGGACTAATGCTGAATCCAAACCACATACTCAATGGCTCTTTAAAAAGACAAAAGACTCTATTCTGAATATCAAAGTAATGATACTTTAACCTCTCCACTTATATCATATCAGAAAAGAAAATGTATCCTTTCATTTTTAAAATACTTTGTTCTATGTGAAATTGTGCAGCATCACACTACGAAATGTTTAGCTAATTTGACTCTGATGGTTTTGATGAGTCCAAAAGGGATTCAATGTGCTATATCAGCTAGTTCAGCACTGAATGTCTTTCTGTGCAGGGGCGCTGGAGGGAGCAGGGGCGTTGAAGGGAGATCAGGGGTGTTGGAAGGAGAGCAGGGGTGTTAGAGGGACAGTAGGGGTGTGGGAAGGAGTGCAGAGGAGTTGGAGGGAGGGCAGGGGTGTTGGAGGGAGCTGGGGTGTTTGAGAGAGAGCAGGGGTGTTGGAGAGAGATCAGGGGTGTTGGAGGGAAATCAGGGGTGTTGGAGGGAGCTGGGGTGTTTGAGAGAGAGCAGGGGTGTTGGAGAGAATCAGGGGTGCTGGAGAGGGAGCAGGAGTGTTGGAGGAAGATCAGGGGTGTTGGAGGAAGATCAGGGGAGTTGGAGGGAGGGCAGGGGTGTTGGAGGGAGGGCAGGGGTGTTGGAGGGAAATCGGGGTGTTGGAGGAAGATCAGGGGTGTTGGAGAGAGATCAGGGTGTGGAGGCAGGATGCAGGGTGATTATAGCGACGCAGTCCGGGTGTTGGGGGAGAGTTAAGTCAGGGTGTTGGGGGAGGCAGGGGTGTTGGAGAGGAGCAGGGTGTTGGAGAGAGATCAGGGGTGTTGGAGGGAGATCAGGGGTTTTGGAGGGAGGGCAGGGGTGTTGGAGGGAAATCAGGGGTGTTGGAGGAAGATCAGGGGTGTTGGAGGAAGATCAGGGGTGCTGGAGAGGGAGCAGGAGTGTTGGAGGGAGGGCAGGGGTGCTGGAGAGGGAGCAGCAGTGTTGGAGGGAGGGCAGGGGTATTGGGGGGAGGGCAGGGGTGCTGGCGGGCGAGCAGACTGGGTTTCTCTTTTCTCTTTGGCTTTAACCCACTCTCCCCTCAATCAACCAAAGCCAGTGCCTCCAGGACCACGGACAGCGCACTGCTGAGGGTGATTTTAAATCAGCCCAACTGCCATCCTGTGGTTCTGTGGCCTTTTTGTTGTTGTTTTAATGAGTCTTACATGTACAGTATACCAAATGAGCCCTTCACAGAGCCAAAAACAAAGAGCCCTGTGTTTGCGATACTTTTATTCTAATTACTATCATCCAAAGGGTTTTTGTAGGCTATAAAAAAAAAAACCCATTAAACATAATTGCAATGGAGTCACAACTAAATACATTTGTCTGTTTACAGCATATGTTAATATGTTTGAAACTTCACCGGTACAATTTGTTCCTTACAAGTATAACCGTAAAATTAGCGGAGAGGCTGATGCCGTTCGCGGCGTTAGGGTGCACACACACCACCCATGGAAGGTAACGTCTCGCTCAGGGGGAGCGCTTTCAAACGAAAGACGAAGCTTCGGCCAAAGATGCCGATCTCGGCGGTGACCTCTTTCCAGCGTCACACCTCGAGCTTCCACACTGATTATCAACAGAAACCCAGGTGCGCTGGAGTGTGTTAGCCGTTCAGCCCCTTCCCAGTGTGAGGTCCTGACTACCTCATAAGATGAAAGCTCGCTCACCGTGAAAACCTTTCCTTCTTCTTCTTCTTCACTTGAAATGAACCTCACGTTTGAGACAAGGACATACAGTGCATAGCGTTGTAAGGTTGCCTTTGCATCGTGTTGCTTGGTATGTACGGTTGCGTTGCTGTGACCTCTCTTTTCCCCACCCATACTATTTAATGATTTATTTATCAGGAATCCACAGTCTAGATAAAACTCCATTCATGGTTTTCTTTCTTTTTTTTAAGAATTGGAACGCAGAGGCAAGACCCGACTTTTTCACCCCCCGTTTTACGACCTGTGTGTTGTTCCTCTTACAGTTCTCATTAAATGATTTATGGATCGAGGCTCCACGAGCAGTCCACCTAAATGGAACAGAAGCACAGGACACGGAGCTCACTGCGGAGGTCGACCGCTGATTGATAGGAACGCAGGCACTAAATACACGTGGAAGGCAGGGCTGTTGGGCCCAAATTGAAAACGGAGAAGACGGTACAAAATGAAGGATTTGCGTGCTTTAGCGCAGCCCTCGTTAGCTCAGGAGCCCTGTTAGCACGTGGTGCGCTGGGTTTAGATCCTGCGCTAAGCTCTGGTCCTTAACGCTAAAGCCATACTCGCGGGTTTTTTTGTTATGTGTAAGCTGCAGCTGAAGAAGCAGACGGGGTGGGGGATGGAGGGAGGGTTCAGTTTTTTAGCATGGTTGTTATTCAGATTCAGAAGGGAAGATTTCATTTAGAGTAAGGATTAGCTTAGGCGTTACCACATCTCTCTCTCTCTCACACACACACAAATTCAAATTCGCTTTTATTGCCATAACATACTACAGCAGATACATATTGTCAAATTGCCTGGCATTTCTGTATGTTAGCTTGTGCACGCGTTCCGGCGTGTATGTTTTTATGTGTATGAGCTGCATCATGTAAATTTATTGCAAAAATGACATTGGACTCTAATTAAGAAAAGAATATACAAATAAATAAAATAAAAGATCAAGAAGAGAACATATAGAACCCGTCGCTCTTTCTCTGGACTGCTGGAGGATGCTTCTGTTTTGCATACATTCCCACGGTTTTACAGAGCTAAACTTTTTAGGAAGGACTACATGTACTTTGAGGTACTTTGAGCCTTTTAAAAGAGGATTTCAGCTTAGCTGCAGAAGGGCAGGGACCAAAACACCCTCGCCAACAGATTGAGAAGGGTACTGAGTACACTCATACACGGGAAGATCTATTTTCAATAAGCATTCCAAAATACGAGACGAACGTGCTACGCTATGCGAACCTGGGCTTGTTTTTCCTCGACAGGGAGAAGGCATTCGACAGGATGGATCACCGGTTGTTATTCAAGACAATGGAGGCCCCTGGGCCTCGGCAACACTCCCAGCTCCTGTGCGAAGCCGGCACATTATAGCGGTGCACAGAGCACGCTAAAAATAAATAACGCGCTGCCTGGGCCTCCGCTGGCGAGGAGATCGGCCTTCTCTATAGAACATCTGCTGCGGGCCTTGAGGGAGTGCCTGCTTGGGCCCGGAGCCCCCCTGGCTTCCTGGTGCAGCAGCAGGAGCAGCATCGCTGGCAGCACGATGCGTATGGTTTGACGATGGTCATATAAAATGGTGGAGACGTGCGGAAGGGGTTGATAAACAGGAGAAAAATGCGACGAGTTAGACGGACCGGTCTAGCGGAGAGAGGGGAGGCTCATCCAACCGCATCTGGAGATGCAGAACAAAACAGGTGGGGGGGGGGGACATGGCCCTGGGGGGGTCTTCAGTTGGATAGAACGAGGAATGAAGATGACCGGGGGGGTTGGGGTTGGGGGGGGTGGGGGTGCTGAGGGTAAAGCTAAGGGACGGCTCCAGAGGTGTTGCCTGCCCAAACAGTCCTATAGGGGGGCGAGTGCTGGAGATGAACAATCTCACAGCCGAGAGTGTTATATCTGTCAGCGTGTGGGGAGGAGGACCAGGGGCTGGTCCATCTCAGCAGCAGAGTGATGGCATTTAGCACACCGGCTACACAGAGTGCTGCTGTAATTTCTCATAACCCTGTTCCTTGGGCTTGTTTTGTTTGTGCTACATTGCGAGCAATAGAGAGCGGTCCACAGCAAAGCTGTTTCCCCTGACCTTCAGTCTATTGTACTGTGCTAAATGAATAGCAGGTGTAAGTTTGAGAGGTGGAACGGAGGATGATAGTTACCATTGTGAAGGGCCAGTGTGTATTGGTCCACATTTCTTTTTCCACATTTAGTATGAGTCATCACATAATTTGGCGACATCACACAGTTCGGTAACTTTGTTAAGGCTGGAGTCACCAAACACGGACACTTGTGAGATGTCTTTGAGCATGGTTGGATGCCAGAATTTGAGAGGTAGGGGTACACTCAGTGAGAATTGGAGGGGAGTGGGGGGGGGGGGGGGGTTGGTTGTGGGTATATTAGGGTTCAGATGGGCAATCGCTAAGAAGTGTCTCCTTCCAAAATACGTGGGTGACCTCCAGCGGTGGCTACTTCACGAGATTAATGGTGACCAGCTGCTAGGTATGGCGGCTAGGTTCTCTTTTAGCATCAAAGCGAGTGCTCTCTCTGCCACCAGGAGTAAGATATATTTCGCATGTTAAACGAGCGCCCAGAGGTACTGGCAATGTTAGAACTGCTAAACAGTAGGGTGGGAAATCTTGGCAAGGTTCCCTCCCTCCCCACGACACCGGTACAGGGTACAAGAGATATAAGTGCTCACTGATTCATTTTATGGCTGGCCGTTTAAAGAGCCTGAAAATCTAGGACAGTAATGGCGGGCAAAGGATGCTGCTGTAGTCCTGTGGGTAACAGTGCTGTCCATGCTGAGGTTGGAGCGTGAGTTATGCTGTATAAACTGAACGGCAGTCTGGACGAGCTTACAAGCAGGCCACAGATGAAGAGGCAGATGAAGACAGGAGTGTTGTGTCGACATGTCAACATTGTAATAATGTTAAATTTTTTTTTAAAAAGAGCAGTGTGATCTCACTGTTTGTGAACTTGTTATGCTTTGGCTTTGTTGGTGGTTCTTGCCTTTTTCTCAGCCTGTCTGGCCTCTCTCTCTCTCTCTCTCTCTCAGGTTTCAGTGTGAGAAAGTACGAAGTACAAGCCCTAAGGCCGGTATTAGGTCCTGACTAAAACAGACTGATCTGAAATTAGCGACTGAGAGGCATATTTATGAGACTGCAGAGAGCAGTGAAATGAACAGCACTTGTTTTAGGAGTTTAACTGCCGCAGGTTTCGTTCCAGGAGAATGTGGTTCTGGACCAGGCTGGAAAGCTTCAATTGCAAACTTAATTTCCTGAGGCAAATTAGAGTTGAGGAAAAGCATATTTTCAAATTACTCACACATACAAAGCACCATCTATACGTCATTCACACTTGCAAAATCTAGGCCTGCCACTAAAAGTACTGATATCAAAATTAGGCCAAGTTACAAGAAACAATATTGGCTCTTAGCTCACACAAATTTAATATATCCCAAAGCAATGCTGCTACCCAATGTTTCCTAAACTATTTTAAGTAACTTGGGCCTGTTTTTTTCCATTAAAAGGTACAGATAAATGCTTTGACGGGCTGAGAGTCTGTGGTCATTGCAGTTATTTTTATAGGAAACCCTGAAAAGTGCCAAACTCTCAGTGCTGTACAGGTATGGGGCATGCTGCCTCGCCAAGGAGTAACTGGCATACCTGCCATCCTAGTCACCACACACCCCAGGGGTTTTGTCACTGCAAATTCAAACCCATTCCAAAATATTTTGTCTGAGACGGCAAAAAGTTTAAACATGTTAAACATGCAGGACTGTAGTACTTACGTATCAATTCTTTTTGTAATGAATTGTATAATAATAATAATAATGATAATTAAATCAGAATTTTTAATTATCCAGCATCCCTGAGACACAATGAAGCGTTTGTGCCCAGTCTGCACTGACCAAGGTCACCTCCTCACTCAGTCCCCAGACGTATCTGGCATCTGTTCTCTTCATTCAACAAGTGAGTTCTCTCTTAATTGGAAGCGGAAAGTGTGTGTTGTCGCTTTAACATGTCCCCACGTGACCCTCGACAATCTTGTATTCTCCTCGAAAACGCAGTCTCAGTTTCAAGGGCAAGTGAACTTCATAAACAGCACAGAAAGTTCAGTGTAAGGTGTGTTTCGGAGACTTATTTTTAATTTAATTGAAAGGCTGGTTGTTTCAGAAAAATGGAAACAAAAACAGCAGTTGGGAAAACATGAGGTAGTGTAACATCGTTATGAGGGCGATTTTCAAAGCTGCTCCAACACGCGTATATGATCCATCCATAATCAATAAACTTCCTGGTCAGGGTCATGGGGGGGTGCTGAAGCCTATCCCAGCATGCAATAGGTGAGAGGCAGGAATATACAATAGACAGGTCGCCAATCTATCGCAGGGCACACACACCGTTCACTCACCATTCACACACACACACACACTCATGCCTATGGGCAATTTAGGGTCTTCAATTAGTCTACCTGCAAGTCTTTGGACTGTGGGAGGAAACAGGAGTACCCGGAGGAAACCCACATGGACACGGGGAGAACATGCAAACTCCACACAGAAAGGCCCAGGCCAGGATTCAAACCCACAACCTTCTTGCTGTGAGGCAACACTGCACTACCATGCCGCCCCAACACGCTTATACTGTAACAGTATTCAACATACAATAGCAAGATGTGCAATAGCCTATTTAACTTCGCACTAGTAGTTTTACGTGTGCATTGTTGTACTGTGTTTATCAAGCGATTATTATTATTTAAACTGTAAAATTACTTTACAGTTGTGTTGGTCTCCTCAGTAAATAATGCTTTGTGTTTGCTGCTTTGGTAAGTTCTTGTATGCATCTCAAATATTAAGATATACTTTAAATATATTTTAAATTCAGTTCTCTATGAGGCAAAAAAATAATATAATGTTACACTTTGACAGCAACATTTGCTAAAAGTTGAGGTCCAAATACTGAGATTTCTAAAGCCCAAATTTTTGTTCCCACTCAATACTGATGAGAGAGCTTTTAACAAAGATTTTTTCTGAAAAAGAGTTCACTGCTTTTCAAAGGTTCAGAGTTAATGCTAATGGAATAGAAAGGGACACACAAATGAGATCAGTCAGTTCCATCTATACTCGGCTAAGGAGCAAATATAAAAAATTACAGGCACAGTCTGAGCTCCAGAGATAAATATCCAGGCAAATTAAGTTTAATAAGCTTTGCGACTGACTGGCATCTCTGAAATATTGCTAAAGGCTGGAGCCAAGTCTGCTGGCAACTTCCAGAGCCATCAATATGTTTTCTCTCCTCACCAAATCCATGCAATCAAAACAAGTAAAAAGGGATAGACATTTTAAAGAGAGTACCTGCAGAAAGGATAACGTTGGTTGCCAACAGCTTGTCTCCACATTACAGGTAGACAGGTACGCCTTGTGGACACATCATTTTGAGGACGGCTGATTGGGCAGAATTCAACCGAGCAGGATTATTACAAACCTTCGGCGTCGACAACTTGAGGAGCATTTGTTACGTGAAGCATGACACATACTGTGTATACATACAGTACCATAGCATGCCTATTCCAAAGTGTGTCTGTCAGAAGTATGGATATATGACCACAACTGTGAACTCCGAAATCCATCATTATGACAGTAGAATGGGAGTAGAATCCTACCATGTTTTTCTTGAGTGACACCTTCCTTGAAGGAATGAACCTCTGATGTCAACAAGCGCTTATGTTACACCCATGAACATATCTGAGGGGACATTCGGGCCGTAACACGACAATCAATCTAGGTGTACACAGCGGGTGGCGTGATTGTAATTACGGTTTGCTTTTTGGAAACGGCCCCTTGTGACAGCAGCGTACGCGTACGTCAGTCTCTCTCAAATTTTGTTCTGTCTGGGACCCACGCAGCTACGAACCGCACGCGTTCTCGGGGCCCGGCGAAGCGGCGTAGGTAATGAGGGGGATAGTGCTGTTTGTGGCTGTCCCCTCTCGTCGCCTGTTTCCGTCCCGTTTCGCTCACTTTAAAGGCTGCGCCGTATGCTTCAGCAGCTGCGAGTCTTCTGACGGGGGACGGGGGGGGGGTGGCTGTCAACGCCCGGCTTTGATTCCGACGTGAAGCGATCTACAATTAGCTCGAGCACCCGAAAAATTCTGAAATTGTCTGCCTCTTATCAGTCTTCCTCAGCGAAGGCGAGTTTCTGTGCAGCTCGGAACATTCCGGAAAAAAAATAAACGGATAACGTGATAATAAAAACCCATAAATCATCTGTTGCTTAAACAATGTCATACTGAGATTGAAATTCAGTGTTACGAGTGTGTGTGTGTGTCTATGTGTGTGCTGTAAATAGAACGTAAACACAAGTATCTGAGTGCAAAGAAATTTGCTCAGTCGATATAGTGAATTCTCAGGACGGGCATTTCTAAACGTGTGAACGATCGATTCATCCTCTTCGCCTCAAATTGCCTGGCTTTTGTGACACTGCCTGTGAAGACATGCCATTCCGTATTGATGAAGGCATTTACATCGATGTGGGAGAAGTCGGGAGGAATTTGGTTAAAAGCTTCCATGCCCACACGCGGAATCTAAAGCGGTCCAAAGATTGTAAATCTGAGGAGCGGAAGCTAAAAGCATACACTTCTGGTTTGAGACATTCACTCCAAAAAAGAAAAGGCGTTTATCACACAAGACTACCAGAGCTTGAAGCATTCCGTTGCTCGGTAACTCAGAAGATAAAACCATCAGCAATAAAGCCAAATAGTCCCCTGCATGACATGAAAGAATCTTAACGTTCTGAAGTGAATTTAGACAATGGCCCATTGTATTGTTATGTGTATTGTTATGTGTAATAAAGCACTTATTGCTGTACCTATTTCTCACTTTAAAAAAATAGATTTTCTATATGCTTGCATCTTACAATACATTACAATTTACCACTTACAATGCTTTACAATAACATGCATTCATGTCCATTTATTAATGTCATATTCATCAAAAATGAATTTGTAGTGCTGAATAATGCTGTTATTAATGCTTTATTAACCACAAATATTTACTTTAACCTGAAATGCTCACATTGTCACTGAATCAAATACACAAAATACACAAAAAACAGACAGAGCCTTTGCCTTTTGTTTTTGCTTGGTCTCATTCCTTCTTGATTAGTTTTTATTTATTTGTTTATTTATTTATTTTGTTTTCAGCGAGTGTGAGCAAACTCACTCCAATACATGTTTCATTATAAGGGCTGCACTTAAATTCTCATCGCTTTTATACTGCCTCCACAAGCAGGGCTTTTTTAATGCTTATTTTCATCCTTTGTGCAACAACTTGAATGGGTGGGAGGATGGTCTATTGATTAACCGCACCACTCATAAGCAACACGTCCATTATTTTCCCTATTTTATGAGTGGATGGGTAAAAAAACTCTCGACTTTCCCTTGAATCTTATATGTAAACCTATTTAATTTATATACGCAGTCGGTGTTGTAACATGTAATTGATCTTGTTCATTACCGGTGCCTGTGCGCATCCGAAGTTTTGTTGTAAAATAAAAATGCTGGGAAAACAATGGTAGAATAAACACCGCAGTTTTTATGTGCTGCCTCGGCTTGTGACATGGACTACCAGTTAAAGAGATGAATATACAGGACAGCGCCACCATAGTCCACCCAATAAATATAAATGCAATAAACATCATGAGGATGAATGACTCTTGAGGTCATCGTCTTGATGTAACATGATGCCCCACTCTGTAGAGACTCGTTCAAAACATTCCCATATATTTGATGAGTCCATCTTGTCTATCGTTAGGTCTAACTGGCTTGCACAGAAATCTCATATCTTTTCTCATTAAATATGCCAACTGGCTCTCCAGTAAATGAAGCACTGCTTGCCGGTATCACCCCTCGGTGTAATTAATACCTTACTTAACGCCCGTCTCATCTTGAGGTGTTTGGATAAGGATGTGAACTCCAAGTGTGAATGGGAATGAGAGTGAATTAGCTTGTATCGCACGCTGCTTGAGATTATCTTTGTGTAAGCCTTCTCTAAGTCCTCTCGGTGGGTAGGAACTCTTTTTTTTAATCAACATCCATTTGCCTGTTTATCCTGATTTGACCATTTAAATTGAAAAAGCATCTTACATCTGGCCACTTGGGACCATTTTTTTTTGGGTAAACAATATATCGCTTCATGGCAATAAAGCTTCAAAAGCTTTCAACAAATCGATTCAGGAGAATTACTGCATGACTGTCTTTGGTGTGACTTCTGCTAAGTGGCATCTCAGACTAGAGGTGGAAAATCCAGATTCAGAAAGTAAAATTTGTCCCTAGCATTTTGTTCCAATCACCTGGATTTGCTAATTGCCATAATATTTTCAGCCAGTAAGCAGAACTAATTAGTTGGCTGAGTTCATGGGTGTGAAAGAATTGCATGGCAGGACTTTTACTTTCTGACCCCTGGACTTTCCACCTCTGTCTCAGACACATTCTGGATCCAATTAAAAATGGCCAACCGTTTTCTCTGATTTTGATTAAACTGACCCTGTGTTAAGAAAAAAACGAGTCTCCTGGATCAGTATCGGGGAAATATATATATATTTTTAATTTGTTTGAGCAATTTCACTCAGTTTGAGGGCTGCCTGGGGACTCATCCTGTTTAGATATGGTTCTAGTGCACAAAGGGGCCCCACGGTAGGGTTTCTAAATCGGACCGTGCCTGCACGGGCTCGGGACCAGATTTCGATTGCCTGCAGTACCATGACCACGTAACTCAGTCTGATCTCCAGCCCATTGAAAGTGCTTCAGGCAGATATTGAGAAGTCTTGAAGAAACCGCCAACAGAGCTGCAGTAGGCGTTGGTGTAGAGAACGGCACCTGATGTATAACTTGGTGATTATTTGCTGATCTGAGTTTACTTCTTCAGAGCAAACACAGGAAGAGTTGCATTTTACTTCATAATTCCTCTGCGACCTTCAGCTGGAATGAAAAATTCATTCCTTTCCGACCTTCGACTAAAATGAAAAAGAACGCCGTTTGTACCTTGGGACTGTATGGCTTTTGATTTGTAAAAAAAAAAAAAAAAATCCTTAGTTGATTCATGGCTTTGTGTAAAATTGATTCAGCGAGTACTGCAGAGAAATGCGAAGCATGTTTTGCCGATAGCGTTGACCGTCCAAGACCAAGGACTTGATCGGAAGTCGGCTGGTTGACTGGCCCGTTTTACGGAATGATTAAAATTTCTGTTTGCACCCCGGTGGACCAGCGGGTGGCAAAGCAGGCCGGAGCACCACCGTCGCTCCGACTCCTCGTCCTGACTTCGATGTTTTCCGGTCGAACCTGACCTCTCTTTCGCGTTTCAGTAAGCGTCTGTCCGTCAGCTCGGAAACGGGGGAAGGCGATGGTAAGCGTATGACATCAGCTCCAAGTCTCCTTCTGCCCCGCCTTCGACCGCCCTTCCCTGTCTTCCACGATTAACGGGATTACCCACAATGCACCTGGATTTACTATTCACCTCCCAAGTCGGGCACGAACATTTCAGAACTCGCTCTCCTCTATGAGAAATGCTGCGGTTCTTCTGAAGAAAGGAGGCACGTGCAGAGAGACAAGCTGGGCATGATTAGTTCACAGGTCACAGGTCACAGGTCACAAAGGTCATCTGTCAACAAGAGTGTTACTTTAGATTCTGTGTGCCATAAAATGTCTCAGATCTGGCAATAGTATGTGAATCTCTGCATGAGGAAGCCAGGCTACTTCTGTATCCCATCCAACTCTATGAAATATAATGGGGAGGAGATAACGGTTTTTCATTTGAAAAAAAAAAAAAAACACAAAATGCAAAATGTGTTGGTTTAAATTATCAGTGTAAAAGAATGCAAGGTTCTCTGCTGGGTATTATGAAAACCTCTTTTTCTTGAGTTGGTGATTAAACACGAACTGATTTTTTTTTAAAATATCAATCTGGAGCCTGGCAGTTGCAGTGCTGGATTGGAGATCAGAAGAATGTGTTCCTGTGCTCGAGAAACTCCAGGGTATTAGCACAAAATCATTTGGTTTTAATGACTGCTGTTCGGTGGGGGGAGGGGGGTGAGTAACTGTCAAAGTGATTGGAAATTTCTCATCTATTTTTGCTGACTCTACCTGTAATTGTCTTACAGACAAATGCATGTGAGCCATTGTTCCTTGCCATGGTCTATATGTCATCTTCCTCCTTGCTACACAGCCATTTTGATAGCCACGCCATATTGTTCAGCTTGTTTTGCAGATGTTAAACGATTTTTTAATGGTTTTTTCATTCACTCCCTTGACTCAAAATAGCCTGAGAATTATCCTCTCTTCCATGGTTCTGTCTTGTACATGATTCCATGTGGTTTTTATACTCATATTGGTAGCGTCCTCCAATGGTTCTCATAAAAACACAGAGGGGATGTGGAAAAAAAAATGTTCACAATATATAAAAATGCCAGACATCTCTAATCAAATGTATCCTTTGTACAGGAAATGACAAATTTCCTATATCCTTTAATCCATCAGATTTTCTGAGCGTTGTATTAAAAAGACACACAGAATAGAAAAAAGTACAGAATTAATTTGAAATGCCTAAACTGAACATATCACAAAATTAGTTCACTTTTCACTTCACAATCTTAATTTTTCATTTTCTGAACATCCCTTCAGAAAATAAAAAGACTTCCGTTTTTAATTAAGTGAAATCCATAAAAAATAAAGCTCTTGAGTTATTGCCCTCTCATTGCTCTGGCCGCTCTAAATAAACAGGCAATAAACATGTGGAGTTTAATGCTGCCGGGACTGATCCTCTTTAACGGGCGCTAGAATTTAAAGTGCTGGTCAAACAGTTGGCTTTAATTGAGTGATATAGTGTAGTGGTCTCTGCTTCTAAAATCATTTTCTTTTGTTTTTTATTAAAAAATAGTCAGACTTCGAAAAAAAGTTTGAGATTTATGAACCAGGTGTGTTATTCTTGTTATACTCCAGAACGAGAGAGTTTATAAAATTACGTACCTGAACTAGTCTTTGGCTGATAACACGGCAGCCTAACGATGTCGTGACTGACGACTGCTACTGACGGAGTGATAAAGTTCACCGCGCATTTTGGCTGACTGACTGAGTGAGTGATAAGTACACGCGCAGTCTGTGACTGACTACTGAGTTGATAAGTTACGCGCAAGTCTGTGACTGACTGACTGATGGTGATAATTACACGCTGCTTCTACTAGTGACTGACTGACTGAGTGAGTGATAAAGTTACACCGCGCATGTCTGTGACGTCGGCCGGTTCGGTCCAGCCATATACTAGGTTTTAACCTGGTCTTGTTGAACAATATTAGTCCTTTGCTCTCCTCATTTTGGAATTGCCAGTTGCTCTACACTCACAGCAGAAAGGGTTCCAAAAGGCTCCCCTGTGTCTCCATAGCGGAACCCTACCTAATTCAAGGGTTCTTTATTTCTTTGTTGGGCAAAATGGTTCAATGTGGGAACCTTCCCATTTTTCACCCCTACCATAGAGGGTTTCGTAAAGTACTAAAAAGGGTTCCCCAATGGAGACAAACAAAAGAACCCTGTTTTTCTGAGAGTGTACCTGAATCACTGCCCTCCCACCTGAACCAGTACTGGAGCCAGAGCATCGGAATATGTGTGTGTGTGTGTGTGTGTCTGACTTCCCTGCAGGAAAACTGAGGCAGGGGCATTACATTACATTTTTTTTGGCAGATGCTTTTATCCAAAGCGACGTACTATAAGCGCATACCGAAGGTCATTGGAACAGCTATAAAACACAGGCCCAATAAGGTACAATACTCATCATGCAACAGTCATTCATAGCCATGAATACATTAAGTCCAGTTCGCACAGTAAGAATAGGCTAGGATTTAAATTCAGTGTTACGAACTGCATTAGGAATCAATTAAGTCAAACTAGGAGGCATGACAACAAGCTACAACGTCAAGATAACGATACAAGTGCTATACACTGTAAGCGCTGGATGGAAGTATATGCAATATGAAAGCGCTTCAGGAACAAAGTAAAAGGCTACAAGTGATAAGAGTGAGACCTGAGATTGGCAAAAAAAAGCAATATTCAGCCCTGCTGGAGGAATGAGGTACTGCGGTGTATGACGTCGCACGAGCGTCGGCCCCATCGGTGAAGCGAAGGTAGCGTCTGGCCGCCGTTCCGTTAAACACCGCGACTCTGAGCCGTCGTCCCCGCCGCGTCCCCGCCCTCATCGCGGCCTGTGAGCCGGACACATTAAACATGGCATCGCCGTGGCGACACCCACCCGCCCGCCGGGGCCCTGTCCAAACACATATCGGCCCCCGAGAAGTCCGACGCGGCGCGGCAGCTGCTATCAGGGCCCTGTCGCCGGCCATTAGCGTCTGCGAGCGGCTCCCAACGCGCTGGCTCCGTCTCCACCGGCGTGGGGGTCTCAGATTAAAGGGATCGGTGCTATGCCTCTAAACACACAATCTCGGCTTGCTTAACAACCCCCTCTACACAAACAACACACACACGCGCCCCCACCCCCCAACCCCCCCTGGGGGGCCTGGTGATTCATCAGCGAGCATCGCCGGCTCCTCGTGGCAGGGGGGAGGGGCCTTCTGACGACAGCTGAGCTCAGCTGTGTAAAAAAAAAGGGTGTGGGGGGTAAGTGCTTGCAAAAAATAAGCAAAAAAAAGAAAGAAAAAAAAAAAAACCCCTGCTTGTAAAAATTGATCTCGCGCCATGTAAATATTTAACACTTTCGCGCAGTCTCAGCACGATCGCCAGCGGCCCCCAGGAGTCCTCCGCAGACGTGCCGACCCTCTCCGGGGCTTTCCGGGGGTCTCCAAAGTGCCTTCGTTCCCTCATTATCATACCCTCATTGCGCCAGGTGTCAATACCGCGGATCCCTTTCCCGCACTGCTCTGCTTATTCATCATCTTCAGCACCAGGAATGTTAAGGCCCCCGGAGTTCTATCCGTTGTATGCAGGCGCCAATGGCACCTCCAGTTCACACATCTGTGACTTCAAGGCGAAATTCACAAGTTTGATTAAATATTGTTGACGACAGCTCCTTGTCCTCCGAACGCAACTGTAGCTGGGTTTCAAATATTCATGTATTTCCATTTGCTATTATTGATTATTAATGTAGAACTTAAAAAAAATCCAAGGTTAAAGCTCAGATTTTGTCTGATTTTTTAGAACTTGTCTAGTCATTATAATTGCTTGCAGGTGTATTTTTCCACGCTCCTACTGGTATTTTTTAGGGTGATATATTTTGCTGACAGTTATACATGAGACAGCTTCCCCACCGCATTGACTAATGGACCTAGGTCCATGTGTTTAACTACTCGAATCCCAACCGTGCTGGTTTGTTCCTGTAAATGTGACCAATAGGGTTGGGCTTTGGGTCTAACCGGGAAGCAGACCCACACGTATCCTGTCCCTCAAAAACAAAAACAAAAAAAATAAATACGGCATGTTTTAAGCGTTTGGATGATATGGTGCAAGGAGAAGCATACGGGTCCATCTGTCCAACACAGCGCAAAACCGCTGTCATAATGGGATCAGACCGTTGTGCATTTCGTGTACCAAAACACTGCGGCTTGGCGCTTACACAAATCGCGCCACATTTTCCAGTACATTTCCCCACTGCTAACAACGATCCATTTTCCACAAGACTGAGTTCACCTCATATGCATCAACTTGGTGGGGGGGGGGTCCAACACGCAGGTTTGCATCGCATCACTCTGCACTGATTTCCGCAGCCCACTTTCAAGCGGAGCCATTGAGGGTAAAAAAAAAAAAGAGAAAAAAAAAGGTCTCGTTCGAAGATTTAACGGTGTCCCGCTTGGAACGTAAACCCACATTCAAATGTCACGGCCCTTAACACTATAAAACGCAGCCGTGGGCCCGTCTTCGGTTTTTACAGCAGTCTGCTCCCTGCTCCGCTGCCCAAATGTATTTAAATAAGTCATATGTTATCGCGGCAGTGAAATCTCCCATTAGTTTCCACTGAGGGCAGCTTATGTAAAAAAAAAACACATACGGCGCGTGCAAATGCGTAATCATCGCAGGGGGATCAGATCAGAACGCGGGAGGGAACCTGAACGGGCACATCGGCGAAGCTTTAAAACGCTAAAATATCAGGAAAAAGACCATGGGTGCAAAAAATATGCCTAAATTTATTATGAGATATTATGGTTCATCGGAGGCTTTGGTGGATTCATAAAATGAGAGAAGCATCACTTTGATGTGCTCGACTTGGCCCCTCACACTCGCTGATATTACAGTTTTTGACACTGAAAATGGTGGCTTTGGATCGAGGCATCGACAGCCAAGTGGGAGTTCATAGGGTGTAGCTGACTGCGCTGCAAAATTTCTGGGGTCATATCCAATTGTAGTTAATCATTAATTAAGCGATAAAGAACCGTTAAGTTTGAAACCGAATGGCCTGAACTTGACAGTAACGTAAAATAACGAGTGAACCGGGTTCTTTATTGAAATGTCACAGACAACATTCAGCAATGGGAAGATTAGCTCTATCTTTTGAAGGCATTTAGAAAAAAACGGAAAATTAATTTCTGTTCAGAAATTTCAATCGCTCCATCCCCTCTGCCCGATGAGACTAACCGAGGCGATTGTATTCATAAAGGCCGATTTCTTTTTTTTTATTCTTTTTTTAAAAATATACATTTATCTCTGTATGTAATTAGTTTGACTTTCTCTAAAAGTTAAGCCTTGAAGCAGAAATGGAAGGTTCGTCACAGAGAGCGTGTGTTCCTGCGCTTTGATGCTTAAACACAGGAGTCCTGGCTCTGTTAGCCGGCGAACCCCACAGGTGAGCGGGACCAGGCCCAGTTTCCTGGGGCCCAACCGCAGGGCTCCCACCTGCCCGCTCTGGTGGAAGTCCCGTCACCCGCGGCGATGGTCGCCGTGGCAACACAGTTCCTCCCCGCTGCAGAGGCAAGGCCTGGTGAAGTGATTAGGCCTGGCCCCCCCGTGGCGATCTTTTAATTGAGCTCCGTGCCATCCAGCCTGGTTAAAGCGGCTATCGGGGCAATGACCAGCGCACTGCCCTGAAAGATGAGACAGTGCCCTGCTGTCGCCAGGTCCTAATGCATCATCGGGTCTTAGCCAATCACGGTTTATTTGTCAGCATTGGGGGCGATTTACAGACTCGCAAAACACATTTCTCTCTCTCTCTCCCTCCCCCCCTCTCTTTTTCTCGCTCTCTCTCAAGCAGCGGTGGGCGACTGGCTGTCTTACAGAGAAGGATCCGGCTCCTGCTGTCCCCCCCCCCCGCCCCGCCCCGCCCCCACGCCCACCCGCTCCCGCTCGCAGGCTTTCCTCCGAGGGGGAAGAAGAAAGAGACAGCCCGATTCCTGAAAACAAAAACATAAAAGAACCCGGGCCTCCATCGAGAAAAACAATCAGGGGAGAACACCGTCAGACTTGTAAAAGTCTGCTGGCCTCTGCAATTTCTCTCTTACAGTCGGAGCGCTTTATAGTATGGTAATGACCTGTGAAACGTACGGGGCAGAGACACGGCCTGATGAAGGGAACTGCGGCAAATACTGAGCCCTCTCACGCGGGGGCGGGAGACCTGCCAGCCGAGTTTCAGAAGTCTTCCCCTCACCTGGGCCTGGTCTGTCGTGCGGTTAACATTTGTACATAAATCTGACTTGCAAATAAAACGTAAGTATCAGTGCATCTCTCACAAAGACAGCCCATTGTGTTTTTGAGATCAACAAAAAGGAGCTCACCAGACTATGTCTGTAAAGAAAACAATTCCAATGGTTCGTTTTTTTGTGTGGTGTTATTGTTGATTGAATTCAGGTTCATAGTGTTGCGACACACTTTCCCGTGAGTGATATGTCTGGTTGTGACAGGCTCCGTGAAACTTAATATTGACTGCTAACGCTCAGTCTCCTGTTCCTGCTCCATAGATAGAGTCTCGGCCTGCCTCCTCCCTCATTTCCTGCCTTCAGGCACTTCTTGTCTATTTCAAAAATGGAGGGAGGAGACCATGGGCACGAGGACGAGGAAACAGGAAACACGGAGACACACTGGGTGGAAACGGGACACCTCACGCCTCCATCCTCGTTGCCGGGGATCTATCCCTGTAGGTTCTCTTTCCGACCCCAACAAAGCACGCTTCATTCAACAGCTGGAGATCTTCTTGAGCTGCTAATTAGTACAGTCGGGTGTGCCAAATTAGGGCTGGAATAAAAACCAACAGGATGGTGGATCTCCAGGAACGCGGTTGGTTACCACTGCCTTGTATACTGCTGTCACCCAACAGAAGCACGATTCTCTGGCTTTATTTGTTTTTTCTTGGAACATCAAGTATTTAAAAAAAAAAAAAAAAACACTTCAGGATACAGCCGAAGTCCCATCTTTGGTTTCCTCTCAGAGTTCAATGAAATTCTCGTTAGAAATGTTCAGTATAGAATCAGGTATTAGATTCCCTCAGGAAAGCAGTCATGAGCTGCTAAGTGGCTCATGCTGTTAAGGCACTGTTCTTGGTTGTGGCTGTGGATGGGCCCCATGGCCTGGTTTTGATTCTGGACCATGCGAGTGCTGATTGGCCAGCAGGGTGGCCAATCAGCACGCAATTAGTCCTAGGGTGACAGGGTTTCAATCAGCCAGGGTCATCATGTCTCATCCTGCACCTGTAACACCTGCTGGTTGATTGGCCACCTGCAAGGAACTCCTTTTTTTCCCGGACATGAAGCATCTTGGGTGGCACGGCAGTGCAGTGGATAGCACTGTTGTCTTACAGCAACCAAGTCTAAGGTGGAGTTTGCATGTTCTCCCTGTGTCCTCCGAGTACTCCGGGTTCCTCCCTGACTGTCCAAAGACATGCAGCTTAGGCTAACTGGAGACTCTAAATTGCCCGTAGGTGTAAGTGTGTGATTGAATGGTGTGTGCGCCCTGCGACTTGTCGACCTGTCTAGTGTGTACTGGCGCCTCTCACCTAATGCATGCTGGGATGGGATCCAGCCCCCCCCCCCTCCCCCCGCGCAACCCTGACCAGTAATAAGCGAGTTAGATAATGACTCATGTCTGTGTGTCCTGAGCCTGACAATAAGAAGCAGGACATCAAATGCTTCACAGCACATACTGGTGTGCGCCCTCCTGAATCGATACTGGAGATTGCCACAATCAGCTCTGATACACACACACGCATGCACACACACACATGAACTCACCTACCTACCCACCCACATCCACACCCACACACACACACACACACACACACGCACACGCACACGCACACACACACACACACGCACTTCCACCCACCCACCCATACTTGCTCATTCCAAATTGTGGGGGAAGGCATAAAAAAAAGACCCATAAAGAAAATAAACTGATATTTTTTTCATCTTCAGTACCCACTGTTCCGCCTGCGGCAATATCACACATGACTGACAGCACGCTGTCTTAACTCTATGTTTCATTAGTCAATCCACACTAATACACTGCATATAGAACATGTAATTATTACAAGCATATGTGCTGCGTATTCTCCTCACAGTGTTCATGTGCGACACTCCTCGATAATAATCACACTTTTGCGGTGGGCGCACACCTCTTTATTAAAAGAATTATTTTCTCTCAGTGGCTCAGTGATTCCTTGTATTGACAGTGCCCAGACTCCATTACGCTCTGTGTGTGAACATGAGCATTTCTTTTTTTTTTTTGAACACAGTAAGCTGTGTATTACCTTTTGAGTACAGACATTATTGAGCTTCGGGATGTCATAAAAAAAAAAAATAGGATGTTATCTTCGAAAAAAATGAATAAATAAACACTGTCTGCACTCTCATCTCCATGCCTCCCGGATAGCGTGAACTACCCGCTGAAAGCGAAAGCACGAAGGAGACAAGAGAAAGTACTTTGTCACTCGAGCGTCATTAAATGAAATTAAAATATACATGGGTGTTTGGCCGTTTATATGTTGCAAGAACAGCATTGGAATTCTACCCTACGGTATGTTATCGAGAAAAAAAAAAAAGTAATAAAAATGCATTAATTCTGAGCCCTTGTCATATGTTATGCTATGCGCTGAAGAAGACTGATGACTCTGAAAAAGTAATTACCCACCATGCCCTGTTTCTTTTCTTTCTTTCTTTTTTTCACTGAAGTATGTTTCATTTTCCAGCAGAGGAGGGCCAGAATGGATCATTTGAGCCCAAACCGGAGCAGGCACCCTGAAAAATGAGGTGTGTTGGGAGGGCGCTGGACACGATTTGGGAAACTGATTAGTGCAGAACGAGAGAGAGAGAGAGAGAGAGAGAGAGATGAACGGGACGGCACCTGCCTTTGTGAAACATCTGAGGACAGACCAAAGAGCAAAAAGATTGCCGGTCAATCGCGTGCAGTAAAAAGAAAACACACCGTTAAAGAAGCGGTAAAATAAATAGGTGAGCGTGATTTATGAGGTGGTCTCCGTGGAGACCATAAGAAAGGAGGATTTGTGCGCGCCGAGATTAACTGATGATTAGGACATCGTTACGGCACCGAGCTGTCGATGTACACCAGGTTGTTCATTAACCAGTTGGGCACCTGTGATAACAGGCTGCCTCTGGGGGGGAATCAGGAATAATTTGAGAATTAAGGCCCCCCCTCTACGGAGTTTAAAAAAACAGCCCAAGTGAGAGGCGGAAGAAATTGAATCATGTTATTTTTCCCAGTCATTATGGTAAGATAACACCGGCAGCCTTACGCCTTATTAAAGTGATATGAATTAAAACTCATCATGAATATCAGCATGGCGGGTGGGGGGGGGGGGGGTGTTGTTGAGCACGACGGTAACCAGAAACTCCCCAGACATAAAATTTGTGATAAAACTCAACGTTCTTGTACAACTCTGGAATGACATTTGTACATTTTGTTTTACATGCCAGATGGGAACAAGGAGTATGAACATAAAAATGAAAGTGTGTTGACAGATTGGGAAAATGTTAACTGGCCCCAATGTATTAAGGCTCATTCGCAAACTCAATATTTGCACAATTATCGACATTGCATTAAAAAATCTACAATTCTTATCTATAAATGACTAGTGATGTCATCACTGAACACACTGTACATGAGGGGGCTTGCTGGACCTCTATTTGATGACTATTTTTGTCATAAAACTAGTTTAAAAATAAAAAAAGTCAAACTTAACAAGCATTTTTGTTTTTCTATTTTTCTATTTCTATTTTTCTATAACCCTAACCCTAACCCTAACCCTAACCCAAATTTAAAATTTGCCAATGGGGCACTTTTCAAACAACAGGTGATATTTTCTTTTTGAGAGAGGAAAAAAGTTTTTAAGACTCTTTACAAGACTAAAACACTTGTTGAGATGGACTTTTTATGAATTTAAACTAAAAAAAGACTATAAAGACTAAACCGGGTGAAACCATTAACCTATTTATTTATTTATTTATTTATTTGGAGAGGAGCCAAAATGGCAGCTGGTTGATCAATCTGACGTGTCAGTGACAGTTGAGCCAATTTAGCAGAAGAGACACAGTTGGCAGCAGTGACCTATACCGGGTGCAGCCTTTCTGCCGCGATGCATCCCAGAAATAGAACCACGTCCCAGTCGGGCCACATGAATGGTGCTCGCATCTTTAACCAATCAGCTCTCGGTTTTTTTCAGAGCGAGTACTGATTAACGTTCATTTATGTTTTTGAATATACTCATGTGATGGATTGTTACTCCTAAATTTCTGAGTCCTTTAGCTTATGTTTCCCCTCTCTGGTTCTAAGGTCACACACATTATACATTGAGTAGGAACTCAAAGATGGATTGTTACCCCTTACATGCCATTTTGATGGTGCACTTTTGGGCTAAAGCAGAAATAATGCTATCATACATAAGACATAACATCTGTTACAACAGGTGTGACAGTGTCTTACAGCTTGAGACTCATAACATATCAACGTCAAAACGCCTGCCGTGATGCATGCTATGATGCACATTGACATCATGGCTTATGTTACATCCTGAGTTATGCTAACTATGATAAAAGTACCGAGCGTCACCTGCCACGTGGAGAGAAGAATACAGTCGCATCTGAGCGACCTCAAAACAACAATAAATCGACAGGAGAGCGAGTCAATTTGGGGGGGGGGGGGAGGGGAAATCACAAAGTGGTCTTCATGCTACTTTCATCACCTACATTGAGAAAATACAGACCTACTGAAAGTACAACTTGTGCCGAGATCAAACGGGATGGTGTGCAGACATCAAACGGGACGTCAGGACTCCTGAGCACCTTTCCTCTCAGGTCTCTCAGGCTCAAAGTGCCTCTCAACGATGCGGCAAAATACTCCACTGTTTCACGGTCAGACACAGCCGTGGCTTCAGTAGTTTCAATTTGTAAGTAGTCTGACTAACATTGTGTACGCAAGAACGCAGTCAAGCACTTGGACTTATCCTTTGACAGCCTGCTGAAAGATTGTGTGTGGCAGCCAGATAGATTATGTGATGACATAATTGTGAGATGATCATAATCGGCTTGTGTGAGTCTTGCCTAGTGGGCATTTTGTTCACATTTTGCCAGACTGGAGCAAACAGAATTGCATGTGGGTTTCTAAAGAGAGGGGAGAGCAGACAGTTAAGGAAAGTGTAAGAAAGAAAGAGCACAAAAGCAGAATTAAAATGGATTCTTCATGGCCATAGGGAAAAAGTGGCATCAGTCAGCAGTTTTAAGCTAATTTGATAACAACAGATATTGATAAATAGGTATTGATTTGAAGGTTCATTAAGAAGGCTAAAGCTGAATGTATGATGTTAATTCCAAATGCATAGGCAGGTGCCTCGGCTAATGAATTTATCTTGCTTTGTACCGCACTGCTGAAACCGTTCCTTAATCACTCCTTAATTATTTGATCTGTTCAATGGGGGAACAAGCTGTAGATATGGAACCATTTCGCAATTAAGTCTCCATCTCGCGCTCTCGGTTTCAAGACCACTTGAAATAAATGTGGCCTGGAGCTTGGTCTCAGTACTCTGTCTTACCCACAGATTCAATAATACTGATTTAGGTAGTTGAAGGTCATATGCAATTAACTGAAACCAGACTTTTTTTCTTATTCAACCAAACACAAATTAAAGCTCTTTTGAAAAATCCAAGAAACAGCAAAATGAGGCCTGAAAATTGTGGTGTCCTTGGCTGGAAGCGGAAAGTTTTTAAAAAAAAATTTTATAGGAGGAGGTGAACTTACTATTTGGATACAGAGAATCTGATTGGCTGTCTCCAGTTTCACAATTATCACTGTTTTAATGCAGTTAATAAAATGTATCAAAGCATGAAACATAATTTAGTGACTAGGGGAA
Source organism: Anguilla rostrata (assembly GCF_018555375.3). Lineage (NCBI taxonomy): Eukaryota > Metazoa > Chordata > Actinopteri > Anguilliformes > Anguillidae > Anguilla > Anguilla rostrata. The sequence continues at coordinate 6,375,648 of NC_057939.1, forward strand.
TGGCAGGTACCTACAGGCTATCAATCATTGTCAGCAAGAAGTACAGTACGCCTCTACGAACCACTCAGTCACTGCCCATCTTTCACCATGGTCTGAAGACTCACCTCTTCAGACTATATCTGGACTAACTAACTATCACCACTCTGCAGGGCACTCCCAATATGGGATCATTTTATTGCTTAAATCCCTCTACTTTGTTCCTATACGACCTCCAGTACGCACTTATTGTACGTCGCTTCGGATAAAAGCGTCTGCCAAATAAATGCAATGTAATGTAATGCCTCTCCTCTGATTGGCCCATGCTCTCATGCTGCATCATGTTGCGTTTTGAGTGTGAAATAGTCACTGGTGCTGTATACCAGTGTAAGTGCACTGGTGGAGTGCCCACACTTGGGCTGCAGTGCTCCTAACGTGAGTGCAGATGACGTGAGCGAATGAGACGTTAAACTGGAAAACTACAGTCGAAGTGAAGAGGAGAGGGGCACTGCAATACCTTTCACATTTAATAAAGGGTGTACATTTTCATTACGGTTCATGCAATAACGATTATATACGGTACATCCTATAACACAGGGGAGCAGGTGGAATTGTCATAGTCGTGTTTTAATTTTTTTTGAATCGCCATAATGAACGCAAACGGAAAGCGGAGGCGGTTCTGGGTACGATTCGTCCTGGTTACGCTGAGACAGCCCTGGTAGCAATACCCTCGTGAAAACGGTTTAAGGATGTTGTCAGCGCGTATCGGCTCGACGGTGACATTTATGAATTCTCATCTTCAATTTCAATTTCATTTCACTTTCCTATTTATCTGCGGCGTGAGTTCTATATCCTGGGTAATAAAAGCGCACTGAATTGCGAGCCGTCACGCTTATCTCCGTGTCCCCCCTGTGTTTCGGTAACTGGCGACAATTCAAAATTCAAAAGTGTGTGTCGCGCCTCTGAGAACACAAAGTGGGTTGATTTGTTCCCGGGGTTGAGTCTGTGACCTCGGAAACCAGCCACCTCATTGGTTAGCCAGTACAGAGCGTCTACTTCCTGAAGATGACAGCAGTCAAAACAATACACAACAGACCAAAGGCTTCTTCATTCTGACGGATGTTTCTCATTCCAATTTCTGGCGCCAGAAGTATTCTTTAATGCCTTGAGGCACTAAACAGACCAATAAAACCGCTTTTTTTTTCTAACAGAATACAAGTCGCTTGCCTTGTTTCTATTTAGCGTTAAAGCACGGACAGCCGCAAGTCAATGAGTGGACATTACTAGAATGTTGATATATGATTTAACAGCGTTTTGGTGTTTTTTTCACACGCTAATAATATTGTGTATTTCCAAATCAACAACCTCATTTGTATGAGCCGAGGTACAGGCCTTTTGTTTACAATAGCTTGCTGGAGGTAGCCTAAAGGAACCTGTTCATGCAACTGCATGAACAATGGAGTCCAAATACAAATTTTTGTGTCTCTAAGCCATGGCAGTAAACACATTAGACTTCATTTATAAGGAACACAATTGACTTTGCCCTGGTGTTTTGTTTATATAATAAAGTGAAACCAATAAAAGAAAATTAATTCATTAACTCCACATTTTCTTTTAACTAGTGGAAAGTCATATTTTCCCATGGTTTTATATGTTTCTGTGCTATGGTGAACACTGAAATGAATTTAGCAACCTTGAAAATGTGCAACTCAAACAGACCTTTTGGCATAAGTGGTCTGACCAATGCATCATAACCATGAACGCTAATAATTTAATGAGACCGAATATTCATTGGCACTGACCTTTTACAGCTGCCGTGGCATGTAATCAATCAACATTTGTTTTTATCTTTTACTATTAAATGCAACTTTTAACCGTTTTTTTCCCCCGCAAACTCAATTTGAGTTTGTTTTAATGATCGCTGAACTCACCAAACTGTATGTCCATGGGAAAAAAATATTTTCAACGTAAGTTAAAGGCAAATGTTGGCTGAATCCCAACCCTTATCTCAATACGGGAAGCCAAAGCCATCTTCAAAGAGATAAGGGATTCATCCAGTGGCTTTGATCGAGTTGCATATGCCCTTAACCCATCCAACACTGTCAATAAAAATATACAGTAAATGTAGCCCGCAAACAAAATGGTGAAAGCATTGACTGGGAGAGATGCCGCTTGAGAAAAAACTGCCATAAAACTGTATATGTCCTGTTATTTTATTGGATGGCCCGTATTTCCATTATTCTACATGGCTTTGATCATGTTTTGAAAAAACAGTGAAATGGCGTACATTGCCAATCAGTCTAGGTTTCAATGGTACAGAGTGCATCAGAAAGAAAAGCACTTAACACAACTGCAGCCTGGATTGGCTCGCCAATTAATGTGGTCAAGGATGCACAGGGTTAAAAGTAATCCTACCGCAAACAATGGATTCTGTGGATTATTTGAATATAACATTTAATCAACGGGTTTAAAAGATGATTAAGCTACCAATTAATTCTGTTTCTGTGTTAGCAAGCTAATAATCTGCCATTTTGATTTCAAGGACCAGTGAGAACATTCGCTATGAAGTCTGGAAAAAAAATTTTTTAAATCACACTTGCAAAACAATGGCTTTCTTCCTCCTCTTTTTTTTAATATGACTAAACGTTTGTGAACTTTGCACTGAAATAGTCAGAAATCAATGACACTTTCATGAAAACATTCAAAGGCAGGGTTTTTATTTCAAATGATGAGATTGCCACAGCGAGGTGTTTAATTGGACTGGTTGCAGGCGAGCCTGCCAGGCCCAGGCCTCTTTGTCCCCGCTCAGGTGGACTCACACTGTGGACCCCCCGTTGCTGTTTTCATCACGGAATTAAAGACAGCTAAAGGTCAATTATTACGCGGCGGATTGAGATCTGAGCTTGTCACACTCCACAGATTAATAAGAGTAAGACCTCCCATCATGCACTCCTTTCATAAGAAACCCCAGCCCGCAGCCCACCTGATCTATTATGGACCCGTGGTAACTGCTCTCTGTTAAGACACACTCAAACATACTGGGGTCAACATTGCACAGGTCTCAAAATCACAGGTGTCAATATTATTGGCACCCCTAAAGATTCTTTATAATAAAATCTAACAAAAGAAATTAGCAATAAAACTCTGGTAAATCAAGCATTATTCAGTGTTATTCAGCAAACCTTTCTCTTGACAGTAAACATCACAGCTAAATACAAATATAATCTTACTCAACCTAATATACAGTATTTGGGAAGAAATATTTATCTACGCTTACCCCTACCTAATGGAACCCTCCAAATACCCCGGCCAATGCGATCGGCAGCTGCCCGTCGCCCTATGGAGGCACAATCCAGCATTTGAACAATTCCAGCTGGATTCGAACCGAGACTGTGCACAGTAAAACGACCAGTGTTAATTCAATTTTAACAGATAACATTTGGTCCCACGCTGGCCAGAGTCATTATCTGGTACAGTTTTGAATTAACACTGTTAAGTGTTGAATAAACACTGGACATTTCACTGTGTCGGGCTCATCCATACACCGCAGCACAGGGGCATGACCGAATGAGCCACCCAGCAGAGTTACCCAGCATCCCTCTTACCTATGGTTTCCAATGCATTTTCTCCCTTGCAGTCTCGTATGGCAGCAGGTTGCAGTGCTCATGGAAACAGCACATTCTTTTTCTCTGCACTCCCAGTGCTCCGGGCTACAATGATGTGGGGAGCTATCTTTCAGCTAACAGGCTTGCAACTTGTCATTTTGGCGCCGAATCCTTTTTTCTCCCCCCCTCTTCTTTTCCTTCTTTCTTTCCACAAACCAAAACGAGCAGGCTGTACGGGAAGAAAGGGAAAAGCAACGGATAAATATAGCACTAAGGACTGAGATGGTTCCGTGGCGAAGACAAGATTGAACACGCACAAAAGAGCCCCCTTCAAAGACCAGCACCATAACCTGAAGGCAACAACCGAAGAGCAAAAGGAAGCTTAATATAAAACAACGATTTCTAAAACGAGAACTGAACAGGGCACTCAACAGTGGCTTCGAATGCACTGCTGGCCTTTTTACTACCATCAGCTAAAATTAGGGTAGCCTATCGCCATTCATAGCCTCTCCAGTCAGTCCCTGACCCAAACCACCATTTCAGGGTTCCAGAAAATGCACTGCTGTCGGTAGGGAAAGCCGACAGTTCATTGGTCTTTCTGTTTGGTTTACAGTTTATTTCAAATACTCTATGAAATCTTCGGTTTATTTGAATGTGTACATAGAAATATCGTTTTAAAAATAAATACGTTTTTGCTCGGCTGCGGTGTGAAAAGAAGCAGCAGATTGACCCCGTGTGGTTCGCAGGAGAACCGCGAGTCGTCTCCACACTCCCCAGCTGACAGCAGGGGGCGTGTATGAGCACGCAGGTGGGACATTTCCAGATTCAGGTAAAATCAGAGATGGCACGTTAAAAAAATAAAAATTTTAAAAAATTGAAAAAAATATTTTGAATATATTTTCTACTTGTGATGTCATCACACTGAATTTTTATTTTATTTTTAGTTTTCTTTTTTTTTGTGGCGGTTAGTGATCAGGGCCGAAGGCTTGCTTGCATTTTGAATTCCATGCCTTTCCTTAAACCCCATTCTGACGAGATTAGTTTTACCAAAAGATGTTCTGTAATTGGAATTATTACCTTTTACTACCTATGACTTTAATCCTCTGAGAATCTGTTATGTCGGTAATTTTCACCTGGCTGTAAAGTAAATTTGCCGGATTAAATTTCCTACTGTATTTTGGGGGAGAGGAAGTAGATAACTGAGGTCGTCTGCTAATACTAGTTTTGTGTGATTAGACATCTCAGTAATTGCCACAAAATGTGCCGTTTTTTAATTTATTTTTTATTTTTTGGCTACTGGACATTTTGATATCTGACACCCGGTAACTGGGGTGGGGTTACTGGATATTTTTATCTCGTCAAAATGGTCCGCTGAAATTATTCACATAATAATAACTCCTTTTAGCAACATTACCACGGCTACAACAGCTACATCTGCAAACAGAATTAAACTAGATTTAGATTAGATTTAGAATTAGATTTCAGATACATTTTAGCCCACATAAGACTCAAATTAACATTCTTAAATGTATAGCAGAATTAAGTAACTTTGTCCTCAAACAGAGAATTGAGTGGATGGTGTTTCGTTGTGACAGTTCTTGCCTGAACAGTGATTATTTAAGATTTCTAGATTTAACAGCGCAATTATAATTGTCAATTAAATCAAAGAAGAAAGTTTAACTCCGAAGTCTATCAAAAGCTATATGTGAATGAACCAGAACACCAGGCTCCATCTTTCTAAGAGAAAAGTGGGACCAAAGCAAGAGACATGGAAGGAGAGGGGTAGGCCCTCAAATTAAAACTCAAAAGGACTGAAAACCACCTCCCATCTGGGATTTTACAAAAAAAACAAAAAAAAAACAACAAATTGGCTATTGGCAGGAGCTGATGGTTGCGTTATCTCTCGAGAGCTGGGCGTGGCGCCAGAAACTAACGATGGTAAATAGTTGAGTGACTCATACATTCTCTTCTGTATTCGTCTGCATAAATCACGCATCTTAAATAGTACAGATGATGGCATTAACAAGTAGGTGCTGAAAATGTCTGGAAGTCTCAGTTATATATAACTACCTCAAAATGGTTTTTGTCCTGAGTGCAGCTCGGCAAGTCCCCGATGAAAGACGTTAAAGCAAAAACCCTCCAGATCTAACCTACATCCGGTAATAAAAGAAAAAAAATAATTTCTTCCTCCCAGACATTGAGAAAGTTTTCACATCTACCTGAGTATCTCACGCATGGAAGAAAAGTCTAACTTAATCATTCTGGACTGAAGTTTCGATTTTTCTAGCTGCTGTATTATTGCATGCATTTCTGTATAACTCTTTCATGTTTTTTTTTTTTCATGTTATTGCATAACACATGTCACATTGCATAATAAAAAAATATATAAATCTATGCCGCATTCCAGCAGACAAAGCAGAAATACACTACAGACCGGCAATCTGCAGGAATAAAATTGTGTACAATACTGTAAGTCCTAGCGTCCGCTAGCATGAATAAGCGTGTGGTCGAATGGCCATGGACCATTATATTGGAAAGTAAGATATGTTGTATCTGGAGGGCAAGCATTAGAGGGATTCTATAGTTAGAGTCCCCATACATGAGCCCCCAGGCCACTCGTAAGGTTTGAGTTCAATCAAACTGTACCAATTTGTTTGATCTAAGATGAAGGGCTCCAATTAATGTGGATAGCATTGAGCTATATATAGCGTGGACTTTGACGGACAAAGAAAATGAGTTACATCTGATTGGTATTTTTCAGTATGTCAAGCGGAGCGGTGAATGCTTAAATATAAAACATCAGTGTTGCCTGATGAAAAATCTAAAGATTCAATTTAGTTTTTGTCTTTTTTTTTTCTCACAGAAATTGCATACATATAATGGCCTCATACATTTTGAAAGCCCTGCAAACACTGATAAGGATAAATGTAATGACAAAAATATGTAAATCACTCCAAGTCCCATTTTCTCATAGCCGCCAGGCAAACATTATCTTGAATAATGATATATTATTCCAATGATAAAAATAATGATTAATTACAGTGATAATGTTGTTTGTACAGTCACAGCTAACTCATAGTCATAGTGCTGAATACGCAGTAAATCCCTATCTTCTGTGATGAAGCTGATGCATCCACACTATTCCTTCATCCTTTTTTTCACAGAAAAGTAACAAGGCTGGCTATATCCCCTTCCATTTTACTAATCTGCTCAGTCTGGTTCATCTTTAATGATGAAGTCTAAGATGTAGGCCTCAAACATTGCAGGTTCGCTAAATATTTATTATTGAATTTGGCTCACAATTAAATTCAAGGGATTAGAGTGTTTTATTTTTCTTCAGTAACACTGTGTGGCATGTTTGGCGACTAAACACATTAAATAAAAGTTAAAAAATAAATGAATAAAAACTTTGTATTGAAACAAATGCATTTATTTTGAGTCAAAGATGCATACAGGCTTCAGCAGTGGGATTAACCACCAACAGTTGTCCACCATTAGAATATTTGTCCACAGGACTATTGAACTTGCACCCCATAGATAATTTTGGGTGGGTATGGGGGGGCAGACAGAAGATAGTGTTATGTAGTGTAATGAATCATCAGCACATTCAGAAAAGGGCTCAGCATTTTCATCTCCGAGCCTTCATCAGCGAAATGATGTTAACTGCTGATGGCAGCCTTATATCACTCACTCTCAAGCATCTCCACAAGCACACAGACTAATCACAAAGACACTGTCGGCGCTTCAGTCAAGTATTTTACGCCATGCAACAATTAAAAAAAAAAAATTAGTAACAGATTGTGCTTTTATTTCAGCCCTTTGGATTAGGAACAGAGGTTCATATATCAAAGGAATTCTTTTTTTAAAATTTAAACTGGTTTTTAACATTTTACTGATCCAGATGCCCTGGCTGCCTGAAACATGTGCCCTCCTGTTACTCTTCAATCGGTTTTTTTTTTGCATTTTCATATCTACCGTATGTAGTTTGTATATTTTATTAAATCTTAACAAGATGATAATTTTTTTTTCTTATGCCATACCCAATTAAAAAATCTGTTGGATGACTGGAAATTGTTAACAGAGATCTCTGTGCCGTATAGTGAAAACAAATCTAGAGTGGTGTTGTTGCACATCATTTAAATGTGGTGTGTTTCATCTGCTTACATGCTGGCCTTGCCTCTAATCTCAGAGGAACTGTTCTGAGATACGATGGATGATTCCATTCTCATCGACCATACAGTAAAAGGTCTAGTGTTAATTCAACTCCAACCGAATATTTATGGACTTACTCATTACATTACAGGCATTTAGCAGACACTCTTATCCAGAGCAACTTACACAACTTTTTACATTGCATTTAAATTACATCCATTTATACAGCTGGATATATACTGAAGCAATTCAGGTTAAGTACCTTGCTCAAGGGTACAATGGCAGTGCCATAACTGAGAATCGAGCCTGTGACCTTTACATTACAAGACCATTACACAACCTTACTCATTAGACTACACTGCCGCCTTGCACGAGACCATACTGTATGTACTCTGGAAGAGTTGACTTGACACTGGACATTTTCCTCTGCACCTGTGACAGTCCACCAACTGATCACCAGTCAAGTTCCACCTAATTCACAACATCATCTCAATAATACTGATCAGCGTTAATGTGTTTTAACAGTGATTTCTAAACATTCTTACGACATTACGGAAATGCGGTGAGAAGGGTATAAGGTGGCCGAGTTTTGAAAATGTTCAGCTACTGAAAATGAACGCTCACAACTGACTTTCTGCGGGTGTAAAAAATGCACAGCACACAACGTTCCTCACTGAAGTGCTACGATGGTAATGTTCAGCTTTTGAGGCAATTTTCTGAGAGAAACCATCAGTGATGGATAATTTCCCGTCGTCGGTGTGAGTCTGCATACTGAGTTTGAACTTTCTCCCTCGTAGAGTACTTTGCCTGATATCACCCCAGTGCGATTAGCCTAGGGTAAGATACCTCTCACGTGCCAAATAATGCACACAGATATATGGACACCATAATCTGTGCACATACAACTGTAACGCAAATATTTTGCTTTCAAAAGAAGTCTGTTCCTCAGATTTACAGTTTCGGCAGGATCTTAGAGATACGTAACTCAGTAGTGTATGGTCTGTTTTAGTGTAAATTAAAGCTGTGTTCGAATGGAGAGCTTTACTCCGTGAACTGGGTAACCTTGACATTTTGCCATTTTCCAGCAGACGGTCTGCGAACATTAAAAACATTAAAGATGGAAACAGAGTCGCTGGGTCTGAAGTTTGATATCGTCTGAAAGATCGCCCGTCGCCCCGTGGCACTGAGACAGTTCTCAGATTTTTCATTCTGCCTTTGACAGCATAATAAAAACACATCAACAAAATGTCTGGCCACTGAAAGATCATCTGATTTCTATGGCACGGATATCTGTTTATTTATTTAATTCATCCACATTTAAAAAAAAAAAAAACTGAATTCCAGAGCAAGTGCCCTTTCTGACTCTGCGGAGGCCTGGTCTGTTCAGGGACGACCGGTTCACAGCTCACATAAAGCTCAAATACTCTCTGAGTGTTTTTCAGAGTAATATTGGTCAGATTTCTAGTGGACAAGGTCACTTCTCAGCAACTTTCAAAGCAAAGGGAAGAAAAAAGAAACTCTAAAGGATCAGCCTTTATAGCAGCATTTATATAACTGTTTATTGCACAAAGACTATTTTTAAATATCCCTCTTAATTCAAACTATAAAATTAGTCATTGGACCCCTCAGTTTCATAATTCAAATCCCCCGTTTTCATAATTTGGACCATCAAAAAATAAGCCAGTGGCATTTTTTTCATCTCCATTGCAGTGCAAATACATTGACATCCATCCATCCATTATCCGTACCCACTTATCCTGGTCAGGGTCGAGGAGGGGGATGGGGGGGGGGGGTGCTGGAGCCTATCCCAGCATGCATTACATTACAGGCATTTAGCAGACGCTCTTATCCGCTCTTAGCGACTTACACAACTTTTTACACAGCATTTTTACATTGTATCCATTTATACAGCTGGATATATACTGAAGCAATTTCGGTTAAGTACCTTGGCTCAAGGGTACAACGGCAGTGTCCTACCCGGGAATCGAACCTGCGACCTTTCGGTTACAAGCCCAGTTCCTTACCCACTGTGCTACACTACAAGCATGCATTGGGGCGAGAGGCAGTGTGAAATTGGTTGGCGACTCGTAAGGGCAGCAGGGCTGAACCTGAATGAAGCTGCTCATTCCCTCATCGGTCGAAGGCCTCGCCGCAGCAGCGACGGTTGTTTCTGGCGGGTGTGGGGGAAGAAGGTGTTGCAGGCTATTTTTCCCAACACTGGCGCCATACTGCGACTGGATGACACTGCTCCTGGATGACATCACTTGCGTGTTTATCTTCGCCCCGAGGTGCGACTTTGACGCTGGTGTGACTCTCAAACGCTTCGCCGTCGCGTTCGGCAGCTGTTTTCGAGAATTAAATTTCTCACCGTGGCGGCAGCTGCCTTCTGCCTCCGGTCGCGGTTCTTCGAGGGTGGCTTCCCCGTCCGGCGTGTTCGCCCCCACGACCGTTTCCTCTTTCACCGAGTGACACGCGCTTTTTAAAATGTTTTAAAGTTTTCATGCGTGCGCTGGCAGCTGCTGCGCCGACTGACGATCTGGAAGATTTTAACGAGCCGGAGCGCTGGGAAATTTTGGCTCGGGGGCTCGGCTAACTGGTCGCCTGCCATCGCTGGTCGTCTCGAAGTGCGTCGGCACAAAGACGCCGGAATCTGTGCCGCTCCGGGGCAGTTTGAGTGCGTCGCCTGCCCAAAAAGTCCACTTCTTTTCACTATCCTGTCATGAGCACAGGCTTTTAAACGCGATTAGACAGATGGCTAAACTCCTCTTAACATGTAAAACACAACAGATAGGAATGACCTTCTCGCTCGTTCATCGAGAAGTGGAATGGTTAGCTATCTTGCTCAAGGGTACAGCGGCAGTGTCCTACCGGAGATTTTAACCTGTGACCTTGAGTATACAGGGTTAACAACTCCTTACTTGCTTTTTCTTATTCACGCTGGGAACACAATGTAACTTGCTTTTTTTACTGTGGTTTTTCCATATCACGGGATAGTGAACAAAACATGAAATTTAGATTGTTTTGATCACTTAATGTACAATTTAGCGCTCATGAGCTCGACTAGCCTGAGCCAAAACGAGGGTTTTCCTGAGGAATAATGTCAGAGAACTTTCTGTGGGTCAAAAAACTTGAACATGAATTCTAAAATTAGAAATTCAATTACTCATACATTTTAGGGGTGAAATTAGCAGTCTGAGGGTACAAGATGATAATGTGCATTTTTGGCATGTCCTCTTGCAGGCTTTGCAAAAGCCACCTAATGCCATTTAATCCCTGTATTCATATGCATATACCTTGTATATACTTAAAATGAATGTGTAATGCCACAGCGATGAACATTGTATATGCAGGTAGTTACCTATTCAAAATCCCATCAATATATTTTCCCTCTGGAGTCGCTGATGTTTGCTGCTTTGGGAAGCTTATTTATATTTGAGCTCTTACACTTTAATAAATAAATAGCCGTATTTCTTTCCTGGGACTACAAATGGCTCAAAACATTTCACGAGCACTGACACTTCCCTTCTAAAGAAAACGCTAAAAATGCCTTTTGGAATCCGTCACTCGGTGAGTAGAACAGTGTTTTGCTCCCGTCTGCAGCACACCAATACAAACTCAAAGGTTTTAATCATAGCAGCGCATGTGAATTACTCCCCGTCTGTGATGGGTCTAAAAAAAGAACATTGCACATTTCCACTTAACACTTTAAAGAGACTAAATGCGGCTGGTGTTGCTGGAGGCCTGTCTTTCAAACAGAAACAAGAAAGATGAGCCTGAGCCTCAGTTCAGTATTGGAAGTGTTACCCGTGACGTTAACTTGGGGCTCGGTCTTTGGAAGACTCATTATAAATGGGAAATTGAGCGTGCTAAAAAGGAAAAAAAAAAACAGAAACAGACAAGACAAAATAATAGTCTGAAAAAAATATTACTTCAATGTCAAAATGACAGCAACGGCATATGAATGAGGACTTCTTTTTTTCAAACGCTGTCGATTTGGCATTTTCATCAGGTAAAAGTAGAAAGGCGTTTCTTGGAGCGCTGTGGAACTTAGCTTTTAATGGCAATTCTGTTCAGAGATCCTAGATGTTAGCGATATAAACAAAACGGTCTGTGTGATTATTTCAGCAGTGGTCCCCAGTCAACATGCTCACACAAGCACTCGCAGCACAGACTGATTGTGCTAATAAGGGGGGGATCAGGTAGCAGGGCTGTCGCATGCATGCGGGAGCTGGAGATGAACACATGGGGGGGGGGGGGGGGTTTTAATGCAGCACAGTTTCACGTCCAAAAGGGAGACGACAAACAACAAAGACCAGGAGACGCAAAGAGTCTATTAATCATATCGCATTGACAGCGATTCCCCTAATTATGTGGGTGGGAAATGAAAGTAAGAATGTAAGTTAGATACAGAAGAACAGAGATACATGAGGGAGATGGAGAGAGAGAGAGAGAGAGAGAGGGACAGAGAGAGAGGGAGGGAGGGGGACAGACGACTTAAAGACTCGACCATAACCGTCCGTCAACTTTATCAGCCGGGTATCAGTACCTGCGACCGTGCGTAGACTGGGCCCAGGATGGGGGTGGGGGGCTGGGGGCTGGGGGCTGGGGGGCTCCATTAGGGGAATACCGGGCGAGGATTTATAGCTTGACCTTTGAGGAGGCGCGACGCGATTCCCGACGCGTTTACGGCCGTTGGAGATCGTCGTGACGACCGCCTGGCTGCCTCCGCGCGGCGCGTCAGGGAGCGCGGAGAAAATGGAGACGTTTGGCCGCCGAGCCCTCGCTGCTCAGCGACTCGACGGAAAATTGACGGTTATCCTTTTCAGGGGTAATTTCGCGAGCCTTGTTAGAATGATCGTCGGCCTTTCCGTATTCTCGCGAAATGTACACGGATTAATTAGCTATCATCCGCCTATTATCATTTAATGTGTGTGTGTGTGTGTGTGTGTCCCTGAATCAAAGCTACCCCAGAGCATAATTAACTGCCATCTGCAATTAAGTAAGTACAGAGTACTGGATTCTTTTTCTTCTTCTTCTATCAAAAAATAATAATAATCCAAACCGCAGCCTGTTTAGAATACCCCAGGCGCACTGATTATCTCTTAAATATTGTTATTTAAAATGTACATCGCATTAATATCTGGGTTATTGCAAATCATGTGCCCAATACATGTGCATAATTCCATGACAAATGCATACACAGAACACACACACACACACACACACACACACACACACAAAGAGAGCCACGGTGGCATCTACATAATTGAATCTCAGTGATTATTTTTTTTAATGCGTAAAATTAAAAAAAAAAATTGTGCTATAATATCCGTAACACTTCTAAATGAGATCGCTCATGAGGGATGTGTCTTATGCTGTTAATTACATCACACAAATTTAGGAAGGAAAACATTGTTAAACTGTTAGACTCCTGCCAAAGACCCAATCAGGACAAACCATTTTCCTTTTGGCATTGTGTTCACAACGGCCCCTGGGGCTTATAATTACACCATTCATCACGGCAATCATGCCCATGGACAAACAGAACTTTATTAGGAATTTATTACGGTCCCTTAAAGCCACAGGCTAAACCAACTCAAGTCAAGTCTTTCAATCAAAATCAATTTCATTCAGATTGCATGAAATGGCCTCAAAAATGCTATCAAGCATTTTATGTGTAAATAAATTATCTGTGGGCATTTAATTTCTTGGACTCAGTGCTTGGAGCAGACAGCAGTCATATTTGATTTATAAAATACTTTTTTTATTCTCCATTTTTTTAGACACACACTTTTTTTGAAGCCATTTCTGGACTCAATAAACGTTTGTCTTTTGTCAGCAAGTGGAGTAAACAGGGTGTTGAAAATATCCGTAAATATTAACTCTTGACAGGCGAACCCTTGGCCCTAACATACATAAGTCACACAGTCAAAGGAATTTATCATCGTGCAGCCCTTGCACATTTACCCATAGTATTACCCTTCTTTCTGCCATTATGAAGGAGGTGATGTGGGGGTTCTGTAAATCTCTTTAGTCCCACGGGGCCTGGAATCCAGGCAACGAGAAATACACAGATGACCAGTCTGGGGAGCGGACACCACCTTATTATGGGCTGTCGGAACACTGTCTGGAACACTCAAATTACCTAAAATGTTCCAATATCAAAGACCGAATCTGAATCCAATATCAAATGCAGAATCCGAGGCTAAAGTACATCGGAAGCTTACCTTTAAAATAAAGATATTTTATATTCATTATGTTTATATTTTCAGGATGTAATGGGAAAGGGGAGAATATTAGTAGACTGCTCTTTTCTTTCCCCAAGTTTCTCATCAAGCATTGTGAGGACAGGAAACATTTTTTTTTTTAATGTCCCATTTTGAAGAGCACAAAATGAACTGAGGCTCCGGCAGACAGCCATTTCTATTGGAATGGAATTTAATACAACTTGTATGATGAAAACGATAATAAACTCCGGAGTTTCCACACCGCCTCGATTCCTCCTCAAGCTTTTCAGTCCAACCACTGCCAAAAAGCCAGGCGGCAGGAAAAGAAAAAAAACCTTCAGAAGCAGAGAGAACGGCACTCGCATGCTAATCCCGCACATTATTTAGACATTACCCAACTGACAGTCACTGGTCCCTAATGTGTCCCACAATGCATTATCTGAAACAAATGATGCCACAAAGCACCCTAAAAGCCAACACCATTTCACACAACTGTCAGGGACCTCCGGCTCAGATTTGGAAATATTAGTTAATTATTGAGGGCGTGGGGAGAATGGATTCGGTAATAACACGAGCCGGGTGGAATTTAATTTCTTTCGCAGCCGAAATGGCATTTCTCCGTTCAGACGTTATTGGCCTATAGATCAGCCTTTTGCATCGCATGTTAAAAACGATCAGATCAACATCTATCATCAGACCACTGCAGCAGCTAAACAGTGTCTCACGGATTGTGCGATAATTTATAATAATGATGAAGAAAAGGCACCCTGTTTTTCACCCAGTCATCTAGATACGATTTTTCACAATATTATTCAATGTAACCGTATGGTCATATTATGCTATGTAAGTTATGGATATGTATAGGTTGGTCTGTTTATACATTTGTACTTTTTTATGCATCTTTGTGGTCCTTTGACCTTTCAATTCAACAAGGCAGACGCATCTCCTCCATGTTGATCTTTTGTTTTGCTATTGTTGGCTTTCCAAATGAGAGCGCATAACTGGCATGAGCCCATCTATGTCCTACTGGCCTACTGGCACCACCCTCCCTCATTGCCCTCAATGTGGACAGGAACCAAGAGTACTGTACACTCCGTTGTGTGAAAGTGTGCTACTCCCGAAACAGTAATGGTAAAGTACTATGGATACGGCTGAATGGCAATGAAAAACATTATCATCAGGCATCAGGGCCTGAACAGGCAGAGATAATGAGCTACTGACGGTTCGTTTAACTGCTGTACAATGATAGGGTGTATTCCTGCCTCCCACCAATGCATGCGGTGATAGCGAGCTAGCGGGTATAGATAATGGATGTATGGATGGATGTACCAACACCCTGGACAACAGAAGCAGGTGTATAAACAAAGACATAAATTATGTCACAGGCTAGGCATATGCTATTTAACATTAAGTGCACCGTGTACTTTATAGCTTGTGGATATTTTTTCTTATTTAAAAAAATATTATCCACTAGGTAATCCCAGTTAACATACGCACAACCTTATAATGGCTAATGACACAGGGTGCATTCAGAAGCGCATTCTGTCTAGGAAGAAAGGCACAGGCAACTTTCCATTAGGCTCGTAGCCAGAAATGTATTTTGGGAGGGATTTCTGCCTGCTTATTGGCCTTCCTGTGTGTGTAAATATTGAATTGGCTCATGGATCATCATCAATCCGCTAATGAAAAAGACTGGGCCTTATTTTATGGTAAAATTGCTTTTCGCTCCGTTTAATTACAAAAATACTAAAAGCGCTGGTGGCTGCTGGTTTGCTTGATGATATAAAACACGGATGCCAGAACAATTGTCTGGGGGCCAATCTTGACCCAATAAGTCCTTTGCTTTGGCTCGTTATAGGTAATGTAAAAAAATAAATAAAAAAACATCTTAAAATCTTAATGGGGAAATAGTAAGCTCTACCCGTTTCAAAACGCTGTCATACATAAAGTCAGTCCCTTCACTAGCCCCTCCAGAAGTGTAAGTTACATGCTATGATGATGAATCACTTTGTCAAAAAGTATTTTTTTTTCTTTTTTTCCCCAACTGACCATTCAAGCTGCTGTACTGACACGCATGGTAGAGAGTGACACTGAAATAAATATCAAAGCAGCCACTGCGGCAGAGGAAACAGATCACCCACAACGGGTACCCGCAAAGTTTACCACGGAAGTGACCGCCTGATCATGTGGTATTTTTCGGGAGTTTCGAACCCGAACCCGATCCCCCTCTCCCCTCCTCCTGCCACCCACCGCCACCCCTAATCACCCCCCTTGGAAGTTCACATACATTGTCTGTTTGCCAGACAGGCGGCGCTCTCTGAGTCTTTAAGGTAAACCGCAAAAAACGGAAAAGCATCCGAATTCACAACAGCTCGGCGTTCTTTTTAAATCACTGTCAACTGCGTGAGATCACTTGCGGGGGACCTGGAGAACACGAAGCCACTTGTGCTGTAATGGGCTCCAGCTAAAACCGCCTGTGGGCTTGTTCTGAGATCTAAAACAGCGCCGAGCTGAAAATAAGCAGTTTGACTGCACACTTTAAAAAAAAAAAATTTTTTAGACCTGTTTCTTCTGGGAGGGAAGAAAGGTGTTCGGTTCGGGGCTCTAGTTCAGGAAAGTTTTTTTTTTTTTTTTTTGTGATTGGAGGAAATTTCAAAATGAAACAGCGACTTTAAAAGAAATTGAAAAGAAAAGGGTCTAAATCAAGGTTTATTTTCTTTCTTTTTATCTGTATGAGTGATCTGCTCTTTCTGATGATGGTTTGAAAGAGTCAAATCAGAGGCTGGGAAATTATACATAAAGGAGAGCGGAGACTAAAGAATAACTGTTTTAGTGAAGTAGTGCCTTTCTGTGAAGTGATCTGCATGCGCAATATGTACGTCCTGTTTTCTTTCTGAACATACAAACCTTCCTATGAGAATAAATCATATCTGGCTAAATAAAAATAGATGGTTTCAATGTTACACAAGAAATGCTTCAGTAGAGAACTGCACACAGGGTGTTCCCTACAGGATGTACAAATGGCAGGATAAAAAAAATATACATCAACCCCAATGAAAAGACAAAATCAGTATTGCATGATGCTGCAGTGATCTGCCTGTGTGCATAATATGCAATGCAAGTGCTTCAAATGGTTTGTTATATAGAGCAAAAATCCATTTTGAGAATGGGAGATAACATCCAACATGACGAGGTGAAACAAGGGCTCCCCGTTTGGTCAATTTACACAATGGCCGGTGTGTGTGTTGTGTGTGTGTGGGGGGGGGGGGGGGGGGGGGAAGGGGGGCGGAGAGAAAGAAAGGCCACGTGGTTTTAGTACCACCGAGAAACCAATAAAAAATCTGGTTCCAGGTCATACCAAAAAACAGCACGGATGAATTATTTTCAATTTTCTGCTAATATTGCTTCTCCGCTTGTCACAACCTGCTGCTCCTATCACAGGAGAGGGAGAAGGAGAAGTCCCGGAGAAAGATGTCAGGGCCAGAAAAGCAAAAATAAGAGGAAAGCGAATTATAAATCTTGTTCCAGGCTGTCTAGACGGGTTTATATATCACTTGGCCTTTCCTTTTTGTAGTTTGAATAAGTCATGAAACCGCATTTCTATCAGCGTGCGCTGGAGGCAAACAACCATGACAGAAATAATTGAAATAATCTTATGCGCTCGGATTGTATTGGATTTTAAAATACCCAAATGATTGAGTCGGTTACCAAATGAAAAGATACGAAAATTGCTATTATTTCTCACTTCGTTTCTGAAAATAGTATTTCATTTCTTTCGCGTGTTATACACATCTGGGTATTACGGATTAGTTTTGTTTTTTTCTTCTTTTGTGCGCATTTTAGTGCATCATTGGGTAACCCTGTTGGGTAGCTTAAGACTGGGTGGTGCTAATGAATTTTGCCCTAGTTTCTGATATGCAGAAAAACAAGAATAATTGCTGGTTGCAAATGAAACCAAAGTAGAGGGCCAGTGGAAGGGAGATTTATGAAATACATTTTTTTGTTCTAATGAGATCCTGATTGCTGCTGGTTAGATTTTTAGACCAATCTAAATGAAGGCCTAATGGTTGCAAAATGAGTACAACAATTATAATATAGTGTAGTATGGGAAGGGAGAGGAGGGTATTGTGTGTATTTACTCTATATGCTATTTGTTACTATTTGTCAACCTGAATGAAAACTCAATAAATATCTTTATAAAAAGGAATAAATAAATATAAAAACTTGCTTTGCAATATGTGGCAGAAACAGTACAAGTAATATGCAGGCTCGTTTTTGTGTCGGTTGGTGTACTGCAAGGATCCAACTGAACCAAACTGCAGATCTTTCTGAATTTCAAAAATCAATCAAAAGGTCACAAGAGAATGTTGTGAACATTAGAGATTATAGGATCCAGCCATGTGACCTACCCAGATGCACCTTATCTCTACCCTATATTTGATGAGCTTTCCATTTTATAGCCATTTAAGTGTGGGAAGATGAAAAGATGGTTGGACCTCTACTGTACATATGAATTCACACTACATTCAGAACCCGATCAGTAACTGTTGCTTTCAATTTGCCAGTACAAAACATATGGGATTTTGTCTGTTTCGCTCATTAGGGCATAGATGTCTCAAAGCTTTTTCATTTGCATTTGGATTGTTTACGATTCTGTTTGCCTCAAACAGCCAGCCTACGCACGGAGCGGAATCAATTTCCGGGAATGAAATGATTGCGAAATATTGTTTGCCTAGAGAGAGAGATCTGAGCTCCTTGTGTTCATCCAAGGCTCCCCCCCCCCCCTTATTTATTTGCAATCTGAATTGAAGGACTAATGGGAGCAGGGGCAGCAGCTGTTGCAGGAGCACTCTGGAGGAAAGGGGGGGGGCTGAAATGGGGCTCCCGGTGCGTAAGTGTTTGGGGTCTGTAATGGCGAGGGGGTCATAAAGGCAAAGCTGAGTGGAGAAAAGTCAGTAAGGAGTTAAAAAAAATTCATAAAATTAAAAACTCTGCATGATGAGGGGAAGGGGCCGGGGGGTGGGGGAGGGGTTGGGGGTTGACCAGCCATTCATTGTTTTTTTTTTATGGAAGAAGTCCCAAAATCAGGACTGGAATGTTCACCACCCCGATCTGACATAGCGAGAGAAAATTAAGCTGGCAATGAAAAGGCTGTCAGTTGTGCTTGAGGAAGAGACTCTTCTGGCTCGGGAAACGGTTTCCTTCCTGCCAGAACGCTTGTACACGGCTGTACACAGTAAAATTTCCAGTGCTGATTTAACACTAGCAGTGTTCATTCAGTTCTTAACAAATAACCTTTGGCCCCCACTCTTGTGTGCTGTAGTTGGATACACACTCACTAGCAAATGGCATCATCTAACAAAGGGGACTTTCATCAAATATATCAGAAAGGTGACACACTGTTAAGCTAGACAGACAGTTGTGTAGTTGAGCTTATCTGTGACATACAGAACTTGGATCTCGCAGCAACAGTCGCTAGTCTTGAATAGGTGATGCCAATCGGTTTGGTTGAGCCTCACATTTGTTCTCTGTGAAACTGTGAAAATGTTAAAGTGAGAATCAGAATGAATTGATTTTTTTAAATTTGTTGTGCATAATTGCACAAATGCCGGTAGTTGTTAATAGTTCAGATTAGATGACGTTAGAATGCTCATGAGCTAATTATCATCCTCATTATAGTATGTTGCAGAAAGAGGACATACACCATAATTTCAGATGGTTGATCCCATCTTATGGCTGTTTTGCATCATAAGTAGATTCAAGCCCCACCATAGCTTAAGTGTTGCAAACCGTTCGTTTTGTGCAAGGCACATCCCTCGAGGGCAAGATCTGCCTAATCAACACCCGTGGCAAAAAGCCGAGAAAAGTCCCACTTCGGGGGATTAGGTCAACGATCTCAGCTGGACTGAACTGCCGACTCTCTCTGCCGATCCATTTTTCTCCTTCCAGTCTCCTTTCTTAACGATCACGTTCGGGATGTCACCGGAAATTCACAGCGACAGAACGCTGGACCGTTTTCAGCACATGCAGCATCGGGGGCATGTTAGCCTTTTTTTTTTTTTTTTTTTGCTCCCCTGCTGTTGCAGTAATTAAGGACAAACCTGGTGACAGGTCAAAATCCCCCCCCTCCCGTCTCTCGCCTATAACCGAAATCATTTTCTGTGACGGCGGGGCGCGCCCGTGGCGTCCGCGCCTGCGGGGCCGAGCGCATCCCGGAAGGGTCCCGTTAGAAAAGTGATGGATCTGTTCCTAAATGCGGAGCGCAATCTCATTCTGTCTGTCTCAAATTCCCATTAAGTGGTAAACGCCAATTTGATCGCATTTCATAATCACCTATGAGATTCTGCAGTGATCCTATGGAATTACGTTAGAGTTTTAGACTAATCAAGCCAAACCCAACATGCGGTTAAGCAAGTGTGGCGCAAATAGTTATTTTAATTTTAATTATACGATTAAGTAATAAAGTAATTAAGCATTTTAGCAATAATTAACTGTTCATCATTCGTACAAGGCAAGCATGATACCTTCGGCATATCTGAGCTGAGTGTGTAATTTAAAAAACCTCTCTGATCATTACGTTTAGTGGAATTATATTAAGAAAAACTGCATTAACGCTAGTTGATCCAGTAAAACAGGAGACTGAACACAGGTTGGACTAATTACTTGTGCAGACCCCGTACACCTGGGATTTCAGGTCCTGATGCTGAAAGCCATTTTTTTTTTACGTAGGGTGGATATTTCAAAGAATTTTCGAAGGGGGGGGGGGCAGAATCAATTGCATTCTCTTTCCTATTTCTGTGTAGTCACTGACCCCTACAGAGGACAATGGAGGTGTTGCTAATGGTCTGCTATTCATTAGGGCAATTACCAAAACACTCATCAGAAAACCGCCTTTACCAGGGAATTTACTTTCAACCCAATCTTTCCCACAAACCTCAGAACTCAGCGCTCTACGGTGGCTTTCAAGGACTTTCGCTAGTCTGTGAATCCCTTGCCTGCCTGACAAGTAAGTGTTTGGTTTTCTCTACATCGAATCCTGCCCAACCCGCTCCCTCTGGCCCTCTGTCGGGGGCTGGCTCTGGCTCTATGTATATCTGCTGGTCATTAGCCCAGTGTTGTCACCCCCCGTGGTGGGCAATTACTGCATCCTGCACCATCGCGGTGCGTCCAATCCCACTGCATTGTGGGTACTCCCGTGGGAGTTCTCCTTTGTTCAAACGGAAATGCGTCTACACCTGGAATGTCAAAATATTGTCATGAAAAATAAAATGAATGAAATGAAATTTGAAATATAAAAAATAATGAAATGAATGGGAAAAATGTGGTTTCTAATAATGCAGAACATACAGAAATATTTTGTGCGATTGTATGTGTTCTACCAGCAATTTTATGATTTGCATTAAATACTATAAATGCTCCCCAGGACATTGTTTTGTATTATGACCTTTCTGAAAATATCCACATATCAAGGGCTATAGGCTGTAACCCAAATATAATAAATTCCCAAATGGTTCCTTTGCACTCAGATTGCCTTAGCAAAGAGAAATCAATGCAAATAACACATTACAACCATCACAACCTGATCTTTGTCTGCGGGAAAACAAGCTTTCGTCTGCAGTTGAGTGGGAGACGGTGTAATATTCTCCCTCTAGCTGTCAATCTTGGAGCGGGCTAAGCATAGGAATGTAAAAAATCAGACATATTGTTGTGAAACAGCCCAGTACAAAAATCTAATTATATTCCAGTGCCTGGGAGAGTAGAACAAGACTTCCAGACACAAAGCCAGGGGACTTCCTGTCATCAGATATAATTTCACTCCTACTACTTTTGCAACGGAGGACCGAACAGGCATTTGCTGAAGATGAGAGATGTCTTCTTGCACTTGCACTTATTCATCAAAGTTAGAAGACAAACGTTGATTGAATCCACGTCTATCTGAATGAATGTCTCACACACATCACTAAGCTATCCACCGCAAAGTATCGGTAATGGTAGGCCATTGTACATTCCGCTGAAGACCTCCTCATTGGTTCAATGTGCCTTGAAATACCAGGGATCACCCTGAAGCCTGGAAAATATTAAAGAGGGTAACCACTGAGGAGGCTGATAGATGCTCCTGTCAGCGCATACGTATTGTCGCTGTGAGGAAAATATGCATGAGACAAAGGCTCGGGGTCACTGTGGAAATGGAGAGACAGGCTGCACACAATAAAGGGACTCATTAAAGCAAAGATAACTAGCCTACAGTGAGCGTCCCTCAGGCTTTGAATGGGACCGTGGGTCTACGGAGACAAAATCTCAATTTCTCTCCCCTTTGCGAAACTCCATCACCTTTACACAAGGCAATGCCCCTTAAAGTGACAGTTGGCTTATCCATTGTTCCTTACGCAGATATTGTTATCCAAGGCTGGGGAGCATGCTCAGTTTTAAATTCTTTAGCACTGCACCATATACGGTGCTAGATTAGAAATGAATAATGAAATCATAAAAGAGCATATAATTTTGATGATCCACAGGGTCACAACAGTGTGCCTTCCAGTAACTGAAATCAGTTTCATAAACTACTATACTCTACTGGCTCTCTCTTTCTCCCTTCCAAATACTCCTTCAAGAGGGCCAAGACCTTGCCTCTACCCTGTGTATATATATATATATATATATATATATATATATATATATAATTGATTCATTGAGTGGGCTCCAGAAATGTTAGTGCTCATCCACTTTGTACTCCCGAAGGCCAATGACATCACTGTTAATGATGTCATAATGTTAATACGCGTCTCCGCACGGGTTTCGCGGAGCTCAGCATGAGGGGGAACCAATGAAATTCCACGCTGGGAACTTCCACATCGGTAAACACGACCCGCCGCAATTTCATGCAGTATGCAACCGGAGCGACTGGGTGGACGGGTACTCTGTGAGGCGCGGAATTTATCCGCTCGGCTAACAATTTAGGATTCCCAGAGAAGTATTGAACATTACTGAAAAAGGGTGGGGGGGGGGAGGGGGAGGGAAAAATAAATCACCATTTGATTCAGCGAACACGTCTCGTAAAGCACTTCCACGGCACTCACGAGAGAACAAAAATCAGTCCCTTAACAATCATTTTCATTCCCCAGCCTTGCATTGTTTCAATGGGAACGTCGGGACTTGCGCACATGAGCAGGCAACGCATACCAATCGTCGTGGAAGGTTCCGGCAAGTGAACCCAGGCCTACTGTATGCTGTTAATAATGGAATGGAGCTGTTAATAATGGAGGGTGGTTTACAAAAGTGTGCCCCTTATCAATACCCCCTGAGGATAACAGACTGCGTTTATGGTGCTGACAGGTCAGCAGGGTTTGATAAAGAGACAGTTGTCCTTTGTCACTCAGATACTTCCGCTGTTTGGTGTATCTGAGACGATTCTTACAATAATAGTAATAATAATCATTCATATGAATACAAGTTTCAGATGTTTCAAAGGAAATCGCATCATGTTCATTAATTCCACGGTGTAATGAAAGCACCGTGATTAGGCTGAGTACAAAAATGAAATAAGATCATGCAGGTCAGAGACATTAAATATAAAATGTTTAACTGCTCTATAAACAAAGATGCTCTCTAAGCGTGGATGTTATTTCCTTCAAGCCTAATTATTGAACATTGAAGAGAATTACAGCACCTCTTCCTTAAGGAAACACGTATGACTTGTCCTACTGCACCGTATTACTCTGAACCATGCATGCAGTTACTGACAAATGGCATTCATAAAGAAAAAGAACAACATTTTCGCAGGTGTAAATAAATGGTCAACCTATGAAATTTTGCCTCTTCTCTGCGCAAGTACAGGGAATGCCGATCGACAAAGGAAGATGGGTCCGATAATGCTAACGTGTTTATTTTTCAGTCAGAAATTCTGAGAAACAAGCATTAAAGCATTAATGATAAGAATGCCTCCTGGGCGCCTCCCTCTGGAGGTGTTCCAGGCACGGCCACCGGGGAGGAGACCCAGGGGCAGACTTAGAACACGCTGGAGGGACTACATCTCCCAGCAGGCCTGGGATCGCCTTGGGACCTACACCCAGATGAGTTCGGCGGAAGTCACTGAGGAGAGGGATGTCTGTGCTGCTGTGCTTGCCCTGTTACCACCGCGACCCTGATCAGTATCAAGCGGTTAGAAAATGGATGGATGGATGGACATTGATGTCAGAAATAATTCAACAGCTCTGATAATAATTTGTGATCTGACAATGGACATGCTTGTGCATTGCTAGCCCTAGTTTTTTCATTTCAGTCAAGAAAGGTTACCTTTATCAGGGAAGTCATGCAGGGCAGCAAATCAATTCAGTTTGCTCAAATCCAAAATATTCTTAATATTTTATTGGCACACATCTTCCAAAATGACTAAATGACAGGCATTAGAGATGTTAGCGTAAGTGGGATCGGAATTTAAACAGAATGCCCCCTGACATTCTTAAAATGATTGTGTGTGGATCACTGAGCCATGAGCAGGACAGCCCTGTTACTTTTTAACCGAAGAAAGAACATGCAATAAAAAATAAATTATGCCGACTTCTCGCGTTTAAGCACGTGCTCAACATTAAAGAGCTCCATGCTCCATTTGCAAACTCCTCAGCCACCATAAATAAAAAGCAGACGACAGTGCAAACATCATGGATATTACGAGTCTCAGCGTGATGCCACTATTAACCCGATTAATAAATCAGCACTTTAGCGAAAAGGAAAAAATTAATTGTGATTTTATGTGACCACGTAAATGACAATCTATTATTTAACGCTGAGCTGATATTGACTTCCACGTAAGAGGATGTGCTCAAACATGAAGCATTTCTAGTACATGCCAAGATGATTGGAAGAGAACTTCCATCTTTAACAGAGCCTAGCAACCCAGTGTGGTTCTTGTATGAGCTGCCTCCACCGATAATGACTATAATATAGTTTTTCTCGGCGTTGTAGCTCATTGTAGAATAAGCTGTTGTAATGTTTTGACATCAAGTTAAATTATTATAGGAAGTTAAAGGAACAATTATTATAAATAGCCAACAAGGTGAAGTGCGAGAAAAATCCAATTGATACAGATTGTGTAAAAAGACATTTTTTAAACGAGCCACATCTGTGAATTAAATTCTCAGAGACAATGGAATATTTCAGCATGGTAATGACATTTCAAAATGGATGATCGATATCTCGCACGTTCTTTAGCAGCAAGTGAGAGGATGTGGTCACTGAATTATGAGTTTTGCAAAAAATTGAATTTTTTGAAATGTCAAGATTCTGATAAATTGGTGTTACAAACCTTATGGAATGAAATAGCTTTGGAGACATCATTTATATATATTTTAGGTTCACGTAAAATAATAAAATGCATTCAATTAATCATACACCTCATCTCATTCTTGTGAAATTAATCTTAATTTACTTGTAAATCCCAATTCTCTATTCTCTCTCCGTGCACATGCTGTGTGTAGCTGTGGCAAACAACACTATACCGGAGGTTCAGAAGAGAAGCAAACAACACAAATGTAATGTCCTGAAAAATGAGAGCAAATGAATTCACAAAAGCAGCACCTGATGGGAGAGATTATTTGCTTTTTATGCAAACTGAAACATAATGTGTCTAAAAATCTTCCCTCCTCAATGACTAATGACTAAGTTTCAAAAAGTAAAAAAAAAAAATTGTTTTTTAAAATGTAAAACGACCGAGAATAATACTTCCAAACATTTTCAAAATGTTTATTTCCTAAACTCAGGTGACTTCTTATATGTGCTTCATAGGGGAGCGCGAATCCAGAATATGCATTAGTGTTTAATTAAATCTGTATTCATCGGAGGACTGTCTGGAACAGATCATGGTGGAAGAATACAATGGGGTCTACGCAGAGAACAGTTAGAGAAAATAACGCAACGCTTTCACAGCTCCTACGTGAAGGCCACGTAGATCATTGTTGTGGTTGTGCGCAATACCTTTGCGTCTTTGTGAGAAAAGGCTTTCTGAGGTTTTGTCAATAACTTTACTCTTTGTTTTCACATAAAACCATGCGGCGTGTTCAGGCGAGCTCGTAAAAAAAAAGGCTAGCGCAGTAGCATTAATGCAGCCCGGTTTTTTCTGTTTTATGAACTGGATGGGAATCTATACTGTGCACAGTTCTGATATGAATGACTGGGGCCAAACATTTGTCTGCCTGTCAGGGTAGTCAGGCGGTTTTCCTCAAGGTCAGCATTAGTTCCCCCCCCCCACCCCCTGACTATGGTCATCATCATTGAGAAATAACCTTCTTCTCTGATTGGCACAAGCTCTCCTGTAGTACTACGTGGCCTGTAGCATGTGAGATAGTCACATGCAAGTGCATCACAAATAGGACCTTGTGCATGTGTAAGTGGTGTACTGGTTCCCAAGTACCAGTTCCAGACTGGGCCAAAAACAAAAGTGAAAAAATGCATGTTTCCCATGGAATTGACTAAGAAATTGGCTAGCAATTGTAGCGTATCTTAAGAATCCAAATTTGTTGTATTCCTTTTTTGTTCAAAATTGCACAGACTTCCCTTAGGCTCTCCAACGAATGCATTCTACTCTTGGACGTGGAAAACAGAAATTCATCACATTGCATTTAATTAGCGCAGTCTCCGAATGACATACCTGTGTAGGCGGGTACTACATTGATTTCCTCAGCAGCCAAAAGAGAGAGAGAAAAAAAAAAAGAGGCAAACGTGGTAGTTGCACACACCTCTGCCCTTTCTCCTCTTTACCTCAATCACGGCCAGGTTTCAGGACACTTCCGTGCCTGAGCCAAGGTACGATACGATGATTCAGGTGCTCCATCTCCCGCTACGGAGCTCTCAGGACACAGGTGCACTCATTTTCGGGTCTGACACCTCTTACCTCACGAGAACCCCATGGGTGAGTGATGCGGTTGAGATTTAATGGATGTTTAGCGATTATATATATATATTTTTTTTTTTTTTTTTTGGGAGGGGGGGGTGATAAATCAGCAGGTGTAACGTTATAACAGAACCGCACAGCGAGAGAGAGAGAGAGAGAGAGAGAGAGAGAGAGAGAGAGAGGCAGAGTGTGGCTTTTTTCCGCTTGATTAATTAAGCCTTAGAGTCCCTAAGCGAACTTAGCAGGCCGTGATTACCTGGCGCTCCTGTCTTTGTTTATTGAAAGAGACAGCCTAACAAGTATGGAGGCCAGCTCCTGCGGTACGCGCATCACTCATTCTCTGATGCCACGTGCCGAAGGGTTCCCCATCGAGCAGCCAATGAGGGAAAGGGAGGGACACCTCAGCTGTTTTACACAGTGAGATTGGTGCCTCTGCCCTGAATGGCCCCTTCTGTGTGTATGCAGTCCAGAGCCTTTATGCTAAAAAAAAAAAAAAAAATATGAAAGCACATTTGGGTGTACAACATGCAAACACACACACATGCTAGCACACTCACACACACATGCAAACACACACACTTGCATGCTAACACACATCCACACGTGCAAACACTCGCAACACACATGCAAATACATGCACACACGCGCAAACACACACGCACACACACATACATGCATGCATACACACACACATGCAAACACATATTCACACACACCCACACACACACACATGCAAACACACATGCACACACACACACACATGCAAACACACATGCACACACACCCACACATGCAAACACACATGCACACACACACACAAACACATGCACACAGACTTACAAACACACATGCACACAGACACACACACACACACACACAGAATGGAGTTGCCTGGAGTCTGTCAGTGTTGCACTGAAAGGCTGGTTATCACTAGCTGCAGCGCTCTTGAAAACCTAGAGCTTACAGAATTGAGAAAAGGGCATCTCCTTTCTTCTCAGCTGTCCCATCTGCTGTGGCCTTTAAGAAAAGGAGGAGGGAAAGGACAGGGGAAAATACTGCCCTGCTGAAATAACAAGTAGAAAAGGATGTTCTTTCCATTGACAGGACCATAACCTCAAATATAAGTGCTTTTCATAAGGTGATTCAAGGTTCAAACCGTCTTCATTACAGTGAAGTTAAGGGCAGGTACCATCCCTGTGATGAATGGCCCAGATGCATTAAAAACGGACGACACGTCTGAAGCAAGGCCCTCACAGGAAAGTGGGTGAAAATTGCAGAAAGATAGCAACGTTCGGCACAAGGTCATCCCTCCCACTTATCACGGTTCCTTGTCACACGGAACGAGAATCAGACCTCGCGACCAATCAGACCCTTGCGACTGATCAAACTCCGACGCCGACCAATCAGATCTTCTTTCGGATGTTGAGTGACGCGGATAATGCGTCATTTTACAGGCACGTCATTTTGAGAAGTGTCTGGCTGGGTAGTATCCTAGCATCAGGAATATATTATGAGTTATAGGCAGAAAAACGCAGCTCAAATTGCAGGGAGCATGCACACAGCGATCACATGATCAAATCGAGATTTTATTACCTCTTCTGGTTTGACATCCCTACATGTATCGAAAAAGACTTAGGAGTTTCACCCTTTATTATTATTATTATAAGTACTATTATTATTACTATTACTAGGAGTTTCACCCTTCTTTATTATTATTCTTATCATTCTTATTATTATTATTACTACTACTATTGAGATTGAGTTACATCCTTCTTTATTATTCTTATCATTCTTCTTATTATTATTATTACTACTACTATTGAGATTGAGTTACACCCTTCTTTATTATTATTCTTATTATTCTTCTTATTATTATTACTACTACTATTGAGATTGAGTTACACCCTTCTTTATTATTATTATTATTATGATTTAAATTATTAATTCATGGATCTGCCGGCTGGTGAAATCCACATAGGGCGTAAACAGGCTGCAGAAGGGGAGGTGCTCACAGAGGCTGCATCACTCGGGGTGATTCTGTGACGGTGGGACACCGCGCCCCTGACAGACGCCCGTGCGCGGGCTGTGATGTATGAAAATGAAAGCAATCGCCCCGGAGACCACCTGCAGACTGCGCCGTGACCCCCCTCAACACCCCACCCACACCCCACCCCCCCCGGCGTTCATCTCCTCTTTGGGCTGTCCTCGCCCGTCCTCACAATTTTTGATTCCGCAGGAAAAGAACGGGGGTGAAAAATGGCCCCCATTACACTGTCACATTCGTGACACGAACACCGCAGCCATAACAAACAACTGGCTGTGATTTCAATGCTCACGCCTCCCCACCGCACCTCAGAGACGTCGAAATAACGTTCCGTCGGTCTCTGCAAAACAAGCCTCTATTTTTCCCTTTTCTCTCTCTCTCTCTCTCTCTTAGAAACCATACAGGTCAATAAGAAGTGACATGTTCCCTGTTCTGGACCCACTTATGTTGTCCCTAAATTGAAACAAAGCAGTTTTCGCTCCTTCCAGTGGAATGAACTGAAACACTCCAGAGAGCCTTGCTGGCCTGTAAAGAATGAACAACAAGATCCGGAATCTTTGTTTTTATACCTTAACTGAAAAGAAATGTTAGAAGTAGGTAATCTTATTAAGACCGAACCCAATAATTAAGTCAGAAAAGAAGAATCGTTCGTTACAAGACGCAGAGAATTTCAATGGAATCTAATTTAACCTGCTTATCTTTACAGTTTCTAATAAACACTCTGAGTTGACATGCTGCATTATCAAGTGAATGACGTCATTTTAAGGCACTAGATGGTGTATGCGTGAAGACGTGTGATATGACTATCAGTCCTAACAGAATCACACATACTCGTGCTTACCAGTGCATAAATATGAATTCTCACTGCATTTATTAGAAAGTTAATTGGCAAAGACTCACTGTATGACTCCCCTACCCATCCAAAAAATAAAGAGAAAGAGAGAGAGAGAGAGAGAGAAAGAACAGATTGGTGTACCCAGTTCTCAGTTTGAAAGAAATGTGGAGCTGGAGACAACCATCGCAAGCAACTTGTCCACAGAAGCAAAACAAAATAAGCGGAAAAAGCTGGGAAAAAAAATTTGCAGGAACTGGTCTTGTCGTGAGCGCAAGACAGCCAGGACGCTCGCCCAGCAGCCTGCTTGTAATCAATGCCTGAACCCTGTGACTGCGAAACTTTTCGGTTGTGCAATTCGCAGACATTCTTTTCTTCCTCCTCGCAGCGACAGGGAAACAGAACGCCTGCATGTCGAATAGACGCGCAGCGCACAGGCGCTCCGTACCGACCGAACTCGGAAACGCCGGGACCCGTGAAAAATCTCTGTCGTGTCAAACTGATAAACACGCTCACAAGAAAGGAAACATGTTATGTCCCCTGTTACAGTATGTACAGAAATCCATCTACCTATATTTCCAATCCCTCTAGACGTCTAGATTTAATCATAGAGGGGCAAACCACTGGAAGGTGGTAGCCTCAGGAGGAATCCAGCTGTTCTGTTTTCCACGATTTTGGGGAAAAAAGCAGAGAAGTTTCTCGACTTGAAGACCAAATGGTTCCTTCATTTATTACACGCAGCCATACGTAACCAATGGTGTCTTAGTGCGTCTGCTGTACGCGGTGGTGAATACTAAAGTGTATTAAAAGTTACATAAACCCCTCGAGAAGTACAAAAAAGAAATCCTCATGTAGAACAGCACTTACAGGAGCAATGTACTGTAAGGCACAATAACCTAAGACACAAATGTTTGAAAATACCACCTTTCCCTGGTACGGCTAATTCGGTTTATTGTCAAGCTCACAGGGGCTTCTCGAACGCATTACATTTGCAATCGAAGGTAAAAGTGAGCCGTTTTCTTTCGGATGTAAAGACCAGACGCTGCAGTTTCTCCTCAGGAGAACGGTACAGAACTTCAGTAGCGCGCGTACAATTGGTTTGTTTTCTAGGAATTTGTGCAATTAGGAAAGCAATTAATGAGAGCACTAGAGCTTTGTCCGGGTACTATTTCTACTTCACGTGGTACCAACAGGCCATTATGGCAGCAGATTTGAAGTGTTCCATAACCTCAACATCATAAACAGCGGCAGCACAACTAGTGTCATCCATAAATATAAAATGATTCTTCATGGTCTCAGAACTACTGGGTTGGTTGTTTTACAGTGAGGTGTTAAGTTGTTAGAGTGAGGGTCAGACATTTTTGGATGTTATGCTTTTTGCCGACAATATAAAAGGTGGAGGGGTTCAGCTCAGTTTGAATTTAGACAGTGTAGCATTTATACACGCAAGCAGTACATCTATAAGCAGACCAGCAGGAAAGTGTGTTAAATTGAGTGGGGAGGGTGGAATGGAGACATCCTGGTTTATTTAATTATGCAATTAAATTCATTATGGCTCCATGAGAGTGAGCCTGGCATTGCAGACATTTGTTTGGGGTTTTGTCATCTTTCATAAATCATACTATAACAGTAGATCGAGGTAGCACGGATCGTCACATCAGTACTACTTTTTAAAGAATTTTTCACTTTAAAAAATGCGCCCCACACTCACACACACACACACACACACACACACACACACACACACACCACAATGACGTGTAGAAAATGTCAAAAAACAGCTTCTCCAGATGCAACAAGATGCAGAGACAGGGTGCATGCAACCATATACAGGCACATTATGGCACACAAATGAATTACTGCTATAGGACATAATTATAGCAATGCGTACCTTTTGGCTTCACATGATAAGCTTACCCTGCCCATCACTGTGGATGTTAAAAAGTGCCATTTCATCACAGTCAACTCTCATTATGGAAGCTGATAATTACACTGAAATGATGTTCATCAACTAACAATTTAGATTAACATTTAAATAAAATATTTCTCTTTACACAATTAACACCCAAGACCTGCCATAGGAATCACAGAAAATCATATTTAAAAATAGCTTGAACCCTGACCCCTGCATCAGCTGCAGTGCCGTCATGTGATCCAGCAGTTCTGGGCAACAGAATTAGCTTTACTTCGCCTCAACCCGTACAAGCCGAATTCCTTTTTTATTTGGTCTGTAAAGTGTAAAATAGTGCAGCCACATCCAATATAGCACAGTCTGCCCTCACATATTATGTTTCCAAGATCCCGAAAAGTGTAATACAGCATATTAACACCGGCCACCGTAAATGTGCGGAGTCTTCTGTCATTCGGACACTTCTTGCGGGGAGGAACAATCATAGATTGGGCGAACACCACAAAAGGCCAGCGAAGTAATCACTGCCAGTGAATGGAGGTTCCAACATGCCCCACAAACTTCAATCAAAATCCAATAAATTGCACTTTCATTCCTGGATTCTTATTATAGTCTGAAATTTGACGTTTTTCTGAGAGAGAGAGAAAAAAAGGAATTCTTTTTTTCTTCTTTTTTTTTTACAGCCCAGTTACAGGAATAGCAGAAATATACCCGGTGATTTTTTTTTATTTTTCTCAAACAAATCAAAGCCACATCCTTTCCAGACATTTTTAAAGGAGAGAAAGACCACTGTTCCCAGGTTCAGTGGAGCTGAACGGATATTCGGAAGAGAGGAGGGGGAGGAGAAAAAATGTTCACGTCACCTTCACTCCCCAACTGCCACTCGCCCTCACCTTTCCTGTCTGCGAAAGGGCTTTTCCTTGGGATGAAATGACACAGTCATCATCACCTTCAGGCTGGAGAGGGGCCGCGTTTTCGCACGGTAAGCTCTCATTTTATCCCAGTAGCCAATAGAGTTAACAATAAGCAAGGTCTAAATGTTGCAATTTCTCACTCTCTTTAGCGTTTTTAGGTAGTCAGACGATGAAAAGGGGTCTGGCCACCAAAGTCATTGATGCTGTATAGGACAATGGATTCCTGCCAGAATGCTGTTTAGCTTTTTAGAACCCTAATAATCGCACACGGTAGCGGCATATGTGGAAACGTGGCCCCTGCGAATACTGGTAAGCCGCAAGTTATTTACCTAACTGCCACCGCAAATATTCTGATTGGTTGCAGATGTGGCCTGTTGCCCCGCACTTGTTTCACGTGTGAATAATGCATGAGTCGTATCTACGCAGGCCTCAGTCTACTTATTATCATTGTTGTTGTGGGCCCCCTGGGACCAATTAGCAGGAGATCTCGTCGGGGGGTCAGGACTGAGGCTGTGGGCCTGGTCCGGTCAAGCCGGTTCAGAGATGGTGCTCCCAAGGCCTGGCACAGGCATTCTCGATTCACGGTTGTCACCAGGAACGCACCGTTCACAGGTATCCCAGAGTTCTTAGCAACTGCCTGTCCATGTGGTGTCACCAGTGCCCCCATAGCAGGGGTTTAGCTAGGAATTCTGGGCCCCCTGAAAGAATATTGCTCTGGACCTTCCAAGCCCCCCTCATTTTTTTAAATAAAAAAAAACTTTACCTGTGGCCCACCCCCAATCGCTCACCCCCCCAAAGCTGTAGGCCCCTAGAATCGTTACCACCATTCATGCAACGTCCCCAACACACCCGCCCCCCCCCCAAATCAATCCACAATGATCCCTATTTCTCGCTGCGGGGGAATGATTATACATGCCAAGATTTATGTAGATACTGAGGTTCAGAGGCGCATTCTCAAAACGCTGGAGCTGAAGGAGGAAGTGATGTTCTCAAATGCAGCCTG
This sequence comes from Anguilla rostrata, assembly GCF_018555375.3. Lineage (NCBI taxonomy): Eukaryota > Metazoa > Chordata > Actinopteri > Anguilliformes > Anguillidae > Anguilla > Anguilla rostrata. The sequence goes on from NC_057939.1 coordinate 6,409,196, forward strand.
CTCCTTACAGAGTGTGCATGCTCTGTGTCAAACAGCCTTCCCATGGCTGCAGGGGAAAGAGAGGGCTTCTTAATGAATGCTTTGCGTGTGTTGCATGCGATACTGCAGAGGAATGGATATGCTTGTATTTTTTTTTGCCGGGAGCCAGAACCATCCTCGCCCACAACAGTTCTGAGAGACAGGGGTGCAGTACGGTGATGAATGGCGTCTGTGATCCTGTGTAATGGGCCCTTATCTGTCCTGGGTTTTGGGCTACAGGGGTGCATGGCAGTAGTGTAGAAACATCAAAGCTCGATACCACTCCAGGGAGTGTTTCCTCTATTAAAATTTTTTTTTTTTTTTCTTTGTTGGTCTCTTTTGGTATTTGTCGAAAAGCAACGGTTAGGTGATATTTATGATGAACTGCGTACATATGGAACATAACAGAAGCAGAAGAAATTATGACTGGAAGCAGCTGGCATCCAACGTTGTTAATGAGCAGAAATCGTCGCTTTCTTTATGCACAGCCATTGATGTAATTAGGATACGCGCCACTTCCCCGGTTATCTGAAGGGTTCGGGACACTCGCGTTTTTTGTCGCGGCGCTTGTAAACGCAACGAAAAGAAAGTGCGTTCATCAGAACCTACGATCGGCTCATCTCCTTAACGCACGTCAGGGCGAGCGAGATTGATTGTGTAACGTGATATAAAATGCAAATCGTGTTGTTAGCATTTATTTCAATTCAATTTTGCTGCTGTAAACACCGGTTCAGTGAGCAAGAGCCAAGGGAATAGTCGGCGTTGTCAGAGTTTATGAAACTGTCTAACAACTCACAGCTGAGCTTTATTCTCACTGGAGCAATTAACACAAATGAATTAACATAAATTCTTGATGGAACCATAAGATGCTATTAGCACATATGATATTCACGTCACAAATAAGCATGAGAAGACCGTGATTTCAACATAAGTGCATCAAAAACACTGAATATTGCATTAGCAATGTTTCTAATCCCTATGCAAATTCAAAGAGAGTAATGCATGATTTCGAAGCTCGGGGCCGCAGTCAATCAAAAACCTTCTCTGGCACATTAAAATGAAAATCACGCACTCATTCATGGGCAAAATGCCTGCCTCTTCCCCAAGTGAGAGGAGGCATTTCACTATGCTCCGGGATTGCCATTTTGTCGAGAGACTTGGGGTATTCATTTAATTTTGTCAAAACCCCAAAATGTGCACGGGGGAAAATTGCACTAAATCCAAATTCAGAAATGCGTACATATGGGGGGCACTGCGGGCCTCGTTCCGCTAAGGCCCGGAGGTTATTCTGCCCTGCCGCAGACTTTGCCATCAAATTCCGCCAATACCAACACCAGCTGTGGCTGGCAGCTCTGTGGGGCTTGTAATTGGTTTAATTGAATTGTCCTCGTTCGATTTGGTAGGAGGAACTCCTCCGATCGACCGGGCACCTGCAGTCGCATCCTTGGCATACCGACCGCCGAGGCAGCAGGTGCTCGGGGTTGAATCTTTAATTCGGGAGAATTCAATGCGCCTGCTTTTGACTCTCCCGAATTCGCAGAGAATGCTACAGTGATGAGACAGGCCTGCAGATACAACCGGACATTCTCAGCCCTTTCAAAAGCAGGTTTTTCGGAATGTTCGAAAATTCTCTGAGTCAGTGTTCTAGAACTCCGTCGCTTTGAGTAGTCACCAGTAGTGACACATCACATCAGCATTAGAATGTTCACATAAGAACATTCTAATCACATATTAAAGGATTAATTGGGACAAAAAAAGAAAAGAAAAAAAAGGATTCAAAATATGTCGAAAAGAAAAAAAAAAAAAGAAATGTGAAAATGTGCGATGCGACTCCGCTCCACATCACGCCACTGGTGCGGTGAGCAGATGTCTCTGCTTGGCATGGATTTGGCCACTCGCGCTCCCCTTATCCGTTTACACAGCTGAATATTAGCGCAGCTGCTCCGGGGATGCCACCACGCTCCGAAGAACACTAGCAGTGTTTCGCAAAGGGGTTCGAGCCAAGCTTCCCCGAGGGAGCCAAATCCACCACCCTCACCCCCCGACTAAAGCCCCTCCCTAAGGTATCAACAAACACCCTCTGTCCACCGACTAACCCTGACATTTTTTCATTTTCACAGTGGCGGAAGAATTGCTCAAAAACATGCACGTTTATATTATGTACAGGTACGACACTGAGTAGAAAAATCAGTTCTGGTTGAATATTGCACCACTGAAAGGATTACAGTAGACTGCTCTGTATTATGTTTCATTCCAGTGAAAGAAAACAATGCTAATCTCTTTGCTGGAGCCTATTCTGGGGTTTCCAATTTAAGAGCTATTTGAAAGCTCTGGCATCTCATATGTTTAACATTTGTTTAATATATGTTGCCATATTTGGGCTCAAAAGCTTTTTGCATTTGTTTTGAAAGAAGCCTTATTAACTATTCTCAACAAAGCTAAATCTGCTCTTATATGCATCCAGTAATTTTTATTTCACGTCAAGGTAATAAATTCTTAGAATATATTACAACATTTTTTTAAAGTCATTGATCAGGGCGGCCCAACCCTGCTCCTGGAGATCTACCGTCCTGCAGGTTTGCACCTCGTTCGACAGCTAGAGATCTTCTTGAGCTGCTAATTTGTCGAATCAGACATGCCAAATTAGGGCTGAAATTAAAAACCTACAGGACAGCTGATCTCCAGGAACGGGACTGGGCAGCCCTGCCTTAGATTCATCCTACTTTTGGTACGATGGCAGCTGTGTCCCGTAACTTTATACTACAGGTCAAATTAATGAATGGCAATGCTGAGGTTCAAAAGCAAGAAACACCATAGGCTCCCGCTTGACCTTGTTGTGAGCACCTTGACCAGCTGAGCCAATCAAATCCTGTTCAAACATTCTTTCTTTACAGTTCAGCTGTTGTTTTAAAGTTGTACAGTAGTTGGTTTTTTTCTTCTTCTTATAGCTGTGGATAAAATGGAATGCATTAGGAAAATAAGGTCCAACACTCGATTGATTATTTCTCATGCAAATGAAAAAGATTCATTTATGCTTATGTTTAATGGGGGGTTTTTATTGTTTGCTCAGACACGGTGTACAGAAGGGAAATCGACCGATTAAATGTAAGCTGAATACCCGTTCTAGTAAATTTCTTGACGTTTATGTGTGTACAGTGCTTAAGCACTGAACGCTAATGGTTTTCGAAAGCCTGCATAAAAAAAGCAGCGCTGGTTGGTTAGCCGCCGGCACATTCCACCTCCACCCTCCTGCCAACTCCTTCATCTCACTGATCCTCCATCAAACCACTCCATTCGATGCCCGTGCTGTCTCTCCAGACCCAGGTGAAGGTGCAGACGCGAAAATGTCTGGTAGCGTGGTCTCCAGTGCGATTGAAACTAGTCCCGATGTTTGTGCGAACAGTCAGTTCGGATGCTTTTTTTCTATTTGCCAGGGATGGCAAAAAAAGAAAAAGCATGCTATGTGCTTCTGTAGTAGACTGCATATCTGCACATTGAACAACAGAGCAGTCTGCTTTACTGCATAGCATTCCAGATTATTCATTTTTTAATTTTACGTGGTGGTGGCTGAGAATTTCAGCATTTTGACAGTGGACTCATTAAAAACGTTTAAACGCTTTACTGCCATAGTGTAGACCAAGCCTACTGTGTCTTTTTTTTCTCCATGCTCTGTTTATGTATGTGAAGACAAACTCATGTGAATGCCTGCCAGAATCCTTTTCACCCTAATTTCATTTTACAATGAAGAGCCCAATCTATTCTATCGGCATATATTGACCATTAGCCCAGAGCAATAAAATATTGGGTGTTTATTTTTGCTTGTGATGTAAGTCTATAGTACGCAGCATGGGGAAGAATAGGTTGACAGTAACCTAGAAAAAGTTCTTTGTAATTTGTGTAAAAATCCAAATGGCAAAAAAATGACCTACACTTGTATTTGTACAGACACATTCAATGTTCGATCTTTGCAGATTTAGGTACATCACAATGGTCTCAAGCCTATACTGTTAACAGTGTTGAATGTATTCAAAATACCACAAAGCAAGGTACATAGCAGAAGAGAAGCAGGACACTACAATCCAATACCCTTGGACCCCTGGCTGACCCCTGACCTCATTTTCAAAGTTTATGCCCTTCCAGACATGCACAAGATACAAAATTATGCACGTCAACTTTTTCTGAGCTCACGGAATACAGTCACTCACATCTTTGAGTGACAGCAATGAGGTCCACAAATTATAATTAAGGATGTGCAATTTAAAAAAAAAAATGAATTAATTAATTAAATAAATGATATTCCTATGACATGTTGAGCTGCAAGTATGCAAACCTCATTGGTATTCATCTAGGAGTGCCTATATAGGACACTAATGAGATACAGGCATTGTTATCTAAATGAACTTAATTAATTACAAAGTAAATTAGGCATTCTTTCACAAAGGGTGAGTTACTATGACGGCGGTTGTAATCAGAGAGGATTGCAGGGGCGCATAATAATTTCATATAGCCTCATCGGCTGTAAATACGTATAACATGTGATTTATGGTAATGGAAACGCTGACATTGTGCAGACAGCTTAAGAACAGTCCTCGGTAGAGGTTCCAGACTTAATACATGCAAGCCCAAAGAGATATCCTACGCTTATAAAAACATTAATGGGTCTTAATTAAGAACACTTGAATCGAAATTCAAAATAGGATCAGAAATGATTAGGGTAATCTGAATGTCAGTGTAATTTTCTGGCTTGGTACGCCTATCATCTAGTTTTCACGCTGCAGAGTGGGTGTATGGCAAAGGTGTGTCTCTGCTTTGGCTGGTCGGAGATAAATTTAGCTTCACAGTGACTGGCATTTTCAAACGTCTCTCCACTTCAGGACAAACATATACCTTTTAAGAGATATTTCTGTAACATTTTCTTAATATTATACAATGTTGTGCCAATGTGATATCAGCATTGTTACAATATGCAATGGGAAACTTTTTAATTTTTTTAAAATCTAACATTATTGGATGACAGACTAGTCTACTACGTGGGTCTGGAGGCTATCCCAGCATGCCACGCAGTGGGCGAGAGGCAGGAACACGCCCTGCACAGTTCACCAATCTATCACAGGGCCCAAACACCATTCACTCACACACTCATAACACCAAGGACAATTTCGATTCTCCAATTAGCCTACTGCATGTCTTTGGACTGTGGGAGGAAACCTGGCAGGAACACCCACGCAGACACAGGGAGAACGTATAAACTCCACACGGAAGGGCCCTCGGCAGGGATTTGGTACCCCCTTGCTGTGAGGCGACAGTGCGACTCACTGCACCACCGAGCCGCCCTGGCCCGCTTATAATCACGTATTTACTATTCTAACATTATTCTAGAATATATTAAATGACAAAGTAGTAGTACAGTGTTTTGGCATCGTCAGAAATAAGTATATGTTTATTTTATGTGGTTTCCAGCAACTTAATTTACATTTTGACTTTATGTGGGTTGTGTGACAAATTTGTTTACCCATTCATTCAGCATTTGTAGTTTTTATTGGTGTTTTGCCTGCAATAACAACAGTCATCGTGTAATTATGATTTTTGAATAGTGGCAGTGAGAGTAATTCACAGAACGAGACATGTTAGCATTAATAATCCAGAGGGGGGAAAAAACTGAAGAAAAACCAGTGCGTTTCATTTTTCTCTTAAATGTAGCCTATTGGCTGTGGAGCAGCATTGATGGCCCTGTATTCCCTGTATGATTGGTTGCTGGCAGAGGGACAGAATCTTCTTTATTTGCCTGTTCAAGATCAATGACTTATCTTTGTGAGCACTGAGCCCACAGAACTGGTGATGTGAGGCATTGTGGTTCCTGTGTGTAAACACTGGCGGAAGAGAGTGCAAAGGGGCAAAATTAAACGAAGGTACAGGACCTAGCACGATGCTGCGGGGCATAAATTGAATGTTTTATATGCCTGCTGCGAGGGCAGCACGGGATGGGAATTTGATTAGGAGTTTTTCAGTGTTACTGCAGTGACTCGGAGGGGGAGATCGGAAGGCAGTGCAGGAGGAGCCATTTTGTTTCTCACTGTGATCGTGACCGTGAGCAAGTGCTTACAGGAGCCATTTTGTTTCTCACTGTGATCGTTGACCCCGTGAAGCAAAGCTGGCTTACAGGGACACGTGTGGCAGTCTGCACGAGTAGGCCTCGATGGCTCTCTCTGGAGATCCCCTCCCGTCAGTTTCATCCAAACAAAAACTGATTGATCAACCGCCAGAGTGGAATGGCGAGTCTGAACCGGAATCCTCTGCCAGTTTCTCCTGATTAGAATTCCCATTGTTATTATGTGAGGCCTCCTGTTTAAAGAAATCTTCACTTTATACAGGCCTACACATCACACAGTTGTTTAGGTCGTTCTCTAAAATCTTAAGACCTGAGAATTGCTGAAGGCAGTTTTATGGAGGGTCAGGTTATTTGATGCGAGGGGGGGCTTAGTCTTTGATGTGGTGACCAACACCCCAAAAAAAGCCTGCATCTTACTGGTTCAGATCCTGCTTTTCCCAGAACTCCAGTCCAACTAGTTTTATATGGGGCCCTACGAGTGTTCTTTTGGTCACACAACAGCCTTCGGTCTCGTAAACATTAATATTTGTTCAGCAGATATTCAAGGTGACCTATACATTCTCAGGTTTTCAAAATATGTTTTCTTCCCGAGTTTTAATCCAATAACCTTCAGGTTCATAGTCCAGTGCTCTGACCCCGAGCCGATACATTATGCTGACCCAAAACAGATTTACAGCATGCTTTGAGTCGCACGCACTGAATGCATGTTCTTAAAATACTATCAAGACTGGCCTTCAAAGAAAAGTAAGGTCCTGAATATATTCTGAATTTTCCCATTAATGCTGGCCTTTCCTATATTTCCCACAGTTCGATGAGTCACAGACGAACGGTACATAAGAGTTCACAATTCGCGAGCGAAACTGAAAAATCAACGGCAGTTTGAGGAGCTACAGGAATTAGGAACTTTATAAACACTTCACCGTCCAGCTCATCCATGGAAGATCTCATCCATATTTCATCCAGATACATGCAATTATGTGATTGTATTAATGTAATGGAAAATGAATTACGGAAGCATCCATTGTGACAGAGTTTAATAATTTAGCAATATACGACCATAAAGTGAATTTTATACGGCGGTACTGCCGCAAAATAAAATTCAATAATGCAGATTTCCCGCTTTGAAATGGTTCCATAATACGTTAAGCACTGACTTTTGCTCGACCCCTCTTTCAATCTGCAGGTCGTTTGATGAAATGACGGTTGTCAGTTATGGTTTTCAAGGCCTTCTCGCGACAGAAGGAGTGCGTTTGTGAAGACCGCAATCCCCATACAGCCCATGCGCATTCCGAGCTGGAACCTTGCACAACGTGTTCAAATACAAATGATAAGGAAAAAAGGGCCATTCAGAAAGACTCAGAGAATGGAGGCAGTGAACGCATGCCCAGGTCTGCATGCCAGGTTTGGCCTTGTAGGAGCAGGTTCACACTTCCTTCATCTTATTGCAGCGCTACGATAAGGAGTCACCATTGGCCAGGGATCGTTACTAGCTCACAAAATGGATGCAGCAATGATGTTTTGTTTTTACCTGTACTCTTTTTACCTGGCGTGAGACGTGTCTGGCTTGCGTGCGAGCGTGAGACGGAGCCTGAAAGCGTGCATCGCACTGCTAAAAGTGCGAGACTGGGGAAACTCTGGGACTACTTAACGCGCCGCAGGTTATTCGCACGACGTCTCGCCAGTTTGCGTCCGCGCCCCCGTCGCTCTGCGGAATCCAGCGAAAGTAATCCCCGTAATTCTCTTTGCAAAACGATGCACTTACGCCGTGGGTTCCGAGACGGGATTTTACGGAGATTTGGCGAGGCTTTAACGGAACAAGGGTACGAATTTCCTCCCCGCAGTAAATTTAGTAAGGGCGTGAGGAGCATTCGTATATAATGGCGCCGTTACGTGTTCCGAAATGAAATTCAGAGGTGATTCATGATTCCGTGCCTTCATTATCTGCCTTATCAGACGCTTTCCCGGGATCGTCTAGTTCCTCAAATTCGTTCTGACGTGGGTAAAAGTGTGTTTAAATTTTCTGCCACTGGAACACTTAATGTGTTACGTAAGGAACTGAAACTTGACACTGTTTTAACTCTTGGTCAGTTTAAGGCTCTGATTTCAATCTTAGTTACAATGAAGCGCAATTGCTTTTAGAATTTTGTTTTAATCATTGTCCTTGTGAATTTTTATTACCTATGGTATTTATTTTCTATGTACTTATTGTTACTGCTATTGCTGTTATTTTATTATTCTTTTTAAATTAGCGATTTATTTTAAATAACATTTCACTTTTTCATTATTGTAATTGTTTTCATTGTATTTTGTAATCTCGGCACCATTGTAAATGAGTGCTCGTTCCCTCAGTGTCTCTTCAGAGAATTAAATGAAGGTCGATCGATTGATTGATGATAATGCGCAATGTTCCATTGACCTGCTACTTGAGAAACTTGGCTTGGACGCAGATGTTCACACGCAGCCGCACAGATCCTTCATAGGAACGTACTCGTACATACAGAGTGCCCAAACGCCTGCCCTCTGCGAAGACGTTCGGCTTGTTTCCGTAACAAAGTCGTTCAACTCCGCCTCTGGGCCACGAAACAATCCGTAAAGTGCGGGAGACGTACAGCATAGGACAAAAGGGAGACTCAGCGCGGCCTCCCTGCCACAATTAATTCGTTATCGTAGCACCCTCGGTTATATTTATACCTTCATTAACGGGGGGTATCCGTCAGTGCTTAATCACACATTTAGGCGCGGCGCCCCCTGTTGACCTTCGAAAGGGCGAGCGAGTAATCTCCCGAGCACCGCGGCGCTGGTGATTAATACGAAGGTCGCGGACCGAGGGTGGTTTGAGCGATGTGTTTATTATGGGCTTGGACTGACCGAAAGTCGGCGGTCATTTTAACAGAACGTACCCCTCCGGCGGACCTAAATTACACCTGGAGAAAGTCCAATGTAATCTGTTATTTCCGAGGAGGAAGGGAGAAAAAAAAAATTCACCTTCCTCCTCCACCCCCCCACCCCCCAAAGCCAGTTCCATCGGCAGTTTCGAAAAAAAGAAAGAACACTTCAAGGTGAAGTGTCCCCTGAGAGCACAAACTATAATTTTGGGATTGGGAGTGCGTGCGTGTGTGCGTACGGCCGTGGAGAAAATAAAGGCGTACAGGGGAGATCGTCAGGTTAATGATTAGGGTAATAATTATGCCATTCTACACTATAGCGCAGCACGCGCTGTCTGAATACAGTCTCATGCCTGGCATGACTAATTTCTGTCATGCAATCTTTCATCATTAATATGTCGAGAGCAATGTACCTGTTTCTCATGGTGTAAAATGCTCCCTTGTGTCAGCAATTTCACAGAGCGGTGAGCTCGGCAGATCGTCAGGCCTTGCATTGAGAAAGCCTGCCAATCAATCCTGAGTGGGCAATTTTCCTGTGGCCGATCGCGAGACAATGAAATGTGTTATTATGGTTTAAGGCCATTACTTCGTGCGGAGTCCATGATACTAATTTCATGACCAAATTGCAGCGTTGCAGTGAATATCTGTCGCGATCGATCATTCATAAATCAAGGACAAGCCCTCAGACCGCAGTTCACTTTGCGTGTGTGATTTCCTTCAGAAAAGAGGCCAGAAACAGAGTCGGGTAAGATTGTTTTGTTTGTGTGAGTGTGGGGGGGGGGGGCAAAAACTATTCACATAATTTGCAACTGTGAATAGGGCTGCCTGTACATTTCTCCCATTAATTACTCGGACCGGACATTAAATTGTTTGGTTGGGACTACGAACCGGACACTTACAAATGATTTGAAAACTGGACAAGGTAAGGTAAGGTAAGGGAGTAAAGGGAGTAACGTAAGAGTGAAAGCATGTGCGATTGGTTGCTATCAGCTGTGATAAATAATATAATGTTCTGGGGAAAATATGTTACTGTTATGGGGTTTGCGCTCATTGTTTCAAAATTATTTTTACTGATACAAAAAGTTGAATTTTAGCAAGACAGATTCCTCCCCCCAGAACCCCCCCCCCCCCCATACTGGGGCACCCTGATGGTGTGAGCCCATTTCAACAGAGGCAGCCGAAATGTATCTAAGGCCTGTGTTTCAAAGGCACACTGTGCCTTGCATGTACTGTGCGAAAAACCACGCTACATGCATTATTAAAGATGTTTCCTCCTGCCCCACATGCGCGTCAGTAGCCAAGGGAGGCCCGACCGCTGAAAGAGAAAAGAGATGAGAACAGGGCAGAAGTTCCTGTTACGCTCCGGCTGGGGGGGGGCGGGGGGGGGGGGGCGGGGGGGGTACTACACTCACAGATAAAGTAATATGTGTGTGAGAGAGAGAGTCCTATGGGCCCATCTCCAACGCTGGATGTGTTCTTAAGATATATTCACTTGAACTATAAGAGTGCACCAAACCACAATTCAGTTTCTCTTTTTTTTAAACGAAGGTTCGTTTTATATTTCTTTTTTTTTAAATTAAAAAACAGCAATGCTTGATTCTTTACTAATATGTTTTATTAAATCACTTATAACATAAAAGACATTTACTGGCCTTACTTAAGATAGATTAAACTAACTTCCTCACTTATATTTGTATTAGTTTTTATTAATTGAATAGTAATTATAACTAAGGCAAGGGAAAGCCTCACTGCGGTCAAAAAGTAAAGGATGTTGTGTTGGTGTGGTCAATTACTAACCACATATTTGTGGATATGCTTTAACTGAGCTTGAAGTTCTTCTTCAACAAAGGCAGAAGGTTTAGGCATCTTACAGAAGTAAAGTTAGCATTGCCAACTCTCAGAGACAATAGCCTCTGAGCTTGTTTGTGGCTAGATGACATAATACATTAATTCACATATTACAGTGGTAATAGTTAGTCAGTTGCTATATAGCAATGACAGGGATCAACAATAAAGACTCAAACAAACTACCTGTCATTTGCAATGAACAACTAGCTGCTTAGCTAAAGGACATACAGACATTGTTTGCAAGCACTCCAGCCTTGAAACAGTGCTGCAGTTTGATGAATGTTATGTGCACAGACATGGACACAATGTCCTCCTGTTCAGTCATATTAAAGTGGTGATTCATATAACATGGCAATAACTGCATATGTTCTTATGGTGAACTGACTATGCTCTGTTCCACATGTTTGCAAGTTTGGTGTTTTTGCCAAATCACCAGAAATGGACAAAAAGGTGTTACTGAAGATGGAAGAAGAGATGGAGACTATAGCGCTATATCTAAAAAGTAATTATAACCTAGTTTAAAAAGGCAAGGTAACCCACAATAATTTTATCCTTAACATTCCCTTCCTTCCTCTGTTCATTGTGGTCATAGAAATGGCTCTTCTTAGTGACTCACAAGAAACACAAATTATTCATTATTCGTAATCAGTTCGACCCTTATCCCATGGAGAAAGTGTATTTTATCTTGCCAAAAGATATCAAGTGTGCTCTGTGAGTACCATACCCGTGTCATATCTCAATGTCTCCTTTTTTTTAACAGAGCTCTGACAGAAACATGCATTATCATTCTGTTCAATTAGTGTGAAAAAGGGTCTTTTTTAAAATACGGGAAATGCATAATGAATGGCGATGATTTATTTCTAGTATTTATCGGCCAAATGACCTCCACTGAAAAAGCTGCCAGCTGTACAAAATGGAGTGTAACAATCTCCGATCATGTAATACGTCTAATAGTTTAAATGACATTGCTAGCACGGGCGGTGTTCAAATTAAATTGAAAGCTAAGCTTGTCCCAGGAGATCATCCCAGGCTAGTTATCTAGATGGACCTCAACAGTCACCATCTCCTCCAGTGCCCATCAGGAATCTACATACCCTCCCAACACAGTGGTAAGGATCATTCAGAACAACTCTTGTCCCTTGGTTTGCAATGATCTTGGTCTCCTGATGATCAAAAAACCCATGAATTAGACAATTAGTCATGGATAGTAACATGAAGGTTGACAACTGAACTCTGTCAGACCATGTTGCTTTGTCCTACAAATAACGCCAGATGTTCTACATCCCTTCTGCACCAATCTCCCATGGATAATGATGAGAAAGGGTGGCACCTGTTTGGGGCACAGAGCCAATTCAATGTGGGGAAACGCAGAATTGTCAGGTGACAAGGCTGTAAACTTACAGGTACATCTGAAGGAAACCAGATTATGGAAAGTCAACAACAACAACCTCAACCCCCCCTAAACTAACTAAACTAAACTGCTAAACTAACACTGCAGGAAGTTACAACACTTTAAAAAAATAAAAAATAAACCTGTTACTCTGTTCGAAGCACGACATTTAAAGAATGTCTTTGACTAATTATTCACACAATGCACATGGAAGGAGCAAACACCACCTGGACTGTACAGATGTTGTGAATGCTTTTTAGTTCTGTTTTACATGGTCTCAACACAATCCTTCATCTGATGGCTCTGAGCAAGTCATTTCTTTATCTTTTTATGGGGCAGCTCACTGGAATAGATGGTTCCATGAAAGAGCGATCCACTCAAGAGTCTCAAGAGATGGTCTGGTGACACCTCTCAAACAAGCAGATGGACCCGTGACTCCTCCGTTGTGGACAGAGCTCGAGCGGGATTTAAAGATCCCCCCCTCAAATTCCTCCCTAAAGCTGGCGTTTATCCGTCGCATTTGCAGTTGTTTACCCGTGACTGTCTTAAAGCCCGGGGACTTGCTTGAACTACAGCGTAGCAGCTGTCTGAAAGTCCAGCATCAGATGGAGCCCGTTTGTACTGCTCTCAACACAGACGGCTATCGCGGTGGGAGGCCTTGCATGGTGGTTTAGGCAGGATCTGGACTTTCCCCATCAGTGCGGTCAAAACTCACGGGAACACGAACACGACTCTTGCTCCTGGCCTAGAGTCCTCGGTGTATTGCACTCGTGTGACGAGTCCCACCTAGAACGCTGTTTTGAGACAGAGTGCTTGTGAGTTCTGAGGCTTTCCGAGCGCACTTCTAATTTGGGAGACGGCAGGAGAATGCGCCACGGCACTGTGGGCAACAGGGACACAAATTCTGCCGCATAAATACAGAAAAAAAAAAAAAAAAACTTGCTTAAGGCAGTTAATTTAATTGCTTAGGTACAAGGTAACTTGTCTATACATGTTATGAAAGTCTGAAAAGACGGGAAAACCTTAAGAGACTTTTCTTATATTGCTCATACCGTCACCGCATGCCGAGCGGAACGCATCGACTCACGGAGGGAACTCGCCCGTACCAGAGAAGCGCTGCCGTCTCTACGGGGCGGAGTAGGCCCAGAACGCAGCCTCCTCACGGAGCTGCCCGAAAAAACAGGCAGACCACTCGGGGAGAGGAACCCACCTCTCCCATCTGTCTGAGGGATACAATGGACGAAGGGGGGGGAAGAAAAGATTAAAAGGAAATTATTTCGGATCCTTCCAGGGTCCTCTGTTACCGCCTGAGTCCCCTTCTCACCCCTCAGGCAGATGCTGTTGGGTTCCCAGGTGCAGGCTAAACAGATTTAAGTGGCCATTTATTCCCCTGTCAATCCAGCTCCTCAGTACGTCAATTGGAACAGAACTTCAACAGACGCGGGCTGACAAGTGTGCTGTTGCTTATGTTGCCGTCATCGTTGTGTATGGGTTTTGTGCGGCATTTTTGCAACAGTGCTGTGTGTGTAAGACAAAATAAAGCAAATCTTCTTGATAACAAAATTCATACACTGGGTACTTTCACTGGCTTTTGAATCTGCATAAAGCAGAATTTAGAAACACTTATCGAAAAAAATGCTTTTTTCCTTTAAAAATGATCTGTAATTTTATCTGAAAATGGAAAAAGGCTAAAACATACCAACAATAGTAAGAATAATAATTGGTAAAGGTCTCTGCACTGTTAAATCTCCTTTCAGGATAATCCTTTGGAATTAAACAGGTACCGAAGGACATCCAATGAAATGCTGTTACCCCATGATTCCAGGGATTTATTTCTGGAAAACAGATAGCTGGCCGGGTTTATAAAAAACTATTTTGTGAATAGGCTTATATTTATTATAATTCAATATAGAAATAGCTCTTATTAATTTATTTGGTGCGAAAAGGAGAAAATAATATTAAGCCCCACAAGACACGATGACCTCTCGTCTCGTCGGCTCCTGCTGCCACCATTTCAGATTACGCTGCGGTGTTATGAGTGAGCGAGGCCTGGAGTTCAAATACGCAGCATATTGAAATATGCAGCATTCATAACAACATGGTGCATAAACACAGAATCTCCGGCAGGCAAAGGGACAATGCACTTCTCATCTCGTGCTCCGAACAGACATCGCTGAACCTGAGGAAACTGGGTCGCGCGTCTATTATGCGCCCTCTTACTCACACGCGTCATTCTGCGGTCATGTGACTTAGCCATTTTCCCCCATCCTCGGTGAAGATCACCAGCCCGGAGGCCTTCGACGCAGTGCGGACTCTCCTCGGTCGTCCTCGGCAAACCCCCACCTCCGGAGAGTGAAATGCTTCCCTGCTCAAAACCCTCAACCTCACCTAGATGGCAGGACCCAGGGGTTGCCCTAAGGGGGGCGGGGGGGAATCTTCTCCGAATCTGTGCCCTCCTGACCGCTGTCGTCATCGGGCCTCACCACACTGTGGGTGGGAGGATGTTCGGAGAGTGGGGGGGGGGGGGGGGCGGAGAGGGCTGGGGACTGCACCCACTTTTCGCCCTCCTCTTCCCGCATGCTCATTGGTCCTCCCAATACTCACATACTGCACCAATTCCACACTCATCCATCACACTGTTACCGCGAAGTCATGGGAGTGGGAGCTGGCGATTTATCGCCCTATACTACGAGCGCGATCATGTGATCTCAACAGGAAATGACAGCGTTTGTGCTGTGACACGCTCACAAATTCAGCCTTACGTATTTCAGCGCAAAGCCGTACAGCAGGTAGGTGTGCGCTGCATAGAGTTTTCTCATTTATTCATTTAGTGGCATTAGGCAGTGAAGCTATCGAGAGCGACAGATCATCCAGGGAGGGGTGCTTTTATTTAAAATGTCAAAATAGCACTCATGATTATGAGCCACCTCCACTGGTGGGCTGAGGGGAAGTGGTGGTGGGCAGCGCGTGCACTGGAGCATAGCGCATTGCTTGTCTCGGAATATTGCTGAGCATTCCAAATCAGGATAAATAGAACACGGAAAAAAAAACTTACAGGAAGTATACTTCAGGGTGGAATGATTTTCACTGTCTTGTCGATAAAAATCATTGTCTGTCTCAAGTTAAGAAAATCCTGAACATCAAATTATGTAGATCCATTTTATATGAAGGGGCAAAGCCCTAGAGGCCGTGGTACTTATGGCAATACGCACGATGCGCCACGCCTCCCCCTAGCTTTATTTACAGCTACTGAATGTCAAATAAACAAAAATGAAGTCAGGTGACAAACAGCGCGGCGTTTGATTGGTTATAAATCTGCCTGAAGCACAAACGAGCCACAAGAGTAGAAATGGAAAGCAGTGCAGCAGGGAGGAAGTCTGTGGTTGTTTTTCATCGATTTTTATTTATTTATTTATTTTTAAACACAGCTTTCCTCTCAGTTATAAAGCACCAAAACTGCACATTTTGACTGCCTGGGGAGGCATAGCATATACCCCCCTCCCCCCTTAAAGAGGAATCTGAGTTTGGTAGCTATTTCTCACATAAATGTCAGGTGTAAACATATGGGGCAAGAGATGTTTCCACCACACTGGCCTTTTGCCGTACCAAAAAATAGCATTACAGGGGATCTTTAAGAGAAGTAAACCTGCAAGTGCTGATGGTGTACATACCATGAGATCATCGACAGACTGCTGACGGTATTTTTACGCACTCTAACAATTGAAGAATTATCAAATGACCGGTGGAAACAAAGGAGGATAATTATGTAAGGTTTGTATAATTACATCAAAGGAACTTGAATAAAAGTTTACGAGCCAACTGAAAGATGCTGACATTTTACTGCAAAATTACATATCCGTAAACATCTCTCCGTCACTGGTGTTCCTGAAAAGGACAGTCATATCGTTGTGTGTTGGAGCGAATGAGAGATTTTAGTAAAATGCCACGGACAAGGACACATTTATGTTTACATTTTCAGTAAATCTGATCATGTGGACAGATATACATGCTCTCTCTCCCTTGGGGACCTTTCTGTTGAGCAACTCATTTAAATAATGCAACTGTGACATTTTTTAAAGGGGAACTCAGGAAACCATAAAAGCTGTGCTGGATTGATTTGTGCATTCATTTTACATTCCTTTGGGACTCTGTTAGATTGATTTTTGACTAAAAAATATTGTCCTGAAAAAAGAAATAGCACTGAGGAAAGTAAAATATATTAAGTCAACTATATTTATATGCGGCCTATCATTAATATTTTAAAATGTTTTACTTTCAGTTCATTTTTTAAAATTAATTTTGTGCAAAATCTCAAAGAAAATTAAATAAATATAGCAATATACCATACACGGAAAGGGGTTTTTTTTTTTTTTGTTTTTTTTTTTAAGACCTCAATAAAACTTGAAAATTTGAAAACAGGAACTGAGGGGTTCTCTGTGATATTTCGTTCTATCATAAGTTTCATAGCTTAGAGAGATAAGAAAAAAAAACTAAAAGCAGCCTCCCTTCCAGTTTAATGTATAAATACAGTATACTTTACAGCTTTGCCTGGTTAGTATGGTATATGCGTGGATCTTCTCTTCCTTTATGGCTTAAAGATGCCGTTCACTTCAGCTTTTTTCATTCAGAGATGAAGCCTACTTCTAAATGGGAAAGTAAGGGGAGTCATTTGGAGCCATTTTATGACATACAAGAGCTTCTACGACACTTCTCCTCTTTTTATGATCCTTAATAGTCCTCTCTTATGGGCAGATAGCGAGATTGATGGTAGAGCCATACTGAATTTTGGAGCCCTTAAAGACTTTATGGCGGTTAAATGCTTTGGCAATTTTGAAAGTTTGTCATGACAGTAACACGTGCAAGTACAGCGAAAGCTCAGGGACAGGAACCCTTTAAGGCTGGGGGGGTCATTCGTAATCAGGAATTCAGTCACAGTTAGCACGTTGAGCACAAACAGAAAAATGTTGAATTTGAATGCAACATTCTCTGTTGAAGTTGTTTGGGCAGCATCGCTGTTTTCACGGCAGCCTTGATTCGAACACCATCACAATAACAAGTGCATCCTTGAAACGCGTGGGATGAGTTCAAATCAGAAGAACAGGTTCACATTTGTGCAGTCCGTGCGCAGAGAATTTTGTGCGTTGTAACCGGGCGACAGGAGGCAGCTTCGTATTTCTCCGCGCTCCGCCCGGCTTCCTGATTGCGAGAGGCCCGTTACCGTTACATTCGGCGAGACGCAGTCAAGCGCATCTCCGCACAACTGCCGTTATAATCAGGATAGATCTCCACGCGAGAGCCATCGCTGTCCGTATATACTCCCCGAGAGACGGACGACTGTACCCAGAATGCAGTGCGCAGCAACATGACGCTCTTTCGTACCGAACGAGAGCCGCCGGCTGTCTCCCCGGGGAAGTGGACGGAGTGTAGCACAGTGGGTAAGGAACTGGGCTTGTAACCGAAAGGTCGCAGGTTCGAATTCCCGGGTAAGGACACTGCAGTTGTACCCTTGAGCAAGGTACTTAACCTGCATTGCTTCAGTATACCGGTATATCCAGCTGTATAAATGGATACAATGTAAAATGCTATGTACAAAGTTGTGTAAGTCGCTCTGGATAAGAGCGTCTGCTAAATGCCTGTAATGTAATGTAATGTAAAAGTGGCAGAGGCACTGCAGTGAAGAGCCAGGCTGAAATGTGAACAGCAGCACTTTCAGGTGTGTTCCTTCTACACACGTGCGAGTTCCGAATAAATTAAGCCACCGGCGAAATTATTTTCTTGGCACACTTAGGTTACGCTGCGGATACAGGTGATCAAATTCGGATTTTCTCCATCGCAAATGACACGGTTGAGGTGTTTTTTGAATGGTGTGAACAGTATAAAAAAAATCATATGGAGTCACATTTCTTTCTGCTCTGAATTGTGTCACATCTTTACGAGGGAAATAAATCTGTAGCCACAAACCTTGCTTGTGTGGACGCTGAAATTGGAATTGTTCAGTCCACACATGCGTTCAGTACACTCACTGGTGTGCACCATTTGAGTGGGGTATGAGTTTAGTCAAAAAAAGGAATGCCTAACTGCCCTGTCTAATTAGAGGTACACTCCCCATGCAAGAGGGTAATGTTGCTAAAATGTTTTAATTCTTTTTTTTATTTTTTATTGATATTGAAGAGTCTGAACACGAAAATTGGAATTGACCAATCAGGTCTGCAGTCTGAATGTAGCCTTAGTTTATGATCCTTTCTCTTTGTGCACTTCTCACTGGAAAGTTTTAAAATGGTGAAATTTTGGAAGTTTTACTGTCTGTTGTCTGTCATTTGAAGTTTTTACCTTGAGACCGAGGATCACATTGGAAATAAGTGTTGCCAAAGCCTTTATGCGTCATCGCCTGAGCAGAACTTGCATCCAATGATGTTTGTATTCTTTTTACCAAAATAAAAATCAATCAATCAGTCAGTCAACCACAAACTGCAATAGTTGGTCAGAATAATCTACTCAGAAACTTGCATGTCACCTATTATAAAAACATACCGTACTGTGCTGCATATTAATTGACGGCCAGGTAGACTAGTACTTATTAAAGAACCCAGAGATCAAGCTCGTTACTGGAGTAACATCACCAGTCATTTGCATCGAATGTCCTTGGTCCTTTGTGTGGGGAAAGTTTCAATTAATTTTTCTGTTTCTAATGAAACACACACAGCATCTGCTCAACAAAGAATTCCGTTGTATTGGTTTAAATCTCATTAAATCTCTATTTCGTCTTTTCAAAAATGTCCCCATCTCTTTGATTTAATCACGTCATGAATGACCGTACTAGCAGCTCCTAGAATTTTCTGAGAAGCACCTATTTAATCATACTGCGTACATTTGTATGGTGGATTTATATAAAGAAATGTGCGATCATTTGTGGTGCAAATTCCAACTAGCATCTTCGAGCGAGAGGAGGATAAGTCGAAATGAGATAAAATGCCATAACCCATAAAATGCTTCATTAACCCATACATTGAGGGGGGGGGGGGGGCTGACCTTCCCAAAGCAGGAAGCAGAACTCGGGAGTCTCACACCCGACGTAAACCTTTATAACAGCAATCCCTGAAACAACACTGCAAGCAGCCTGAACGGGCACGTTTCAGCCCCCACCCCACCCCTCTAAATTTAAAATGCACCTTTAAATCTGAAGGAGGGCACGGAGTTTAATCAGCGAGGGAGTCGGCGTGAGCTCCAAGTCTGAGTCAGCTCACTCGCTGCTCGCTCCTAATCCTGCTCACGGCGCATCTGCCAATCGTCTGCACTGACTGGCCTGGCCAGGGGGATCCCGTTGGACCTGAATGATTTATCCAACGTCGGGGCCCCCGAAATGGATGCTCTTTGAACTCACCGTCAATTATGTCTTGTTCCAATCGCACGGAGTTGAAAGCGCAGGTTAATCTCCTTAATGAGCCGGGAAAGGTTAGAGCCCACGGTGAGGCTTCTGTCTGCAAATCGTCCCGCAAAGGGGGCGGGGCGGGGGGGGGGGGGGGGAATTGGCGGGTTTTCCTCGCGTCTGTCGCGGCGCGCAGCGCGTGGACGCGCGTCTAATGGCCGGAAAGTCGGTCTCCACCGCTCCGATGCAGCCGGCTGGACGAGTAGATGGGCCTTGGGATGGAAAGGATGGAAAGGTCAGGGAGGCGCAGTACTGAGACTAGCGGAGAGAGACACAAGTATGGGGGTTGGGAGGACAAGAGAGAGGCATTTTGTGTGTGTGTGTGTGTGTGTGTATGTATTTGAGCACTCCCTACAAGGTAGAATAGTCAGAAGAGTGGGGACAGATTTTGGTTCCCGCTTTGCATGACATTCTTGCACGGTTGGTGTGTATTCACACACGTGTTTGTGCACAGTAAACATGTCCGCTGTTATTTCAGCGAACACATGAGTCCCCCTCTGGACCACAGCAGGACCATAGGAACTCTGTAAGAGTTGATTTAACGCTGAACCTTTTACTGTGTGTGCGCGCGCGTGTGTGTGTGTGTTTGTGTGCACGCGATGGAGGGAGAAGGAAGGTGAGAGCACGAGAGAAAGAGGCGCCTCGGGCAGTGTGGAACTTGCACGGCGACGGTCCCTCGTCCGTCCGCCCGCCACGCCCGGGCGGCCCCCCCGGGGGGCGCCGTGCTGCTTGTGAACCCGCTCCTCATACGCAGTGTCACTCCGTGTCAGACGCTTCAAAGGGAGGATTATTTAATTTAACGTGCAGAGGCTCGCTCTCTCTCTCTCTCTCTCTCGCTCTCTCTCTCTCTCTGCCCTTGGAAATAACCTCTTTCTTCCCTTCAATATTTCATGGAGGAAAAAAAAGGGAAGATCAGTCGTGATTACGACTGAATTGAATGATAATGCGAGAGTCACGCTGGGAACTCAGCGACATTATTCCCGTTCCCTGAATGGGCTAGATTCACCCAGACCCGAAAAACACTTTCATATATTACTCTCAGGAAGGGGATAATGGCCATTCAGTGAGAAACCAAATCCATATAAATCTACGAGTGAATCTCCTGTAGGACAGTGAATGCCGTATAGTATGACAGTAAAATATATTTAATTTTATTGTACAGCTTGCACGCAAACTTGTTTTGCACACCTGCTGGAATAAATGGCACTTAAAATGGGAGAGGTACATTTTGTGCTAATCATAACTCATCAACACTTCAATAGCTGGGTTGAAAATGCTTACCTGTGCCCTGTTATTACTCATTAATTATGGTTTGTTCCATCCACAGACGGTCTGTGTTCCTTTAGTGACATGCACCTGTACACAAACAGGACCATTAAAACTTTTTTTTTTTTTTCAGATCCTAAAATTTCACGTGTCTGAAAAAAATTATTTATTTCACCAGTAAATTTTTCCCCTCCATTCACTTGTAAAACTGAATGCAGCCGGTCGATAAAGCACACAGCTGGAAAATAAATAAATAAGTGAAAGTAGTACTTTTCGGAGAGGGC
This sequence comes from Anguilla rostrata, assembly GCF_018555375.3. Lineage (NCBI taxonomy): Eukaryota > Metazoa > Chordata > Actinopteri > Anguilliformes > Anguillidae > Anguilla > Anguilla rostrata. Next base: position 6,430,422 of record NC_057939.1, read on the forward strand.
TGTAGCTTCACCTGGCAGGCGGGACCTCTCGTAAGAGGTAAGAGACCTTTCGGGGCAAGCGTGCCACCGGGGAGCACACAAACCTTCGCTCCACTCCGTTGGGTCTCATAACGACTCCCTCCCAGAGCGCTTCTGACGCGTTTCTCCTTCATACATGCTTTTACTGTCCCACGCCCCGTCTCTTCAGCACCGCGCTCCTGCCCCCCCCCCCCCACCCCCAACACCCCCCACCCCCCGCTCCTCCCAACACCCGAACGGAAATTTCCAGAAATCTTTCCTTCTCTGTCCATTTTAACCCAGCCCCATGGCGTGAATGAGAGAATGGAAGGACGTGACATTCAAATGAAGCTGAACAAGACACGGAGTCGAAAGCTGTGATCCGGTAGCCAGGTTATCCAAAACGGTTACGAGGATAGACTTCCCCCTCGGAATGCTGCGGTGGGGGGGGGGGGGAGGGGTGACGACCTTCAAACGACCTTTCAATAAGGCACCGCGTGTGGGGAGGGGGAGACTCGGTTATCTCGTTAGCAGGCCGGGAGGGAGGCCCGGCTGGGCGTTTCGTTAAGGCGGGGCAGTCCCTGGAAACAGAGCACGCGGCTGCACTCCGAGCCCCCGTCTTTGACCGTCCCGGGGTCACTGTTCTAACCGACACACCCCACAGCCAAATAGGCTGCCGAGCGGGTGTCAGAACCAGCGATGGGGAAAGCCCACTTTTCAACATAATTACGCTGCTTTGTTGAAAGAGGCAAAGTTGTTTGTTGCCGGTAATGTGCGCCCTTCATTTTTAATCCCAAACAGGAAGTGCTTATTACCGAGACCTTTATTGCCTACATGATGACTGATTGACGCTGAAGTGAAAGAGAGGAGCGTTTGCATATCAAACTGAAGAGATTATTCTCTGTTCCGCAGAGAGCACATCGCTCTCAATATGTAAAACCGAATCCTTGTCCATGCAGGTATACAGCAGATGCGGCAATGTAGCTAGGACACTGCCGCTGTTAGCCTTGAGCAAGGTACTTAAGCTGCACTGCATTCAGTATACATCCAGCCGTATAAATGGATGCAATGTAAAAGCTATGTATGCGGTGTAAGTCGCTCTGGATAAGATTGTCTGCTAAATGCCTGCAAAGTAATGTAATGTAGTGACTTTACTGAAAGAGCAGCACAGAAGCCTGTGTATTTTGCTGTGGATACTGCATGTGCTCACCTTCATGTGACTTTGTTGGCAGGCAAAGACCGTGCATAACCCAGCGAAGGGCACCATCACCATCATCATCGTCATCCTGACCGCGCGAGTTCGTATTTGGTTACCGGTTTCGAGCATGCCGGGCCTCTCTCTACCTGCAGAAGCAGCCGTCGGGCCGCGGTGGGTTCAGCTAGCCTCCGGTTGGGCCGCGGGGCCACGTTTTGGCAGCCGGGTGGATTAGCAGTCGCCTCGTCTCCCCTCTTGACGCCCCGCTCCGCGGACCCGGGACTAATGCGTCCCATCGGGGGGGCCCCCGCCTGCGACATCTGCTCGGCCTTCCGATCGCGCCAGAGAGCTCATTAGCATCGGAGCATTATATATATATACGGAGCGCCATAGCGTTTGGAACAAAGACATTTTTTTCCTCAATTTGGTTCTGTACTCCACAACTTTAGATTAACGGCATATACATAGTTTGAATGCCAAAGTGCACATTCTCAGCTTTTATTTAAGGGTATTTTTCTTCCCACCGACTGCCTCACATCCAATTCTGGGAAGCGTCTAAGGACAGACCAGGCAGATCTTGCGGAACGCTCGTTGCGTTAATTGCAAGCCAAAGTTGTCAACGCACAGAGGATGGGACTCGAAACCACAGAACTCCAAGCCCTTTTATACTGATCTAGGCGGCAACACTGCAAACTGTGACATCACAAACATACTGCATGAGCTAGCTAGCCCCACTGTGGCTAGCCGGTCATGCTACTGTCAAGTTACACGATAACCCTTGGCTAGCTCCTCATATATATTACAAAATAATATTACAAATTTTAGGACCTGTATATTTTTTGTCATTTTTGTTTTTAACACACATCGACAGTACCCATATGGCTCTATGTACTGTCAGAGTTTCATAGCTCAAGAACAAGTAAAGTTCAAAAAGGTACAAAAACCCCAAATGATGAAATCATATTCCTTGATGGCAAACAGAATATTCTATTTTTATGCACAACACTCTGTGGTCCCTTATTTCTGAATGACAGTCAAAGTCAAAAAAGATTTTGTGCTGGAAAATGAGTTAAATTTCTGCATGTGGTGTCTGGAAATGATCAGCACATCTGAAAGGTAAAAGGAATGGAGGGTGAATGCTGATTCGCTGGTTCAGATGAGGTAAGGGACGTGTTATCTAGGGAGGGCTGTTTTTTTTTTTTTTTTACAGAACTTCAAAAGCTACATTTCCTTAGAAACCTAATGTGCGCCATTTTACACCATGCAGAAGGGAGGCTGGCGTGAAACAGTCACGCAGAGACTCGATGGAGGTCAGGTTGGTTTAAACGCACCACCACATCACCGCCACTATCATTTCAATTGCATGTGCGCAATTATAAGTTAACTAGTGACATCCTTCAATATTGTGCAGAGGATTGTGGGTAAACTGTGAATTGATAAAAGAGACTGCCACCAAAACAGAGTTTATTTTATTTATTTTTTTTTAAAAGCCTTGTAAAATACAAAAATGAAAAAAAAAAAAAAAGTGAAAGTGCGTAAGTGCGTGTATGTGAGCGCAACTGCAATTATCAGGCATCCAGCGGCACTGTTTAATAATGTAAGATATTGCTAAATTGTGTTGGTATCTATTATGAATTTTAAATGAATGTTATATTGATACATTTTACATGTTTGAGCATCATTGATTCACAGGCTTCCAGCTAAATGCGCTGGTTGAAAATATTGAAAGCAATACCTTTGGTCATGCCTTCGAGGTGTTCGGTAATACTTATTACCCGCATATCTTAGTAGATAATTGACAGAGAAAGAGATTGAAAGCAATTTGAATGCAGGGTAGAGAATAGACCCTCTGGAGGAGTAATGACAATGAGTTCACTGAGACTTAAATTAATCTCTACGCTCGTTACAATTCACGGCACTGCAGTCTAACTGCTCTACTCTTCCCCTTCTGTGCAGAGACGTATCCATTTTGATCTCCTTCTCCTTCTGTCTATCCTTGCGTTCCACACGTGCACGCACACGTACACGCACACATGCACGCACAAGCACACACGAACGCATGCGCACACACACGCACGTACACACACACATACGCACAAGCACACACTCAATTGAAACATACACAGTCTCTCTCTCACACACGCTCTCTCTCCCTCTCTCTCTACCCCATCTCTCTCTCTCACTTCCCCCCCCGCCCCCCCTCTCTCTCCTCCTCTCACAATAGAATCACACTGTGACCCCCCTCACCTTCACTGCTTCTATTGCCCGGACCCGATCAGGCCTGTAAGAGATCTACGGCGCCTGTCACGCACAACCAAATATCTGTCCCCAGATCTGCCTCGGAAGACAAAGCCTGCCAAAGCAACAGCAGCAACAGCAGCAGCAGCAGCAGCAGCAGACACATTCAACCGACTATTCAAGGGCAGCGACTCCACACCAGATCATTAATTAATACCACTCTGTGGCCACAGATGACATTGCATGGGAAAAAGGACAGTATGAAAGCTTTCTAATTACGGAAACCGCGCGGGTTATTATTTTTAATATGCCCCTTCAGGCAGGATAAAGCACTCCTGGATAAAAAAAAGGGTTCCAGATGAATTATGAGAGAAGGGTAATGATGATAACGTGTAGCGAATTTCCACCAAACTCACTCGAGCTCGCCCCTAATGACAACGGCGTCGTAATTACTCTGTTTGCCCATCAGCGTGGGCACCGTACGTGGCCCATGCCAGGCACCACTCGCTTAAGCAACAAGGCAAACAACCCGTGACCGGATAATCGTGTCTTATCCCGCTGCCTCTACCCCCAGGGGGGCATGGAGGAGGAAGCTGATGCAGACACGGTGGTCCCCGCAAGGGAAGCTGTTCGAACCCGAGTCCTTCCCCAAGGCTCACCTGAGAACAATAGGTCCGCCAACGTCGATTGCGCTGCCCAATGTCAGCACTAGGACTTTCAAAGTCATTCTATTAAAATAATAATAATAATAATAATAATAGTAATAATAATAATGATAAAATGCAATGCATGAGTGAAGCACACAGCCTAAATCCTAATCTCAATCTTTCCCAAAATTCAGATTTAAATCTACATCCAGACTTCTGTGATACAAATGTTTTTGAAGTGCACATCCATTATTGAATACACCAGTATTGAATGGAAAAGTTTAACACAGGTCGAACAACAGGACTCATTTCTGGATTTAAAAAGAACACATCAGATATTTTGCCATTACGTGCACAGCAAATAACAAATAGTAGTGCTATCTTTAGAGTCCAAAGTTATCTATTGAGTGTTGAATTAACACTGAACATTTTACTGTGTACAAAGCGGCGAGGAAAGAAAATGTAACACCACCATCTGTAGCATGCTACCGATTTTCTTGCCGGCACTGCAGTAGCTAAACCCTACTCGGTAGTATGAACCCTCATTGACGGACCTCTGAAGGACAACATCCCGCAAGTCCTGGAAACCTACTGTGCCGTGTCGGGTCACCTGAGACAGGAATACAATGCAATCATTTTTCATATATATTATATTGTCTGATTTCATCTACACGGATCTATAAGGTGCGGGGTAGCAGACATGGTTAAACCGTTGTTTTTTTTTTTTTCTTTCTTTCTTTTTCTATTCGTTAATCTATTCACAGGGGGTAGTTGTAGAATGAGGGATGGGGGGGTGGGTTTTTGTCCGGTATGCAGATGGGGGGGGGGGGAAGCTGAATTCCCCTGGACGCCAGATAAAAGTCTCTATCCGGTCCTCTTCTCGCAGACCGATAATGAGCAAAGAAGAGCTGAAGATTAGCATGCTTTATTTAAATTCAGGGCAGGTTTTAGACATGTAAATTATGCCGGCGAAACACTCCACGCGCTCTCGAGAATTACAAACGGACAGACAGCATTCGAGTTAAGCAGAAGGTGCCTTCTTTTCTAAAAAAATTCTCTTCCCTTTCCTCGAGTACAGCATTTGTTATTTGAGCTGCCCATGGTCATTCATTGGGCTGTGGATTGTCTCTTTTGGGTTAGGGGCAGGGGGGATTGGATTGTCTCTTTTGGGTTAGGGGCAGCGGGGATTGGATTGTCTCTTTTGGGTTAGGGGCAGGGGGAATTGGATTGTCTCTTTTGGGTTAGAGGCAGGGGGGATTGGATAGTCTCTTTTGGGTTAGGGGCAGGGGGGATTGGATTGTCTCTTTTGGGTTAGGGGCAGCGGGGGAACCGGCCCTGGGCCTGGAGTGCCACAGAGTCTGCTGGAAGAATTTCGGATTTTGGATATTTGTGCATGGGAAGGTGTCTTGTAATCCAGGGAAGGATGGGGTAACTTGTTCGGAATGACACTTTAATTTTAAAAAATTAAATTCATTTCAATATGAAATATGTTTACGACAGACATTCAAATGAAAAACATAATTAAAAATGTGATGAATTTTATTTTGCAGGCAATATGCTTGTGCTTAAGAAGGAATTAACTGACAAATTTAGAAATTTACTGATGAGAGACATAATCAAGGCGTGATTAGGTACATCATTAACAATTATTCCACATTCGGCAGTTACTCAGTGCTATCATTGAAATCACAGCCCTTAAATGAGTTTAAGTGGGTAATTGCTCAAACTCTGTACGGTCCCTTCCTTCCATGTTGATAACAGCTATAGTTCCTTTTGGATTTTTACAGCAGTGCAACACTGGACACAACAAATCTCAAAACAGCATCAAAGAAAGGTTCCTTTTTTTCAAAATTGCTTTTTTGTCAGGAAAGAAAAAGGTGTACTGTATTATGTGATTCGAGCCCCTGGTTGGGTATGATGCGGCTGGTGATGATATAGTAAATAATTCACAGAAATGGTCAGTTTTTAAATTGGAACCAAGGTACAAGATAAATTGTGCTAGTTACAATTGTAATTACACCTGTGATCAGCAATGACTAGAAACCAAACGCAGCATAGCAGCCAAGTGGAATAATTTTGTGTGTATAATAGGTAAAACATATGTTGATATAAGTTATTGTGATGCTTCTGTACATCTTATTGCCATCGTATTTGGTACGCAACTTGTCAACTTCCTTTTGGTTCAAACACTTGAACATCCGTACTTGCAACTGCCTGGCAACAAGAAGCCAATATTGTAAATCACAGCAACTTCACAATGACGCAAGAACATCTGCCAACGATCCTGCACATCACGCTTCATGTTATAATGAGCTACACTTCAAGGTTAAATTCTGGCATTACTCTTAAACAAAAATTGCTTTACTAAGTGGGACGTCATTCGTTTTCTTCTGTTGGCTGCATCATGTTCAAATGTGACGCAGCACTAATTTATGGCGCAGTACCACTGAGCACCAATTTTGAGTAAGACTGAAACAAATGTATAGTGAGTCTTTTGTGCATACATTTCTACGTGCTGTAAATTTACTGGCATATGGCAGCCTGTTTTTTTTTTCACGTTGGATTTTATTCCCCGCTAATTTTGACAGATCGTCATATTTAGTTTCACGGCAACTGCCCTTTCGTTCTGCGAGTTGATTGTGAAGTATCTGACTGGTGGTGATACAAAATGTCCAAATCATATCACTTATGCAAATCGCCCCTTCTGGATGCCTCGAGTCTGCATAGACGCATATCAGCGAAGCGGTGCAGGAGGTGATGCACTTTTAAATAAGAATCTAATTTCTAAATATGCTAATTACGTCCGGAACACATTAGCCGATAATTAGCCATTTTGCACACAAAGACGCATAAATTCATGCTAATGGAACTGTAGCTGCGATTGCAGCTTTCCCTTGAAACAAGGATACCGTGAGCCAACTATAAAGGCACTTGAATGATTGGACTCAAGTCCAGAGATCAAAAATGTTGACGCCACCAAAGGGAAATAGAATGTCCAGGGTCACGACTTCCGTAAGGTGGCGAGATCGTATTGATAAACTGGAGGTTCTAGCATTAAATTTACGCTCTTGTAATTTTCGTTTTGCGGGACCCGCTGTCTCCCGTTTTATCACCGCCGTGTCTTTACGGTGCCTGGCGAAATCATTTCTCCGTTTATTTATTCCATCAGGCCTGCTTTATTTGGTCCATTTGTCTTGCCGTTGCCTGTGGTGTGTCTTGAAAACAGATCAGATTATTCTCCTCTCGCATACCCATTCCACCTGACACGAGAAATAAATAAATAAATCTGCATGCTGCATTAGCTTGATTTGGTTTAGAAGCATTTGGTGAAATACGTAATGGAGGAAAAAGTCATGAATATTTTAAATATCAAGATGTGGGGGGGGGGGGGATATGTTTGAATTCAGGCTGTTTAATATTAAGATCTGTATTCATGATTTCTGTAGCTTACAAAGCAGGCTAAATGGTTCATTATTCATTGTCTATCCGAATCACTAAAAGATTAATGTTTCATGAATGACAGGTGTACACGGATCTACTGTATATTCTGTAGCACTGCCCTGTTGTCTTTTAGAAAGATCACAGGAATTATATGTAGTTCACGGTTGAATTATTTTCCAGTAAGGGGTTGCTCTAGTCTCAAGTGCTACAGGGTTAACTTTACATAAATCAATGACTCCTTTCCCATTTGTGACTCTGCAGTCAACTTTCAAAAGCCGATGTAGAACAATAGCAAGCTCTACAGATACATGTTCAGTGTTAAATCAACACTAAGAGTCCATTTGGTTGCAGTTGTACTCATATGCACTCTGTTAGAGTTGAATTAACACTGGACATTTTACTGTGTAGTTTCTCATTTCAGTTTAACATTTAGCCGTTTGAATGGCAAACTGAATGAAAACATCAGCGTTGAAAGTCGGACAATACACAATCTTGAGTTTGGGATTGAAGGCAACAGGAGCAATAAGAAAGGTAAATGCCATGTGGAACAGAATGTCAACACATTACATTTCAGCTGTTTTGCAAGCAGCGGGCTCCATTCGACTCTAAGGGACACATTTATTAAAATATTCACAGTGGCTTAAAAATAGCCACTGTCTGATGATGTTTACGGTTGCTATTGCTACTGACCTCAAGAATTCAGGGCAAACACGTCAGGAGTATGAAGTCTAAGCATTGTTTGGTTTTTAAACAAACAAGAAAAATACATATGTTTTGTGTAATAAATTTAGTGTATGTACGTCCTTTCAGCTTTTGAGTAAACTGGGCAGTCGGCGTCATAGCAACACCGTTATGAGCTCATAGAACTGGGTGCTAACTTGGCGAAATGTGACAAGAGTCTCTTTCAAACGGCTGCCAGGGTTTTGCCAGCGACATGCAGACACCCTATACGAATCCTTGTGCCCTCTGCCTGTGCATCTGAATGAATGGACAGATGTGCCTATGTGCGCGGGCTCCACAGAGCCCTGGTTTTCTTAAGCATATTCTTTATCTGCCCAGCTGGGCCTGGCCTGGGTCCCCCAGTCCCGCTCATTCTTCAGCAGTCAGACGAGGGTTCAGGAGCTGGAAGGGGAGGGAGTGCAAACTGCGCTGGTTCTAGGTTATGGGGGATGAAAGGACAAAGAGAGAGAGAGGGAAAGAGAGAGAGTGTGTGTGTGTGTGAGAGAGAGAAAGAGGGGGGGGAGAGAGTGAGAGAGAGAGGGAGGTTGAGAGAGGTTGGCAGGGTGAGTTATTCACAGAGAAAAGCACTCTAATAGGCTGGGGGCAATGTGTCATCTCTCCTGGATTAGAATCTGGGTTGTATAAATAGGAGGACTATTTTTATCCACACTAACTCCCCCCCCATCCCCACCCCTCCCCCTTCGCTCTGAATGGTATTAATTACCCGCTATCAATTTAGCCTAATAATACATTTATTAATGTTTTAATAAAGGTCAGCTGCCAGAGCAATTACATTTCCTTTCCGGGTGCTCGAAACAGTTGAAACGCTGCGGTGATGGTTGACCCCCTATGGACACGTTGTTATTGGATACACGCGATCAGACCTTGTTTTGCTGTATGAGAGAGATGCCTTCGCCATAGCTGTGCGGAAGACTCGTTCGGTCTGTCGGGGGAGAGGCGGGCCGGAGTCGGCCGGTTTAGCGCACAGACCCTCACCCAGATGGTCCGAAGGAGGAAGCAGGGCCCCGTTAATCACCGGCTGCATGCCAAGTCACGCATCAAGAGAAAATGAGCACCTAATTATAGGCCCGGCTCTTTCCAGAATAAAAGCTTTGCTGTTCAATAATAGCTAGTGTCGCGGCATAGCATAGGCCGGCTATTAATACGGTGACGACACGTACAACCTCACATTAAAGCGTCAATGCCTCCCTGTCTTTTTGTTTTTGGGCTTTTTTTAAATAGCTCTGACCAAGCACTAAAACAAGTGCTATGTCTCATTACAATACCCAGCTGGTGGGGATGTAGTCAGTGCTTGCTCATTGTTACAGTAGATAGCAATTAAAGTAGCATTTTTTTTAATGTTCGCTTTTGCAACCATAAACTGCTTGTTCGGTGATACGACCGTCCTCCGGGCCGTTTCGAATCAAACAAATGCTTGCATCCGCTTCCACCTAGCGGTGAAAGATAGGCACTGCAGTTAGCGCAGAGTGCTGTAGGGGAATGAATTGGGCATTGTTCCGTGTGACAGCACACTAAGTGGCGCATGCGGCATCTGTAATGATCTATACACCGACTGACTTTTCTTCTGGCATTTTTAGTCCTTTTTGGATATTCGGTTATGTTTTTTTTTCTTCATATTACTACCGCTTCAGATTTTCCGGTAGTGTCTTGAATTTGAGCTGATGTTGAAGGAATTTTTCGCCAGCTTTCCCATTATAACTGTGCTTGTGTGTTGACATTTTATGATAATTAGGGAAGGGATCCTTGAATGCTTTGATGGTTACAGAGATGCACTGTTTCCATATAAATTAGAAGCAGAGCTAAAAATGGCAGCAGTGCATCGCTTTTTGATGTCCTACACAAAGCGCATTGGCAGCTTAGCGCACATCTAAAGACACCATTGGTACCGTACACGCGCACTGATTTAAATAGTCGCATAGAGCTACGGCTGCATGTGATCTGTTGTAGATGGTTGCAGTTCTATGGGCCCGGAAGCCATATGGAAATGGCCCACAGGTGAACACTCCCATGCAGTACAGCACCGCACCCTTTTCACAACCCTGAATATCGCATCGAGTAAAGAGACTGAAATAATTCTAGATGAGCAAGATCAGGTAAAAGACAGCTTTAGTAATCCATATAAAATGTAAAATATCAGCCTATGTTGCTTCGAATCTTGCGTACACTACTGTGTCACAATCCGACAAAGACCACTGCCACTAAAGTCATAGCCAATATAAAATATATTCGCACCTAAATTCACTTTTTATTAAATAAATCAAGGGCACATACTAGTTTCTGTGAAACGCAGCTTCACTGTCAGTTTAATTTAGTATAATTTATTATCACAGCCCTTTTAAAATAATTTGCTCAGTGATTACTAAAGCGTTTTTGATGTTCATCGTGGAACTGTAATGTAAGTGTTTATGAAACAGTTTTAATAAAAGCAACATCCTACCTGGGAGTAGAGTTGATGTGTACACTGTTTTTGGGTCAAAATATCAGTTTCACAGTCTACATTGGAGGAAAAAAAACGGCATGTTCTGCAAATGTTTCCACATCATAACTTTAGAGACATTTGCACTCCTGTTATGAGTCTAATTATATTTCAGTGCCTGTGAATTAGCAGGTACTTTGAACCAAGCAATCACACGACTGCGTGTGGCTGAAAATAGACAAACAACATCACGCCTCCTGCGAGGAATACGTTCTCACACATCCAGGTCTGTCTCCTGAGTGTGCCGCACACGTCCGCGAGGTTGAGCAGAAATCACTTTCTCGGTAGGCTAGATGTGCTCTTCCTACCTTCCGTCCGTGTAATTACTTAAATTGCAACCGAAGACATCGCAAATAGCAATCGCATTTTAAATTGTCTTAGAGGTAAAACTTAAGACGGAAAATAGCCGCGATGATCGCGCGACGGGAGGGAGGGCCGGTACGGCACGCGCTCTGCTTACCGTGTGCGCATCTCGCCCGGCAGATTGAGCGAGCGGCACTAATGGGTTTGGGTCAGACTTCGCCAACCCTACTGCCCCCACCCCCACCACCCTCGCTGTGCGATTTTCCGGGCTCGCTGGGCTTGGTTCCAGTGATTTAACTCCACCGCTCACTTCTGACGGGAAGGGAGAATCACGAACGCTCTGTTGATGAACCTACGGCGGTTCACACTTATTAGGAAATATTTAACACTTGCGGGATTTTATTAATTTTTTTTTACTCCATGGTTTTCTCTAGCGGAAGATTTTTTAAATTGTGATCAGAAGGATCATATGTCCAACCAGGGGCAGCACCCACCGAAACATTCCGGGGGGGGCGGGGGGTGGGGGGTCAGCAGATGCTTTTGAGGGGCATCACCGTGGGCTGCTCCTGGGCTTCAGGTCCTGAGGCAGGAAAGAGACCAGAGACAACATGGTAACTCTGAACTTTAGCAAGGTGTGCGAATAATCATGTGGCCTGTAGTAAACACACACACACACACACACACACACACCTAATTTTTTATGTTCATCAAATCACATTGTAGTAAAAAAATAAAATATGGAGTGGACAAGAAAAAAGCTGACTTTATGAAATATGTCTGATATATTTTTTTTAAATCTTTTTCTGTCCATACAGCCAAAGCAGCATAAATAAATTATTGCTCTTTTTTTTTTCTTTCTTCTTCTTCTTCTGGCCATCATGGCCATCAAAACACACCTGAAAAAAAGCCATATGTGTCCACAAAATCCAATATAGCTGCCAAATTTAATAATCATAAAAAAATAAATCTACTGTAAGGTATATGGGCCTGAAACTTTGCATACATATTGTCTTGGGCATCCAAGCACACATATTTTCAATTTACATGGTCCAAGTCCATCACGCTGAATTGAGTTCCATTTTTGTGAAATTTGTATCTAGCTTAAATTAAATCTTCTCCGAACTGTTACTCTGAATCACAAACACAGCATCTTGAGACATAACAAAACTGGCAATTTTATACATCATACGTAAGTATTTCTGATTTTCTAGTGATTTTTTTATAATTAAACCCTGCTAATGTGCCTGTCTTATGTAAATGAGCCTGTCTTCACTTTTTTGCATGAGTCAGACTTGGAGTGCCTGACAGAATCCATTACATTATATTGACACCTCGAGAAAAAGAAGATGCATAATTTAACAGCCACAATTCTGTTCCCCAGGGCTACAATGAAAAATCATCTTGTCATGAATCACTTTACATACAAAAATCAAATTGGGCAAAAAAAATATCCGAGGGTTATTCTTTCTCAGATTTCACAATGACAAGTTTCTAATAATATTAATACACCCAGAGTTTTATTTGAATTGTACAGAAATTCTCATATGGCTTTGATCATTTTTTTTGTGTTTTGCTTCATGGTAAATAGTCTTCTGTGTAGGTCACACTGTGCTAATTTACCCTTTGCTAAATGTGTATACCGTATTTAACACTGTGGTTAACATCTTCCATTCAATTTTTTAATACAATTTTTTGTATAGCGCTTTTTACAGAGAACTGTCACAAAGACACTTTACAGAGTAGCATACAATTCAGTACGACTGGTGTCCAAATGGTTTGTGAGTACCGGACAGTTGTGTGGCAGTTGGTGTGTTCTGTTTGCTCTGGGAGTTGGGAGCTGGATGTTTTAAAATGACTGAGAGAAAAATTGGAAAAGGGAAATTGCAGACATCAGTGGGATTAACCTCCAGAAGATTTTGCACAGCGCAGGACGTATATGCATAAATCAAGAGACAGGTCAGATAAGCCCAGTAAGTCCTTGCTTTGTTGACTGCATCAGACCCATAAAGATCAGGGGGGAGAGCAGAAACAGTTTACACTCTGAACAAAAATCTTAGCTGCTCATAAATTCTGGAATCAACACCAACCTACGTCCCCAAAATGCAGTACAATAATGAAAAGGGGATTCGTTAAATCCTATTACACATTTGTGAAAAATGCGGCCGCAGACAGTTACAATTTACATTCAAATTACATTTATTTAATATCCATTAATCCTGATTGCCTTTTTGCTCATTTCAATTAACAATCATGGCAGCATACTTCCTCTTCCTCGCTTGTAATATTTTATCTCACCCTTGAGTCAGATCAATTTCACGATCAATGTCAAGCAGTTGGCTCTGGGAGCAGGATAATAAGCTTGCAGCGGGCCGGGCATTAAATTGCAAATGAAATCTTCAAAACATGCTTCGGTACGAAGGCTGGCTGGACCTGGTTCAAAGTGGCTCCTGTGAGCGGTTATATCTGACATCCACACAGCAGGAAACTTTCATGTGCAGAGAATATAAAAGGCCTCTTCACTTTGCTCAGGCGAGACCGGACAGCCTGCTACAAAAGAAATAGGCTAAAGTTTGCGTTCTGCAGCTGACAACAATTGTGTCCGTTTCCTGTCTCTGCCCTCTGCACGAGAGCCACGGCTGCCCTTAGTTTCAATGCGTTTGAATCTGTGCAGTGTGTCACCCAATCCGTTCCACAAGCTTCAATTCCACGTTGTTCATGAAATAATACTTCATATCACCGAGCTGATTTTTCATATCACCATGTATCAGTGCATCCTTTTGTACAGCTTCTTCTGGGCCCTCTTACAGCCAGCACTCAAACTGCAGCCCCTGGGAAGGGTCCACACAACTGCAGCCACACAGGCAGATGACTCACTGCTTGTGCAGTTCTACAAACACTGATTTTACATTTGCAGTCCTTCCTCCACCCTCTCTCTCTCTCACTCACAGCGTACAGCCAAAAGTGGCCTCTCGAATTTCCTGCGCCTGCCTCTGCCTCCGCCTCCCATCTTGCTTCGATAAGATCCGTAAATCCGAGATTTATCCGCGAGCGCTGCGCTGAGGCAGAGACTATAACGTCTCCCCTGAGATTGGTTTGCAATCTCCATCTTCATCTTCATCAACGCTGTTAAGGAGCTACTGCTTTTCACTCAGTCCAGTGATCACTGTTGGTGTGTGCGTGTGTGCGTAACCTGTCAATGTACACGTACGCATGTGTTGGCAGGAATTTTATAAATGCGCATCTTTGCATGTGTGCACACAAATACACATTTCCTGATTTCTATTCCAATCCATATACAACACATTTATATAGTATCTTGGTATTGCTTTTGGTTTCAGATTGCGTGATAAAGGGAGGAAAAACACAAACTTTATACCGGCCGAGAATCATTAACCAATGTAGTACGAGTGGCAGTAAACATCATACTGAAACACGTGTTGTGTTTTAAGTGAATCTACCCAGCATGCTTAGTGTGAGCTCTCACCGCTCTGTAAACCATACAAGGCGTAATTTGGCGGGATGGCATACCTGCCATCCCAACGATTGTACCATTACAATCGGGAAAGAAACAGTGAAACAGAACTGCATAACTTTAAACCCCAACTCCTGTAACAAACACGCCGCGTTTTCGAAGAATTCTTCAAATCCACAGACTTTCGCACTGACGCAAATCACTTGCACTGAACAACCTATTAATTGCAACCAGCTGGTAAGAGTGCAATAGGCCCTCTTCAGCACTATTCAAAAGGCAAATTTGAAAATGTTAAAACTCGCGATTCTATCTTTATAAACCATTTTACGATGCCAGTTTATTTTCACGACAACGGTTCCTTATTTTGTGATGTGATTTTGCAAACAAGCTTTTGAGGTCCTCACCTTCTGTGCGCTTTGGGAATCTGCAGTGGAGTCAAACCAGGGTGAAGTCGGTATCTCTATCACAGCAAGGGTCCAGGTGAACGGAATCCACAGCAATCTCAAGTCCCAAAAACATGAAAACTCGATAGAATGTCAATTGTTCAGTTAGCATTTTACCGAGGCATTATCATTGGTGTCCGTTTCGCCATTACGACATACACGCCGGAAGTAGTATTATTTCCGGTTTGTATAGACCGGAAATAAAAAATGAGCCCACCTACTCATTCGCTGTTTAGTACTGGCCAAGCTTAGTATAGCCAATAGGCCCCACCGTACCGGAAATGGCTCACCTGGACAGTATAAGTTTTGCCCAGTATTCAGCCAGCCAATGGCGAGCTACTATAGTGATGTCTGAAAAACATTTTAGCCAATGAAATTACGTTTATAATGGTGTATAGTTTGTTAGGCTTTCATGAAAGGACAACATCATTTTTTTATGCCCCAACTAGAGACATTATTGAGGCATTTGTAGCTAAAAAGTTGTTGTTCTAAAACAACATTGGGGGCCTTGGAAGAACTCACTTGTCAGAGAGAATATTTCCAAGGACAGTGAAAAGAGCTTTGACTTCATCGTAGAGGGCATGTTCAATGTAGGAATTGATCCCTATATCGGTGAGCATTTAAATACATTCTCAAAATATATTTATCATTCAGTACGCTTATAAATAAGGAGTAGGCTTAATGTTTAATAATACATGTGGGATGTGTAATTGTAGGACGCATTTAACATGTTGATGTGGGTAAAGTATTTGACAAAAACTGCAATCAATGGACCTCAATCAATGAATTAGTAAACTAGATTGATAATGTAGTTATTTTCTACAATCTTCCTGACCTGCTGCTGACAGTGGTAGCTAGTGGATAGCAACAGTGGGTGGCTGCAGGGGGGGGGGGGGGGGGGGGGGGGGAGAGGGAGGGGGAGGGTGACAGGTAGGGCGAAAGCAAGCAAATTTCAGCACAGATCATCCACAAGCATATAGCATACAATATATAGTATTTTAACCTCTAAATTCTAGAGTAAAAACCAGAGTACCCGGGGGGATACGCGGACACGCGGAGAGCAAACTCCACACAGAAAGGCCCAGGCCGAGATTCCAGGAGAAATGCTAATGATGCCATTATACTTTCCAGTAATGCAAAATGTGACTGAAAGTTCAAGCTACTGCACCTGGTGTGTAATAACAGGCTACATACAACTGCAATAATATTTTACATAAATAATTTGTACACAATGTGACAAAGATTTTTCTGCAAATAAAACTCAGTTCAATTTTTTTTTTCATGGCAAGTTAGCAGTTAAAAGTTTATTATGTCTGCACATTCTTACCAAACAGCATGTTAATATATCAAACAAGTACATTTTTTCATTTTAATACATACAAAAACACTATAAAATGTCACTCAATACTGCTTTTAAATTTCAAAGTCTGTTTTAACATTCACATAAGAAACCACTGCTGTCTTTTTACAAAAGTCTCCTGACCAATCAGGTTACTTAACCCTGGGTTACAGTATCACACAGGAAATCTCAATGTTCAGCATTTTGATCATGGAGATTGTTTTACTGAGCTTTCTGATTTTCTTTTTCCATTAAAAATAAAGAAAAAGTCCTGTCCTGAAAAGGTAATTAAAAAACTAAATAAATAAATTCCAATTATTTTTGTCCGTTCTTGACTCTTGACAGCTTTTGGAAGTGGTGTTGATCACTAGTTTTCCCCATGTTTGTGTGTGTGGGTGTGCGTGAGTGAGAGAGCATGTGTGTGTGTGTGTGTGTCTGTGTGTGGGAGCATGCCTGTATGTGTGTGTGTGTGTGTAATCTGACAGTTAAAAAAGGCACTTTGCAAATTTTCATTCTAAAGGCAACAAGGTGAAAAAAGCCACAGCTGATTCAGTTAGTTCCTTCACACGTACACCGAAAACAGGCGAGACTTTACCTGCATAAAAAAAGGATCCTCCTTCCTTCCTCATCGTACAGTTGTCTATAATCAAAAAAATATATTTTTTTAAATTCCAGCACAAAAGAAAAAACCATGTTGGGAGGGGGCTGACCTTACAAAAAGGACTGTGAGGTGCAATTAAAGTGATTGGCACGGAACTCTGCTGTTCTTTCTCGCTACGAGCATGCTCTAAGGCTAACACGCAGATTTGGCACTGGATACTGGAAGAGAATATTTTGTCTTTTTTCTTTTTTCCAAGAGAGATCAAAAAAATAAATGTCTGCAATTCTTAGTGCGCCCCAGGTGTTAGGTCCATTAGGGTGTGCAGTCTGTGGTAAAGGAGGGGGAGAGACGGGGGGGTGGCGGGGGTGATTTTAGGGTACGGTGACGTGGTAAGGGCTGCCCGGCACGTTGTCGTCCCCCCACTTGACGATGAGGATGTAGTCGCCCTTCTCCTTCACCGTGTACGTGACGTTGTACATCCTGTTGCCCATGTGCTTGACGTACACCTCCTCACACGGGGTCTTGGGCCCGTGGACCCCCACCATCAGCATGTTTGTCCCTGGAGGAGGAGACACACACCGTTTCTGAGCTGTACCTGCAGAGCCGGGGTAACTGTGGTCACCTCTTTCTCTTTAGGATGGTTATATGAGCAGAGACATCTCCCTCCCTCTGCGTTCAGCATGCTTTGTTCACTAAGTTTTAAACATCACTGTACTTCTGACTTTCATGACCCAAAAGGTACATCGTCACACAGAAACGCATCTTTGGTTGGTGCTATGTAGGCGTTGCAGGAATGTGTGTGCGTGTGTGCGTGTGTCTGTTGCCTCACCTGCTTTACTGCAGTCTACTGTGAAGGTGTTCTTCTGTCCCACAAAGGCTTTGGAGAGGCCGGTGCCCCGGGACACCACCTTACTGGCGTCTGAGGAGAACTTGGGCAGGGAGGCGAAGGCCCCGCCCCTGGTGGACGACGTCTTGGTGACGGTTTCCACGAGAACGGACGAGGTTTCGTGCAGGCTGTGCCCCCCGGACAGCCGCGCTCCTAACGGACGAGACAAAGGAGGGTAACGCAACCGCCAGAGCCCCTGCTCTTTCACACACAGGTGACACAGCACCCCCACACCCGCCGCATGAGCACTACTAACAGGCTGGCTGTTAAATTTTGGGGTGCCTCCCCCCCCCCGTGCAAGTTGGGGGGCAGGGCTGTTCATCACCATCACTCGTACAGGTGTGTGAGCAGTGCATTGAGTAACTCCTCTGGTTAGGCACCATGGTTCTGTTTTTCACCTACACAGAGAAAACTGTGCCAAGCTTTCCACTGAACCCCAATCTTCAAATCTGGTCAGAGAAGACCATGTGCAGTTCTGCCATGTGCCGTATGCAGTTCTGCATTGATTTTTTCAGCACTTATTTTACACTGAAAACAATGAATACTTCAAATGTGTGGAGGCTGTGGATGATATGTTTTACACTCAATCAATCAATCAATAAATCAATCAATAATTAATTATACTGTATAGCACATTTTGTGTGCACAAGCCTGCAATGCGTTGTGCAACAAATTAAAACAAAAGCAATTGAAAAGTAGTGAAATAAAGAGGTGGGCTTTGTGGATTGAGTGGGGTGGTAAGGGGAGACTCGCTCACCTGTGACTTTGGCTTTGAAGGGGCTGCCCACGATGTGCTGGGGCCCCCCGTACTTAATGGTGATGAGATAGCTGCCAGGGGCCATGGGCGTGTACGTCACCTTGTACCCCTCGGGACACTCGATGCAGTCCATCTTCACCTTGGACGGCCCGTCGATGGTGACGGACAGCGCCCCTGGACCCGCGTTGCAGGTGTTCACGATGAACTCCGAAGCCACGCCTGTTCGGGGGGGCAGAAAAGGAAGATGAATTTTCGCTCCGCCCCGTTCTCTGCGGGCCTGACCGCGCAGGAGGTCAGCTCGTACAGCAGAGGGCGCTAGAGCGCAGCGGGCCGGGTTCTACCTGTGGTGCCTCCCTCCAGGCCGGGCCCGAACGCGGTCACCATCCCCGGGTCCCCCGCCTGCCCCGGCTCCCCCACGCGGATCTTGAAGGGGCTGCCGGGGATGTGGGAGCCGTTGAACTTGACGTCGATGGAGTGAACGCCGTTCTCCCGCGGGATGAAGCGGATCGCGTGTTTGTCTGCGGACAGGAAGGGGCGGAGTTACGGGGTCAGTCAGACAGGAAGTGAGGGAGTCGCTCACACACAGCACACCTATACGACCTGCCTGCAATATCACTGTGAGTCCTGCCGCAATTATTAGTCTCGGCTGCAGTGTGGTGTAATGGGTAAGGGACTGGTCTTGTAACTTAAAGGTCGCAGGCTCAATTCCCAGGTTGGACACTGCCGTTGTACCCTTGAGCAAGGTACTTAACATGAATTGCTTCAGTATATATCCAGCTGTATAACTGGATACAATGTAAATGCAATGTCGAAAGTTGTGTAAGTCGCTCTGGATAAGAGCGTCTGCTAAATGACTGTAATGTAATGTAATGTAATGTATTAGTGTAAATCCGTTTTCCGGATGAGGAAAATGATTTAGTTGGAAATATGTCAGCTGCCGCCATTGCGATAAATTGCTGTTCTCTCATTGGCTAGCAGCATTAGCGTACCGCTGTCCAGCTCGGTGACGTAGCACTCCTCCACGGCGCCGGAGGGCGTGTGCACCTTGGCGTCGATCACGCCCCGAGCGCCGTTCAGCTGCACGGCGAAGGACGCTTCCTGGTGCACCTTCAGAACCTTTTCCTAAAAAACAAAAAAGGTTTGGGGGAAGGAGAGAGAGAGAGAGAGAGAGAATCAGGAGGAGAGGGAGAGAGAGAGAGAGAGAGAGAATCAGGAGGAGAGGGAGAGAGGATGTCACAGTACAGTCATTACAGTGAGAGGTGAAAAGGGGCTTTCATCATGTTCCGTTCAATTCAATTTATTTTGTATAGCGCTTTTTTTTTTTTACAGGGAACTGTCACAAATGCTCCAGGGAAACAAGAAATGTTTCTCTGTAAACAGAGAAAAAAATCTTTCATGTGACAGAGAAGAATGGATGGGGAAACGGATCAAACTATATTGACAGCAAGGGAAGTGTAAAAACACAAACTGTGAAAAGCGGATAATTAGTATTGGCATCGGTGCCTCTTTCAAGCATCGCCCCATGATTATCGATACGTATCAACAAATTTCAAATGAAAATACTGGCCATAGATCAGCTTATAAACTTGTTGAATAGCCTATAATAATGATCAAAGTAATAGTCACAATCGTTAGAAGAATGGCAACAAAATGGGTCAGAGAGAGAGCGCAAGACAGAGAGACAGAGCGAGAGAGAGAAATAGAGAGTGAGAAAGAGTGTGAGAGAGAGATAGTGAAGGCCAGAAAAAGAAAGGCAGGTCTGTCTTTTTGCTCAGCTCATATTTCTACTCAGTTCAGAGATGATGCCACCCGCCAGACTCGCGAGGTTCATATTTATGTGTGTACGTGTGAGTGTATATGAATGTGTGTGCGTGTGTAAGTGTGTGTGTGTGTCTACGTGTGTTTGAGAGTGTGAGAGAGGGGGTGTGATAAATTCCACTTGGCTGCAGTCAGACACACACAGACCAGCTCCCCGCAGCTCCAGAGGGCTGTGTCATGGAAGGCAGACACACACACACACACACACACACTCTCTCTCTCTCTCTCACACACACACACACACACACACACACACGATATCCGCACGGGGCCTCCTGACCCCTGCAGTCAGCAGATCCTTAAAGGGCCTTTACTCAGGAGCCATAGCATTTAAGCACTCACATGATACCTTCTAAAACAGGCCCAGGCCTCTCATTCAGCTGTACAATATTGTGCTTATGCACTACCTGTTCACAGACAATACCTGTAGCTTTAGTCACCGGGAATAGGTTAGAGTTAGGGTACGTGTGGGGTGTGGAGTTTTGGGTGTGGATGAGGTGCAGGGGTAAGGGTTAAGGTGCATGTGCGGTGTGGGGGTTTCGGGTGTGTGTGGGGTGCGGGGTTAGGGTTAGGGTGCATGTGGGGTGTGAGGGTTAGGCTGTGTGTGGAGTGCGGGGTTTGGGGTTAGAGTGTGTGTGTGTGTGTGTGTGGGGTGCAGGTGCGGGGGTGCGCACAGGTGAGTTACGTGCGCTATTAGACGCACCTGGAGGCTGGTGACGGTGAGCCGTCGCGCGTCGTCCGAAAGTGTGGCGATGGGGACGATGAAGGGGCTGTCGGGGATGTGCTCGTCGTTGAACTTGATTGACACCTCGTAATCACCTGGAGACACAGAGAAAGGTGGACCTGTCAGTGTTCTCTGAGGGAAGAGTAACGGGCGTGGTCACGGGCGTGGTCCTGCAGATGGCGAACAGGCGGACGAGCCCTCACCAGGCTCCTGAACAACGTAGGTGACCCCGCAGGATCCGTCCTTCCTGTCCTCGAAGGAGATCTCCGCCTTGCTGGGCCCCTCCACGGCGATAGACAGACCCCCTGCTCCCGCCTCGCGAGTCCAGATACTGAACTCCGCTGTGTGAGAGAGGCGCAGTCACATCTCACACCGCCCCCTGGAGGCTCACCTCGGTACAGCAACAGCAGCAACTGATAGAAAGTCCAGAAATCGCGTCCCGAGGAATCGCGATCGACACGTACCTGGAACGCCGGCGACTCCCCGGTCCAGCCCGGTGCCCCCGGCCCGGACCTTGTGGGCCCCGCCCTCTCCCAGGGGCCCCACGGTGAACTGGAAGGGGCTCCCGGGCACGTGCTGGCCCCTGTACTTGACGCTGACGGTGTGGGGCCCCATCTCCTGGGGCACGAAGCGGACGCTGTAGGTGCTGTCCTCCCCCTCGATGATCTCGGCGTCCTCCGTCTTGCCCCCCGGGCTGGTCACCTGGGCCGTCATCTCCTGTGTGCCCGTCTCACCTGGGGGGCACACGTGCTACAGGCTTTAGCACGTTAGCAAGAGAGGCCCGCTCCAGCAAAGGCAACATCTCCATCAGCTCAACCTTAATGGTTAGCGTGTGGAAAAAACTTTGAGCAGTAGACCATGACGGGGATCTCAGATCACTTGTCAAACTCTACTGCACCTCCTAATGATCTGTCTAATGTGAAACATACTTTTCTGTACGCAACAGCTACAAAGTCACAATGAATATATCCTCGGGAGTGATCAAAACAGTCGCTCGTACATTGTACGTGCGCAGAATAGGTGCTCGCTAAATTGTTGTTTTGGTAAAGTGTTATCACATGATAACCCCTGATTAGCAACATACTCATTAATCATCATCAAGTGAGAGCAGTTGATTTTTTTTTTAATGCAGTCAAGATGCTGGAAAAATTGAGTGAATCAACTGTTTCCACCTGCCTTGCAGACCACTTATTTCTCAAGTAGGAAAAGGTAAACGGTGAAAAATGCAGGTTCAGAAATTAATTCAGTCCTCCCCTGTATTTTGTTCCAATCATCTGGATTTGATTCAGCCAGGAGGCAGACCTAAGTACTGAAATCAACTAGCTGAGTTTATGGGTGGAAGGAATGCATGGCAGGACTTTTACTTTCTGACCCCTGGACTTTCCACTTTGGGAAAACGTCTCCATCTTTTTCAAAACATAAACATGCTCTTTTCCATTTCACAGGGAATAAAGTTTTGCACAAATTCACACCGATGGAGATAGCCACCAACAAAACTGACACTCCCGAAGAAGAAGCAGCTGAATTGTCTGCATGCCAGCACCCTGGGACACTTTGAGCTGTGACTGTGACTGTGACACACACCGTGTGTGGTCAGTGGTCCGTTGACACTGGGGTTAAGCAGGAGAGCAAGGGGCTCTGTACTGCATCGCAGGTCAGGTGATCTTGCACAGGTCACATGACGCATGCCAATGCGGTCACCTTGCATGCCTGTAAGGTGAGCGCACGAGCGTCCGCTAACTGTCACATGCTTTCTGATGTCCTCCACGGTACAGTTACCCCGGACCGTCGGACCTGAATAACACGCAGCATTTGGTTTTGGAGTCATGCAAATCCACGGTCTCTTCCTGCAAGATGTTTTCCAGAACGGTCCTGCTTTAAAGGTTGTCCAATGACAAATCCTGCTCCTGACACTGGGGGCTTGTGGGACTTTCTCCAGAGCTTGCTGGCACTGACGTGGGTGCTGTCCAAGAGCCATGGGACCACACGCATGCACAAACCATGCAGAACACACGCTTAGAGCCGCGTTAAATACAAAACACTGAAAGGTAAGCAGCACGGCAACCATCTCGCCTTCTCCACCCAGAGGCGATCGTGAGTTAGCCAAAAAAGGGGTCGTGCTCCACACACTAGGGGCCACAAGGGGGGGCCCCATCACGCACCCTCTTGTCTGGGCGGGACTGAGGTGCTGAAGGTGCCCATGCTCTCCCGGCCCAGGAAGTCTCCGAAGACGTTTCGGAAGGGGCCCCCGCCACCGCTGCCGCCGCCGCCGCCCCCGCCAACCTGCGTGCTCTCCTCCACGCGCACCTCCCGCTTGGTCTCGCCGCCGCGCGTCTTGCTGATCTCCGTGCGCTCCGTGCGCGTGTACGTGTGGCTGCTGCGCGTGAAGGTGCGCGTCAGACGCTCCTGGGCCGACACCATCTGGAACCAGTTCCCTGAGGGAGGCGGAGGAGGAGGAGGAGGAACGGGAGGAACGGGAGGAGGAACAGAGGAGGTCACGCGAAAGGGAGCTTCAGGGAGGTGAAACGGAAAAGAAAAGAACTTTGGCCTAAAAAGCGCGGAAGGGGTGATGGGAGAGTACGGTCACATGAAACCAAAAGTTGGCAGGGCATGCTAATTTCATCCAATCATTGTGTTCTACCGTGAAGAGCAAAAATCTTTTCCAGAAGGTTCCAAAAAGTCAATGATTGACAGCTCATTGTAGCTCCACCCATTACTGGGGGTCATGAAACCTCACTTTCCCATCACTGAAGCCCACTATGGAATAAAAAGATAAATAAAAGATAAAACTTCCTGTTCAGTACTATTGTGACAGTGATTAAACATGCTCTTTTTTTTCCTTCCTGACTGAGAAATGCAGGATATTTCTGAAAAAGCAACCTGGATATTCCACAACTTGTTTATTTCCCAGAGAACTTTAGCCCCGTACAGAATGTATGGGCCTCACAGAAGATGCTTCATCTGGCAGCAGGCTATTCCTGCACCGTGAGTCAGGGGTGAAACCGGAGTCTTATTGTACTAATCCCCGCAGGGGTCCGGGACCTGTGTTTTTAGCCCCCCGTGGTGTGTCACACCAAATGAGCTGTGACCAAACAACCCTGGGGCCTGCTATTGATCTGGGGCTCCAGTGGGGGGGGTGTTTCCTGCTTGGTTCCTGGATCACAAGATCAAAACATGGCTGCCTTGCTGCCCTAAGTCTGTCCAAAAACCCCAAACTGTTCTCCGCTAATGAGCGCTTCGGCCTGTTTCTGCGCTAGCTGCTTTTTAGCATCAGAAGTCAACAATACCAAGGTGTCCAAATATCTTCTAGGTGGACACGAGTGTCCGAGACCAATAATAGCAAGGTGTTCAAACAGCTGGGTGAGATGGAGAGAGCAGGAGGAATGAGCAGCGGGAAACAGCAACAGGAAGGAGGAGGAAAAGGGAGCACAGGGAGGGTTTTGTTGCGCCCCCTTGTGTTTTGACATGTCATAGCCATCGCTGCTCTGCATGTCGTTGTGTTGGAATGACCCACCGAACATTCCAACCACAGCCGATTGACGGGTGTACGACAGCATAGCGTGACCACATTCAGGGTTTTAACCGCTGGTCTGGTTGTGACCGCACCTTGTTGGGATCCTCACCTGGGATTTTGAGGTTGAGGTCGCAGGTGCTCCCCACGGTGGCGATGGAGGGCGCCTGCCTCTTCCTGGTGATGCTCTCCTTCATCCTTCCTTCTCCGGTCACCTTCACCGTGAACGGACTTCCTGGGGATTCGAAAATCACCCATCAAGTATAACACATCATTAACCGTCCATCTGTTCCACTGGGGAAGCCTGGAAGGCCACATCCACTCTGTACATTCAGTAAGGGTGTGCAACACCAGCGATATCAGACATGCTAATTCCTCCTTCCATATGGTAACTGTTTTTCAGTGAAGTGAAAATTAACAGCTTTAATAAATGCAAATAAGAATACAATAAAACAAACGAAAATCCAGTGAGTGCAATATTACGAGGCTATAATCATGCTTTCCAATAAAGTCTGTTCTGAACACAAGAACACAAAATTGAAAGTCCTGCATAAAGAATGGGGCTTATTTACATTCATAATTTCCAAAAAGCAATTTTCTTGCATTCTCTTTTTATTTCCTGAGACCAACATAAAACCACCTCTGGCATTTCAGACGCCATACCACAAACACTCATTAAATATTTATTCAGAATTTGCAAGGGGTGCAATGCCCCTCTGTACCAGCGTGTGGCACTGTACTCACCTGCAACATGCTGGTCGGCAAACTTGATGTTGATGATGTAGGTGCCGGGTTCAGTGGGGCAGTACGTGACCTTGCACGTCCCATCCTCCATGTCCTCACAGTTTATGTCCACTTTGCTCGGACCCTCGATCGACAGGCCTAGACCTCCGTAGCCTGGAGAGTCAGAACAATTGGGAGTGAGCAACGCAGGAGGTCTGCGTGTGATAATTTGGGCTCTCCCTGCACACGCCTGACTCTGCCTAGTGACCTTGAGGTCTCACCATAAACCCGCACGGTCGTTTCAGGTCCCTGGAGTCTGATTGTGAAACGCATGTCGTTGCTCGATGAGCGTGACATCTCTCTGACAACACATTGTGTTACCTAATGACTGTGACATCTCTCTGAAAGCACATTGTGTTTCCTAATGATTGTGACATCTCCCTGTAGGCACACGCTGTTGTCTTAATAACCCTGAAATCTCTTTCAGACCTCAGATGTGTGATGCAGGTAAAGTGACCATGGTAAAAGAAAGACGGCGTGTCTGTCTTTTTCCAGGCTTATTAGCTTCTCTAAATGAACGTGTATTTTCAGCGAAGCCACACACTTCATTGGAATGAAATTGGGCCTGACGTCAATTTTAACAAAGTTTTCCCCTCTCGGAACAACGTGTTTTCATAATTTAGCAGCAGTTAATTCCCTGTAAAGCGAAATCGCCCGTTGAGCTCTCGAATGCCTGTGGTTACATGGACACCACACCGGCGATGACCTCACGGCAAACCTCAACGTGGCTCCGCCCACCTCACCTGCGCTCCTGGTGTCCACGATGAACTCGGCCACCTCGAAGGTGTGCGCCTCCACCAGGCCCTTCCCGTACACCTTGACCCGGCTGGCGTCCCCGATCTCCGACTGGCCCACCATGATCTTGAAGGGGCTGTTGGTCACGTGCTTCCCCTGCTTTTTAACGCTCACCACGTGCTCGCCCACCTCCTTGGGGGTGAAGGAGATCCCTGTGGAGGAGGAGGGCAAGGGGGCAGAGGAGGGGAAAAGGAACAGGTGTTAAAGACCACAAAAACTTGCATTTTTTAGCCAAAGATTGGCAAAATGTGACTAAAAATATGAGCAATTCTATCATTACTCATGTTTATTTATGGGCACGTTTTTGTGTACCTATTGCATGATGAATTAAATTAAGCTTAACAAGACAAAAAAATGGATATACACTGTATATATAGCCCAATTAAATATATAACATATATTTTCTTGCTTTCTACCCCAGGTGGTTTTCTAAAAAATATCTACAAAATATTGTGTGCCCTGAAACTGGAACCTTGTTCCAGAACAAGCGCTCTTGACTGGTCAGGAGTTGATGGCCCATTGGTCTGGAACCCTCACTGTCACAGAGGCTAACAGGCCTGATGAGTGGCTCACCGATGTGCCGATTGGGCAGTCTCTTAAGCAGACACAAGAGGCTAACAGGCCTGACAAGTGGCTCACCGATGTGCCGATTGGGCAGTCTCTTAAGCAGACACAAGAGGCTAACAGGCATGACGAGTGGCTCACCGATGTGCCGGTTGGGCAGTCTCTTAAGCAGACACAAGAGGCTAACAGGCCTGACGAGTGGCTCACCGATGTGCCGATTGGGCAGTCTCTTAAGCAGACACAAGAGGCTAACAGGCCTGACGAGTGGCTCACCGATGTGCCGGTTGGGCAGTCTCTTAAGCAGACACGGCTCCTCGTTGCCTGACGGGGCTCTTATGCTGGCTGCCAGCGAGCTCAGGTCCGTCTCTGTGATCTTCAGAGAGACGTCTGTCGCCGTGCCGACGTTGAGCTGCGAGGTCCTCATGGAGTCATCACCTGAAGGGAAAGGACAGAGAAAGAGTGGAAGAGAGACAGGTGACGAGAAAAATCCCACTGTTGCCATAAGCTTTTTGTTCTTGGTGATTCCAGATATGGGAGAAGCACTCCAGACATTGATATTCCATCACTCATGATCCGATCCTGCTCATATTTTTAATGAGCAGCAGAGAATGATATCATACTTCAGTCATTAACAATCTAATAAACCTTATCGATGAATCTGGTCAACTAATCCAAGGAAAGTCCATGGAAAGTTTTAAAAAAGATTGTGAAGAACTGATGGCAGGCTGCAAAGAAAATGGCAAAGTAGCTGATTCCAGGCATACATTCTCTAAGCTGAGATGCTAGCTCTGCACATTAGACTGCCTGCAGAGCTCTGGTCTGTGAGCTTAGTGACTGGGGAATCAGAGCGGCTCTGTGAACCTGGCGAGTGAAGAGCAGAACTGCGACGCTGTACCTGTGATCTTGGCGGTGAAAGGGCTGCCTGGGATGTGCTTATCGTCGAACTTGACGATGATGTTGTAGTCGCCAGGTGCGGTGGGCAGGTACGAGACGGTGCAGGTGCCGTCTTTGTTGTCCTTGCAGGTGATCTCCGCCTTGGATGGACCTTCCACAGCCAGAGACAGACCACCTGGGAGAGGGGGAAGAGTCCAACACATCTACTTACAGAAACGCTCATGTTATTAGAGACACCACACAACGCACAACACACAATATTGTGTTGTGGCTAAATCTGGTTGAGGAAGGTCAAGGTCAAGTAACGTAGTAAGCGTATATAATATCATCCCCGTACATGTAGATTTACAGTGTATCTGACCCAGTGATGGGCTGCGGTGTGCAGTCAGGTGAAGTGAACGGTACCTTCTCCTGCCTCCTTGGTGACGATGGTGAAGGTAGCGGGCTTGTTAACCATGCCATGGCTCAGCCCGGCCCCGTACGCCGTCACGTGACGACTGTTGATGGCGTCGACGTAGAACTGCAGCGGGCTCCCTGCGCGAACCAGAGTCCCAATTAATATTCTCGTGGAACTTGTGCTACGGTAGACGACATTATTATAGCAACAGTTACATCTCTTTGTTCAAGACTACAGGAGCAAAGTCGTAGCAGGAATGCACACGGCTGCCTGCCTATGCTGTCAGTTGTGTTGCACAGAACCTCCTTCTGCTTACATTCTTTTTTATAAACACCGTGTTCATGGTGCACAAGAGGCCTCAATCGTAAACACTCTTCTCAAACTCAAATAAATAGAAGTACACACTGTACGGCCAAAAGCGTATTGTTGACAAGTGGTTGAAACAGAATGAAAAGGCTCATTCGCAGCGTATTCTAGATGGACCCTTGGTATATGTTTGGAAAAGTAAACTTTCGTCACAGTGGCACCTGGTATGAGGTTGGGTTAGTATTCTGGGTTAGAACTGCTTATAGCTGGTATGAGGTTGGGTTAGTATTGGTTGTACATGGTATGTGGTTGAGTCAGTATTATGGGTCAGTACCTGGTATACAGCTGTAGGAGTATGAGCATGCTTGGTTGCAGTGCACTGTGGTATCATACCTGGAATGTGGTTGCCTTCATACTTGATGTCCATCTCGTGCAAGCCCTTCTCTGTGGGGGCGTATTTTACGGTTACTGTCCCGTCCTTGTTGTCCGTGATGTGAGGACGGGCCGTCTTTCCCGAAGGCATGCGAACCTCGCCTGCCGAACGCACGAGCGTGCGGTTAACATCACTGGCGACAGAGGCACTTCAACAAACCCTCTCCACACAGTGTATGTGCGTGGGTACAACACTGTGATCTAATGACATTGCCTTGGCATTACAAGTAATGGAACTTACTAATAAAATTTTACAGATGGGTTTCAGAAAGTCATGATGGGTTTTTTTTTATCCTGTCCTGAATTGTGGTCATGTTGAGAGCTAAGGGTTATAGGGGGTGGACTGTTTGACAGAGCGTTCTGTATAACAGTTAGAAAATAGGCTCATGGGGGGAATCTCTCCTCAGCTCCACACCCCTCCTCCTCCAGGCCCCCGGGGGGGCCTCCCTGACCACCGCCTCACCTGTGATCTCGCCCTGCTGCACCGTGAAGGGTATGACCAGGCTGAAGGGGCGGAGCATGGGCTCCATGGTGTCCACGGGAACGACCGGCTCCTCCGTGGCCTGTGGTGGGGGCGGGGGGGGGGGGGCGGAATGGGGTGGAAGGAAACGCACAGTTAGCATCTGGCTATGGAGCCATCCATCAGAAGCAGGGTGAGGGGGTGAACGTAAGACAGGGCCTAAGCAGAGGCACTGGGCCCTGAAGGAGGAGGACAGGCGAAAGTCCAGGAGGAGTAGGCCGGATTTGCAAGAAGCAGCAGAACTTCTAGAAGGATACCACAACCCACAAGACACTGATCCATGCACAGAAAAAATGGAAATATGAACAGTACAGTGATCAGAATAAACAGCAAAAAACAAAAGAGAGCAATGTGCCAATGACACAGCCATGGCTGTCAGACATCTGATTAGTAACAACTAGAGCCATTAACTTCCTCCAGATGACAATACTGGCCATTCTGAAAAACTCTGTCACACCAGCGCTTACAAATTAAATAAGGATTAAATAACTGTAATATGGTAATAATTGTAATAAAATCACAAACGTACAATTATCAGTATAATACTGAATGAATGAATGGATGTCCAGAAAATATTTAGTATTAGTGTTAGGTTTCCGTTACACATCACATCCAGCCTTCATCATTATGCTAACATTATGCTAACATTCTGCAATTGAGTACTGTTGCATAAGTTATAAAAAAACTGGATTTTCTGTTTTTTTTTCCCAAAGGTTAGTTAAGGTGAGTTGTACAACATTTCACAGAACAGTAAAACGGAAGCACTGAAAGATGAAACGGTGAGTGACAGATCGAATGAGCGAGCGAGGGAGGAGAATTGATGATTTGTGAAATGGAAAAATCCGGCAAGGAGGGAAGGAGTAGGATGAAACAAGCAGGTACACTCTCTTTGATCTCTCTGTACCCTCACCCTGAGCACAGACCACAGAAACAATACTGCACTGACACTCATATTTAGCTGAGGCTGACAGTGTTTATTGAATTCGTGCTGGGCTGTGTGACTGGCTTGTTTATGTGAGAACATTTTTTGGATCGGCTAATGATTTTCCATCAGGTTGCTTTTTTGCCACTGCTGTGATTTTTCATGAAAGCAGAAAGTTTAAAGATTCAAATAAGGGCAAATTGTAACTTTGACTTAAAAATTTAAATTCAATTCTTCACTGGTTAGCAAGAAACAAAGAAGAAAAAATACAAAAAATGTAGCTACTTTTCCAATTACATATTCAAAAAAGTAACTACATTTGACTGTGAGTTAAAACTTAGTTTTAATGGTTAAAGGGTGATTGAAATTAGGCCAGAGTTTAGTCAGAGAGCGCGGAAGGAGAGGGCAGTACTGAGGGTTCAGCAGGGAGACAGAAGAGGCTTGGCATGAAATGGACTCTCTCCAGAGGCGGGCATGGTTGGTAAGGCAGCGGAAAAAAGAAAATGAAGGTTTATTGTCAGTGTAGCTGCGGTATAAATAGAGGGGGGGTGGGTGGGGTGGGGGGTGGTTTATACCCAGTGAGGGGGGAAGCCCTGGTACGGAGCGTAGGGCTGATGTAACTGCAGCTTGTCACATGGTTCCTCGACTATAGGAATGGTGTCACATGCCTAGCAGGGAGGTAAGTCACATGTTCAAGTTCAAGACGACATACGGAATCCACACAACACCATGCAGCGACCAACACAAGCTGCACATTGTTAACATCTGATCCCCCCTGTTTTTCCCCTAAATAACCGTATCATTTATCAACATTCACATTCAATCAGAAAAAAATCTCAGCTTTATTCTGCCTTCAAAATCCATCCCAATGGACTGCAGGACTACCCAGGATGCAATGGGACAGGAAGGAGCTCACCACAACGTGGAAGGGGCTGTTTGGGATGTGCTCTCCGCCGAAGCGGATGGTGATGACGTATTTTCCCGGCTTGGGGGCCGTGTAGTAGATGTCGAAGGTTCCGTCGGAATTCTCCACCACGTCCACGTCCAGCTCCCCCCCGTCGGGGGTCGACACCTTGCAGGTCACCTTGCCCTTCCCAGCAGCCTTCGCGTCCACGGTTATGACCGTCTCTTCGCCGATCTGAATGGTGGGGCCAAGACCCGCACCTGTGAACGATAATTAATGTTACACCAGGTAAAGCCAGATAGCAAAGAGATCTACTGGTTTACATCACCATTAATGATCAGCGACTACATATATCAGTGTACATTTCAGATTGTTTTCAAATGTCGCAAAATTTGGAGCTACTTACCCAATCCGTGACCTCCGATAGACACTGCAAATACAAAGAATGAACAGGATTTGTTAGCCTCACCTTTCAGTTTTAAAACCAAGGCCAAGCCTACCATATATACATTCAAATGAAAGACTGGTTCAAGGTTGGGTTCAGGTGCACGATAAAAAAGGGTAAACTCCTAAAAAGAAAAGAAACTAAAAGGTCCCGAGAATTTACTGAATTGACAACGCAACGTTTCGGCTGCATAGACCTTCACCAGGCACCCAAAGCCCACCGTATGAGAACGTAAACCACCCTGGCAGGAAGCGGAACCCGGCGCACCTGTGACCAGGCACTTGCTGGCGTCCCCGGTGGGCAGGGCATGGATTCGGTAGGGGGAGTAGGGGATCTCGTCGCCCCCGTACTTGATGGTGATGGTGTAGCGTCCCGTCATGTCCGGCACGTAGGACACGGTGTAGGTCCCGTCTCGGTTGTCCCGGATGTTGGCCTTCTTCGGCTTCCCCTCCGGATCCTGAGAGCGAAGAGACCTTCAGGAGTCGTTACGCGCTCGCTGTGTGCGTGTGTGTGTGTGTGTGCGTGTGTGTGTGTGTTTGTGTGTGTGTGTGTGTGTGCGTGTGCGTGTTTGTGTGTTGGTGTGTGTGATGTTGTGTGTCTGGCTTGCCTGTGTGCGTGTGTGTGTGTGTGTGTGTGTGCGTCGTGTGTGTGCGCGTGTGTGTGTGTGTGCGTGTGTGTGTGTGCGTGTGTGCGTGTGTGTGTGTGTGTGTGTGTGTGTGCGCACGTGTGTATGCCCATGTGTGTTTATAGCTTCTTGCAGTATTAAGCATTTCAATGATTTAAATAAGCATTTAAATCATTAAACCACAGGTCATTCTGGCTTCATACATTTGTACACAATTAATGCCAGTCAGTGTCATACAGCTAGTAGTTAAGAGACGTTTGCCTAATATAGTTAAGAGCTTTTTCCCTTGAAAAAGTGCAAGATTTGTCCGTGTTCAGTATGGCTAGCTCAGAGACCGGCACTTTCTCTGGATTAGTTGTTTATTTCAAACCACATGGATCCATTAGTCAAGCCTGATGAAAGTCAGTCCACGTAGACTCAGTGAGGAACATTTAAGGGTCTCTCTCTCTCTCTCTCTCAAAAAAAAGGGGGGGACGTCGCTCCAGGCCGCACACCTTCTCTCGTCATTCCGCCTGGCGCTTTCAGGCGGCTTTTTTCGCGCCCGAATCGTCGCCATGGTTCCCGCCCTGGCAGGGGCGGGACGGAAGAAAAGCTGGGGACGCGCGGAGTGGAAAGAGCTCCGCGGCGTGTGTGCATTCTTGGGCAGCAGCTGCGGGGGTGAGCGAGTCAGATCTGGCCCAGTCTAAAAAGCCCAGTCTGAGAGATGACCTCACCCGCCGCCGCCGCCATCTTGCAGACCTCTGCTTGCACGCGGGCTTTTCACTCCTCTCCTGCTCGTCAATTGCACGGAGCAGAGCGGACGCCCAGGAAAATCTGCATTTCACCTTACCGATGCCCTGCCCTGCACCCAGGGCCGTCACTAGAAGGGTAAAAGGTGGTGACGATTCTAGGGGTCCACAGCTTTGGGGGCAGGGGAGGGGGGGGAGGGGGGCTCACAGCCAAAAAAAATCTATTTGTTTGATTAAAAAAGAGGGGGGCGAGCCCAGAACAATATTCTTTGCTCTGGGCAAATTCGGGTAAATTCAATTCGCCCAGAATTCCGAGCTACTGCACCAGTCAGTACACTACTGCCTCAGGCGGCAGCCATTTCACATGCTGCCTACTCTACAGGGACGCCTGCACACACAGAGTGGGGGTGAGGGGTCAAGGGGTCAAAGGGCAAAGGTAGACAGAAGACAGGGTGAAGGATGATGAAAAAAAAGAGGGTAGAGGAAGAGCGGCCTTACGCAGCCTTTCTTAAGAAGGGGGGATGGGAGGGTCCCCTTTACAATGTGTCTCTCCCACACCCTCCTTCCCCAGTCCTCCACAAAAATCGAGTCCTGCTGCGTGCGACCCTCTGGATCCTGCAGTGACAGCGAGACAGGTCACGTCACCCCACCTGCCTGGGCCTGGACCCCCCCCGCTTCCAAAGGGAAACCCAACCAGGGGCCTCACAGGAAGTGATGCGTACAGGAAATCAGTCTTGCTGACAGGAAGTCAGGAATTATGAAGGGTGATGGGGAATTCTACGGTTATATATGGTTTTCACACACAGATGTAAAAAAAAATCCAATAATATTGTGAAAACCCATCTAATAATTGCAATAAACATAAGCATTGGAAGAATTACTAAAATTATTTTTTTCCACAGATTTGGGATTTTCAACTCTTAAGGCCAGTTTAATCTGTTCCACTGTAACAGACATCGTATCACCTCCGACACTGACGCCACTCATTCAGACAAAGACAGAGGAGACATGTGTCATTATATTTCCCGTATCAACACAGCCAACTTCCTGTCAGGAGAGGAAGTGCTCGGGGGTCACTCACCAGGATCTGCACTGTCAGAAGCCCCTCCCCGGCGTCGCGGGCGTCGATGGTGAACTCCACGGGCAGGCTGGCGGGCACCCCGGAGGCGTTGAGACCAGGCCCGCTGGCACGCACCTTGCTGGCATCGTGAGCGGGCAGCGCCTTCACCTTAAACGGACTGGGGGGGGGGTGAGGCAAAGAGGGAGCGAGAGAAAGACGGAGAGAAGCGGGGAGGGTAACATGCGAAGAACGGTTTAACAATTAGCAACAACAAAAAAAACAGTGGCAGCTTTCTTCAGCTTAAACAGGAACAGCTTGCCC
The DNA here is from genome assembly GCF_018555375.3 of Anguilla rostrata. Classification (NCBI taxonomy): domain Eukaryota; kingdom Metazoa; phylum Chordata; class Actinopteri; order Anguilliformes; family Anguillidae; genus Anguilla; species Anguilla rostrata. The sequence continues at coordinate 6,464,707 of NC_057939.1, forward strand.
TCTGTTGTGCTGCAGTAGCTGAAGCCTGGACATAATCACTGCTTATTTGTTATACATAGACACACTTGTAACCCCATAGCTGAGCGTGTATTACAGGCACTAATGGCATAGCATTATTAGCATCTCCCTGACACGCATATGTGAACAACAGGCCCGGTTCATTGTCAAAATTAATGAAAAACGAAATCTTTATACCCATAATGCACGTGTCCTGTCAGAGAATACACCTGTAGCGGTCGGCTGCGCGGGGTCTCACCTGCGCGGGACCTCCTGGTCGGCGTACTTGACGGACACGGTGTACGGGCCGTCCTTGGCGGGGGTGTAGTTCACGGTGTGCGTGCCGTCGCCGTTGTCGTTGATGCTGAGAGGCTCGGCCGCTCCTGCAGGGAGGGAGAGAGAGAGGGAGGGAGAGAGAGAGAGAGAGAGAGGAGGAGAGGAGAGAGAGAGGAGAGGAGAGGGACACCGAGAGAGAGAGAGAGAGAGAGAGAGGGAGAGGGAGAGGGACACAGAGAGAGAGAGAGAGAGAGAGAGAGAGAGAGAGAGAGAAGACCGTAACTCCTACTCCACTCTCGCTCATAACAACTGCGCATTCAAAATTCCAAAACTTTATTGTTCGTGAAACAAATCTGCTGGATTCTATTTCATCTAAGACTCATGACAGCAGCACCAGTGCAGAAAGGCAGAGGCTGACATAGCTCATTGGCCTTGAGGCAGGACACATGAAAACACAGTTCTCACCATAATATAACTATCATATTTTAACGGATGAGTCATTGTTTGGTCCCTGCCTATGTGTGTGTGCCTGTGTGTGCAAGCATGCATTTGTGAGCGTGTGTGTGTGTGCCTGTGTGTGAAAGCATGCATTTGTGAGCGAGCGTGTGTGTGTGTGTGCCTGTGTGATCTCAGCTTACCCGTGGGTCCCAGCAGCTGCACCTCCAGAGGGGCCAGGCCCGCCTTGCTGCAGTCCACGGTGAAGGTCTGCGGGACGTGGGCTCGCACCCCGCTCCCCAGCCCCGGGCCCGAGCACTTCACCTTGCTCGGGTCCACCAGCTCCCGCACCGGCACGCGAAACGGACTGCCTGCAGGACGGGACAAGAGCGCACAATTAGCGCTTGGCTGTCTGGTTTTGAGTGAGAAGTCCACTGCTGTACGGAGTCCGATGTTAGACGCCCAAGGTGTGACGGTACCTGGGATGGCCAGTCCTCCGAAGGTGATGTTGACGTCGTAGTCCCCGGGGGTGAAGGGGATGTACTCCACGCTGCAGCTGCCGTCCTTGTTGTCTTTGCAGGACATCTTGGCCTCCGATGGACCCTCAATGGCCAGACCCAGACCTCCGGTGCCAGCACCCCTAAGCATAGCAAGACAAAATGGAGCGTAGCCCGTCAGAGCTTGCTATAGGGCAGAGGGTGTACAATCTTATCCGAAATGGGCCGATGTGGGTGCAGGCTTTTTGTTACAGCCCAGCACTAACACACCTGATTCTACTTTAAGAAGGTCTTGATTGAAGGCCATGATCAGTTAATTAGTTGAATCAGGTGTTGTAGTGCCGGGCTAACACAAAAACCTGCACCCACACCGGCCCTTTTCTGGTGAGATTGGACGCCCCCTGCTATACGAACGACTGAAAATAGCAAGTCACACATGGCAACCACTCATCAAAGCCTTCTAATGGAACTAAATGACTTGGGACTAAAATATACGTGCAATAAATAGCGGAAAGGCATCGTGTGTCATGGGTGCCTATGATATATTTCAGAAGCCCAAACTAGATAACATGAATAAAGTGTGAATATGGCCACAAGGAAATACTGTCAGACATTGTTCATTTCTCAGTGAAACCTTGACTTTTGACATCTCTACACGTGTGTAAGTGAGCGTTACCCGGTTGTGTACCTGGTCTCCACGGTGAAGCGGTTGGGCTTGTTGACCAGGCCCTCCTCGAGGCCGGGCCCGTACGCGCGCACACGGGTGGGGTCACAGCCCTCCGTGACCATGACCCTGAAGGGACTCTTGGGAACAGCGACGTCATCGTACAGGACCTCGATCAGGTGTATGCCTGGGGGGTTTGGGGGGGGGGGGGGGCAGAGGAAGCACAACACCCACAGGGTGACTCATCCATGCATTCAAGTGTATGAGTTCTCTATCATACCTCAACCATTTTTAACCTCTCGGACCAGGAGCCCAGTTCAGAGTCTGGGTCACAAACATATCCAATGGAGGAACACCGGCTGTCATACAAAAACTCCTACAGGCTCGTACAACCCAGAAAAATGTGATGTTCAACATTCCTGTGATTTTCGACATTCACACTTCAGCTCAATGGCTTAACTAGTAACTGCAAGCGCCGGAAGAATCCCCCTCACCTTGGTAGACCCCCAGATTCGGGAGGATTCCTCTATATATATATATATCAGCAGGGTGGACCTTTAGGGATTTCTGCACCCCACATTCCTGTCTGGGTGCCCCACGGGCTTCTGTCTGTCACGCAGCCCTGTCAGGGCCGGGGCATCTGCCCGGATGCCCCGGCTATTTATACTCCTGTCTGTGGTCCCAAAGCCCCGCAGTCACTTACCTGGTGCCCTATATTTTTACACCTCTCTCTCTCTCTCTCTCTCCTCTAAGTCCTGTATTTCATACCTCTCCCTCTCTCTCTCTCTCTCGCTCTATGTCTCTCTCTCCTCTAAGTCCTGTATTTCATACCTCTCTCTCTCTCTCTCTCGCTCTATGTCTCTCTCTCTCTCTCCTCTAAGTCCTGCACTTCATACCTCTCTCTCTCTCTCTCTCTCTCTCTCTCTCTCCTCTAAGTCCTGCATTTCATACCTCTCTCTCTCTCTCTCTCTCTCTCTTTCTCTCTCTCTCTCTCTCCTCTAAGTCCTGCACTCATTTCCCTGGGCATCTGATCTGGCACTGTGCCTCCCTATATGGAAAAATGGGATCTAGCGAATAGCAGTCTCCATCTGTTACAATAATGAAACCTGAAACGCTCCTGGGATATCTCCCTCCCACTAAGAGCAGAAACAGAAGCTTTGTAGAAACCACAAATTCTTTCGAGACGTGCTGCTGTATAAAAACTTTACAATCCAGCATCATGTACAAATATCGTGTTGGTCTGTTTTTTTTTTTTGGGGGGGGGGGGATGTACGCACTTTCTTTTACGCATTATGCTTGAAGTGCCCACAGCTTTATGACAATAAATTGCCCCAGTTCACAGAAACCAGTGCTGGCTACAGTCCAGACCCACTCGTAAATAACACTGCCTCAAGACCTCTGTGAAACGTAACGACTGAACCCTCACCGTCCTCGTATGTAGTGTACTCCACTTGGTAAGTCCCGTCGCCCTTTTCGGTGATGTAGGCGTCCGTGTTGCTGCCCGAGGGGTTGACGATCCGGGCCTTCACGTGGCCGCCGCCGGTCTTGTTCTGGACGCGAGCGTCGACCACGAAGTGCGTGGCGACTTCGCGCAGGACGCCTGTCAAACGAAGACAGACGGGGGGGGTTTACTGCTCCTCCCAATGAATATGCATCCCTCACAGCACTGAAACAGTTCAACTATCAGATGAGGACAAATGGCTGAATTTGATTTACACGCACACACACACACACACACACACACACACACACGTGTGGTTCCTTCCCCACAAGGTCCTCTGGGTAAAGCATGAGTTATAAGAGCTCTGCCACTTCAAAGGGTGGCTACTAAAACACCTCCTTCCACTGGCAGCTGTCAAGCAAACGCATAAAGTTTTCTCACCTTTTTGAATGCTAACAAAAACAGACCGTGAGAAATTGAGTTCAGGTGAACGGAGAAGACTGTACACATGGGAACTATTGATTAAAGACAATTTATGGAGGATAAAATTACAAGATGTTCACCACAAAAAAAAAAAATATCCATGTACTGTTATTATTGGGCGTTTCATATTATTATTTTGGTCATGTTATCATTAAGTTAATAGCTACCCACTCACCTGTGGTTGGAACAGAAGCCCATTGATATGGATGCATGCAACTACCGCCATGAGCAAACAGCACTAACCAGGGCAGGCTGAGGCCCCGTTTCTGTGGTTAAATAAGGTTTATTTTACCCCCCAAGGGAAAGGGGGGGTCTATAGAGGTAACTCAATCATTTCTGTCCTGAGAGAGCTCTCTTAATTAGTTTTCACCGGAAGGTAGCCTGAGTCAATAAACCAAGATAATCCAGCACCATTTATCTTAGCCGGGGGTGGTTTATTAGGTAATTAAGCCAGAGGAAGTGAATACGGTGAAAAGCCGGGCCTAAAGGCCAGCAGTGTTTGGTTCTCCTGTTTTTTTTTCACGTTACATCGCATCACGTTCGCGTTCGACACACTCCCGAGCGGCTTGCAAAGTAAAGTCATCCGCTGGCATTCCTTAATGAAATTTGTTAAGGCAAATTTAATTAAGAAATGAAGGAAAAGAAAGGGAAATATCTTTGATGCAGCCCAGTCTGGGAATATTTCCGCACCAGATTCACGATGTTTGGTGCTCTCTGGGAGTACCGTTTGGACTCTTTTCCGGTCAGTTCTGTAAAAGGCGTACCTCTGGGCTCAACCCCGGGTCCGTAGACCTTGATCCCGCTGGTGTCGATGGCGGGGTCCACCTGCAGGCGGGCGGGGAACTTGGGCACGGCGTGCCCCCCGTACTTGATGGTGATGGTGTAGGTGCCGTGGAAGGGCGGGATGTAGGTGATGGAGTAGGTGCCGTCGGCGTTGTTCTGGATGTGCACCTCGGCCTTGGCCCCCGTGTCCGAGATGATCTCGATGGTGAGCTCGGCCTCGCCGGCCTTGGAGCAGTCCACGGTGAAGGAGCCGGCCTCGTCCACCTTGCCGCGCTCCAGGCCCGGGCCGCTCGCCGTGACCTTGCTGGGGTCGAAGACCGGCTGGATGACGGCCTTGAAGGGCGAGCCGGGGATGTGCGCCTCGGCGAACAGGATGTTGATGGCGTACTCGCCGGGCTCCGTCGGCAGGTAGGACACGGAGCACGAGCCGTCGCCGTTGTCCTGGCACTCGATCTTGGCCTCGCAGGGACCCTCGACCGTCAGGCCCAGCCCCCCCGTGCCCGCCCCCTTGGTGTCGATGGCGAAGGGCGCCGGTTTACCCACAAATCCTCCCTTCAGGCCTGGGCCGTACGCGCGCACCTGGGAGACAGAGACAGCAAACCATTACAGTACAAGAAGTCACTGTTTATAAGGGACATGTGCAATCCCAGACTGTGGAAATACATCCACGTCCTCAGATATCCATATATTTGTTATCCTTGCGATGGGAGTGTAACTGTTGTCCAGTTCATGAAGCAAGGTTTTTTTTTTTTGGAAACAACAAACACAGGGAATACTGTGAACTTTGAAAGTCAGAGTGCAGTTTAAATTTGATACAAACAATAATCAGGATCTGGTCTGTGTGTGTATGTGTGTGTGTGTGTGTGTGTGGGGGGGGGGGGCAGGTCGATTGCTCAATCCATCCGTTTCACAGTAATAACCTCATGCACCGCGTGGCCTTACTCAGCGTTGCCTCTGCCAAGCATTAACGAGAAAGGCTTGGGGAACCAGCCCCAGAGCGAAATTCTGCAGCCAGTTTTCAACACGCCAGTTAATACGTTATTATTTATAAAGCTGTTCAGCCTCAGTAGGACTGCCGCCACTCAACGGTACCGAACAGCTGAGAAGAAGCAAGGAACACTGGCAGGCCCAGAATATGCACTGGACGTGATTAAGAAAATAATACTTCTGTTAATGGCTGCAGTATGTTTTTCTATGAACTTTACCGATGTCCCATCTTGAATTTGGCTAAAGCTGCAAAACCATCTCTGCCAGTTATTAAGCAGAAACACACAGCACAGATTGTCAGTTGTAAATGCCTGTACTCCTGTACTTTACAATAGAAATCACAACCTGTAATGTAAATGTAACTGCCATCGCAGTTACATTTACATTACAGGTCTTACACAGAATTTATATTTCCACAGTCGGATATATACTGAAGCAATGCAGGTTAAGTACCTTGCTCAAGGGCACAATGCCAGTGTCCTACCCGGGAATCGAACCTGCAACCTACAGGTTACAAGACCCGAATGTGGGCCCAGCCTCCTTACCTTTGAGGGGTCGGGAGGCATGACCCCCTCCACGGTGAAGGGGCTCCCAGGAATGGGGTTCCCGTCGTAGCCAATGTCCACCTTGTAGGGCCCCTCCTCGGGCGGGATGTACTTCACCGTGTGAAAGTCATTGGCCGCGCTCGACTCCAGCTTGCACGGGATTGGCCGGCGCGAGGGCGAGGTGATCTTCACGTCCACGTGACCCTGTCCTCCGGCGCCCCGCGTGTTGATTGAGAACTCCTGATCCTTTCCCACATCGACCTCTGTGACCATCACAGACAGGCACTCATTGTACTATTCCTCTTATGCAACTGAGTGCCAGCATTTTCCGTTTGGCTATACACTTATATGCAACAGTACTATTTTTTTTGCCAAAACCAGGAAATCAAATAATGGTGTTGAATTACAGAATTTTCAACGATAAAATTCAACAGTAAAAGGTTTTTCCTGCAGCAATCCGTCATACACACAGGCTTGCTGCTCATGATGTGATTACTGTTTTTGGGTTCAGCGGTTCAATGGCAGTTAGCGTCTCGCTAATTCTCCAGGTTCTTTCATCTGCAAGCTAGTGTTTATGCAGCGGGTCACTTACTGTTGTTCAGCCCTTGAACTTTGACCTTGTTGAGATCCATGGCGGGGGCTACGGTGATATTGAAGGGGCTCTTGGGAATGGGATCGCCCCCATGTGAGACCGAGATTGTCATGTTTCCCTAAGAGCGAGAACGAAAGCAAGAGACAGGGAGTGAGGAAGAGAGGGAGAGAGAGACACAGAGAGAGAATTTTGAATTTTACCCATCCTTTATTTACCCACACAACATACCAAATACATCACATAAATTACACTACATAAACAATAAACCAAAAAATCTAAGTTCAAACATAATATGAAAAAAGAAAAAAAGACAAGCCTACCACAGAAGAATCACAAAAAAGACAGAGAGAGAGAGAAAGGGTGAAGGAGAAAGGGAAGCCCATATTATACACGTACAACCTTAAGGATATACGCACTAGAGAGTGCAAGAGTGCTCCTCTCAGTGAAGGTGATCTTTACCTGCTGCGCAGGTGACAGGCCTACCTGCTGCACCGCCGTGTATCGGACGGTGTACGAGTAGTCGTGGTTGTCGATGATCTCGAAGTCTCGGACGGCCTCGCCCTTCAGCGCGGCGGCGAACTGCACGTCCGGCTTGGCCTTGCCCGCTCCCTTGGTGTAGATGGTGAAGTGGGTGGGCTTGCCAACCTCCACACCTTTTCCAAAAAACAAAAAAAAAAACGAGGTTCAGGTTCGGATCAATTCGCTCTCGACGCAGCTCATAACCTAACAGCATTAGCGCTGTTGACGCAGCCAACAAGGTTGGTTTTCTTCTGCGTTATGACCGGACCCCACCCCTCTCATCGGACCCGTATCTCTGACGCAACGCGCGGCGAACGGTGAACAGGAAGTCGCCCGTGACGCGGCGGTGCGTCGAAACCCGGCGACGTGAAACCCCTCACCCGTCTTGTTGAGCCCGGGACCCTCCGCCCGCACCTTGGCCGCGTCGTGGGAGGGGTCCACCTTGATCCTGAAGGGGCTGATGGGTATTTCCTGCGTCGACGAGAGAGACATGGAAAAATTACGCTTTTATACTAAAAACGAAATCGTAAATTAAATAAATGATGTCGCCTCTGACTCCTCTCTGACCTGTTATTTTTATTGACAGCTGTTTTTCTCTCGCCTGTGTCCAGGCAAGGGTGAGACAGACAAAAAATTTTATGCTTTCATGCATTTACAGGCCAGTCTGTTGTAATCTTTGTCCTGCGTTATAGAGATAACTTGTAATATATGCAAAACAAATGAAATCTGTCAGTGCGCAATGTACCGTAAGAATATTATTTTACTCTGTCATCGATCTTGACGGTGTCTTCGTGTTAATGTTTCACTTCCTCCGCACTTACCCATAATAGCATAATTTTGTTGTTTTGCACCGATGAACACCACGTAATTATTCCATAATTGTGTAATTAGACACTTGTCTGCACGGATTGCCAAATGATTGTTGATTGCAGTGTAGTATAATGAAGGAAAGGAAAATATCTTGTAGTATAAGGACCTGGTCTTGTGACCTAAAGGTCACAGGTTTGATTCCCGGGTAGGATACTGCCGTTGTAGCCTTCAGCAAGGCACTAGACTTGCATTGTTTCAACATACATCCAGAAGTATAAATGTATGTAATGTAAATGCTGTGTAAAAAGTTGTGTAAGTCGTTCTGGATAAGAGCGTCTGCTAAATGCCTGTGATGTAATAATGTAATGTAATGTAACTTAAAGTGCCTATAGGTATACATGATCAAGATTTTCTTTGGGGTCCTACTTATGACACCATAGCTTTAGAACGAACGAGGTTCGAGGTTCCCGACCTGGTCAGCGAACAGGACCATGATGGTGTAGCGCCCGGGCCCGGGGGGCGTGTACTTCACGGTGAAGGTGTCGTTGTCGTTCTTGATGATGTCGAAGTCGATGTCGGCCTCGGCCGGGCCCACCACGCCGGGGGCGCATTTGATCCCGATGCTGACATCACCTGTCGACCAGCGCACCAAAAGTGGGAGGAGTTAGTTTCCAATGCTGACATCACGTGCAGCATCACACCAAAGGGGGAGGAGTTAGTTAGTTACTGAGGAAACGGGGCGCACCCTGACCCTCATACTGGATCAAGTGTCAGACCCGATCAAGTGGATGACCAAAAACAACCTTTACGTGTGTGTGTGTGTGTGTGTGTATGTGTGTGTTTCTACCAAGCAAGGAAAGAAATGAAAGGTCATCGTTGGTTGTTAACACTCGTTGTACTGCCACTGTGAGTTCTAAGCTCTTGGAGTCCCTGCGTGTGTCATAATGTGCCCCAGGCTCACCCTGCCCCGCCTCGCTGCAGTCCACGGTGAAGTAGGTGGGCTCGTTGGCCTTCAGCCCGCTCTTCTCCACCCCAGGGCCGTACACCCTGACGTTCTCCGGGTGGCTGCCCTCCCCAATGCTCACCTGCGCACACAGAGGACAAAACGCTGGACACACTCTCAACAACGCACTTTACAAGCACAGACCACCACTCACCCATGTTTTCCACACTGCACACGTTTGTACAAACGTATCATTAAGCAGAAATAGCTTTATATTAATTGAATTAATTTCTAAATTATCCAGGAGCCAGACTGGAGGTTGTTTCTGTACATACAGTGGGAGGTAGTGGGAAAAACAGAGTCCCTGTCGGGAGAACTCAACAGCAGAAGACAAGAACGGAATTTCAAATTGACATTCAGAGCAATTCTGAGACCCCAGGGGAACAAGAAACAATTGGTACTACTGGTACTGAAGAAGGTCCTCTAATGGAAACCCACCATTAAACCTGGAACACAGAGGAACAAAAATAACAGCAGAAAGTCTGTGACTGGTCTCTTACCCTGAAGGGGCTGTTGGGAATGTTGACTTCACCCCAGGTGATGATGATGGTGTGTTTGATGGGCTTGGTGGGGATGTAGACGCAGATGAAGGTGCCGTCGCCCTTGTCCGTGATCTGGATGTCGATGGGGAAGCCCTCGGCATCCTGCGGTGGAAAACGGAAGAGCAGGTCATTCTCCGTTCTTGTACAGAAGACACAGATGGGCAGCTGGAGAGACTCTGAAGGTCATCCTCCATTCCCCTAAAGAAGACTCAGATGGGCAGCCGGAGAGACGCTGAAGGTGTCCTTTCAGTCACCGTACCTGGGCGTAAATCCTCAGCTGGCCTCTCCCAGCTCCGCGAGCATCGATGGTGAACTCGGCCCGTTTGTTCACAATACAGCCGGTGGGCTGCAGACCTGGACCGTAGGCCTTGACCTGCAGCGGGGAGACATACACATCACGTCACACTACATTACATCACGGAAGTGAGAGTCTCGGGTGTGTGCGAGCATGACGTAGACATCGTGGATGGGAGTGCGCAAAGAGGGGGTTGGGTGTGACTCACCCTCTCGGGGAAGACGTCGTTGGCCGCTGGGAGGATGTGGGCCATGTAGGGGCTGTCCTTGATGTCCTCGTCGTCGCAGATGACGTGCACGGCGTAGTCGCCCGGCTCCGTGGGCCAGTAGCGCACGTCGCAGGAGCCGTCGCCCTTGTCGTCGCACTCGATCTTGGCCTGGGACGGGCCCTCGATGGAGAAGCCTGCGGACCGGACCGACGGGCGGACCGCCGAGTCAGCTCAGACCGCTCCCCAAAATCAGACCCAAACTCCCCACCATAACAAAAAACATAGCAGACTGAGTCCAGCTCTATGTCATAAGTGGGGCGGCAGTGTATTAAAATGGGTAAGGAGCTGGTCTTGTAACCTGAAGGTCACCGGTTCGATTCCCAAGTAGGTACACTGCCATTGTACCCTTGAGCCAGGTGCTTAACCTGCATTGCTTCAGTATACAGTATATCCAGCTGTATAAACTGATGCAGTGTAAATGCTATGTAAAAAGTTGTGTAAGTCGCTCTGGATGAGAGCGTCTGCTAAATGCCCGTAATTCTAATTTTAATCATAAACATGCGTCACGTGAGGCAGACCCCAGCGGGGAGATTACGAAGTCCTCACACGTTCACTCCAATTACACCTGACACGAAAACTGAAAATGAGCCCAACTAGCACCTCGTAAAACTATGTTCCAAAAGCACTATAACCCTGTAGATCAGCTGGACATGTTTGAGGGAAATTAAGTGGAGAAAGAACATAGCTGAAGACTGAAAACAGGCCTTGTGTATACACTGTCGAATGTATTATCACAAGAGAGCAATTAAATCGTCCTTTTTTTTATACAGGGAGGTATTAGCACCTGTTTCCTCTGGACCGACATACACACTCTGCAGGCTGGTTGCTAAGAGAGATGTCTGAAGAAGCTGGATAGCAGGCTCGCGCACTGACATGCTGTAAGAATCTGCTAACAATTACAGCACGGGGGCGGGGTTGGGCCGGGACCTCTCAAGGAGGATGAGAACACCGGCCATGGCCACGCCCGCTCCCACCTGGGCCTCCAGTACAGAGGCGCTGTCTTTTTTCCTTTGTGTGTGTAGGCGGCTGTATTCTGACTACTGGCTTTTCACTGCTGTTGCACAGCGGCCATGAAACAGTAGAGGGCCTGTGACCCTCTGTTCTCTCACAAGGCCGAACGGAAACATTGTGCTGCCAACAGACAGACACGCCCGCAACATCTGATCGTGTCCCGACGTCTTTAATATCTGAATAAGCCGGAGTGGGACTAGACGCATGGCTGCCGCTGGCTTCTCTCACTTACCCAGAGTCCCCACCTCTGTGCCGATGGCCTCCACAACGAAGTCGGCCGACTTTCCCACCATCCCCGTCTCCAAGCCCGGACCCCAGGCCCGGACCTTCTGAAGCCCCGCCTCCTCGCTCACCTCCACCTCAAAGGGGCTGTGGACACACACATACACACGTGCACACACACACACAGAGAAACACACACACACACACACACGCAAGCGCACACACACACACAGTCTTAAAACCTTCGGAACTAATCCCCATGTACATTACTCATATGAGACATTCTGAGCGAGGTATATAGAATCCATATGTGTGTTTGACTAGATTTGGTGGAGGAAAATTTTGGATTTATTGCTTAAGACTCAAATGATTAACAATTTAAAATAGTCATGCCATGGCCCATCGTGTAATGCAATCTACGAAGCATACAGTACGAACCTCAGCTGTCGTCTGCTAAGATTTCAACTAATAACCATGGTTACCATTTGATTGCATATCACACAGGTCAATAAAAGGTTAATTTGAAGGGTGGAATGTTAAAATGGTAGTGTCCACTCTGGATTTATCCCAGTGGAACACTGAAGAGAAAGTGCCTGATTGCGGTTGTGACTATTGTTCGATTCCCGTTAGAAGTGGCACGGCCCGTTCCTTTTGACCCCTGCGGGACGGACGACAGTCCTCCTCACCTGCGTGGAATGGTGTGTCCTGCCCAGGTGATGACGATGGTGTACTTCCCGGGTACGACGGGGTAGTAATCGCACTCGTGTACGCCGTCGCCGACGTCACGCACCGTCACAGGCTCCTCCCCTCCTCCTGAGAGCGCGAGAACGCGGTTAGCGCCAAACGGACGTGCTACCGTGCTACTCAACAACAGAAGACAAGAGCGGAATTTCAAATTGATATCAAACAGCAGAGCCATTCTGAGACCCCAGGGGAACAAAAAACAATTGGTACTACTGGTACTGAAGAAGGTCCTCTAATGGAAACCCACCATTAAACCTGGAACACAGAGGAACAAAAATAACAGCAGGAAGACCGTGCTCACTTGGGCCCTTCACCGTGACCTTGAGCTCCCCGGTCCCGGCTCCTCGGGTGAAGACCTTGAAGTCGGCCACCTCCTTCACCCGGATGCCCTTGGGCTGCAGGCCGCGCCCCGTAGCCCTGCAGGCATTGGGGTTGCTGGCTAAACAGGGATGGAGGGGAGGAGAGAGAGCGAGAGAGAGAGAGAGAGAGAGAGAGAGCACGAGAGAGAGAGAGAGAGAGGTCGTTAAATTCCGGCCTCTAGCTCCAGTTCAGAGGCACACTCCAGAGCTCCAGAGCTCGGTGTTAGTCAGATGGACGTGGAAAAAAAAAAAAAACACGTGCGCTCTCTGCCAGACGAAAAGCAGCTGGAGAAAAAAGAATTCCTTGTTAAACCAAAACAAAAAAAAAAAAAAAAAACAACAATCCTCCAAAAAAAGCAGGACAGGAGAGAGCAAACAGGCACAAAATGCATAGCAATGCTTCTGTACCGCACCGTACAGTGTAATACACACACGAAAAGCACGAACAGTACCGAAAGCTGGATGGGCTTGCACACACGGTCACTCGAAGCCATGACAAAATAGCAAATAGTTTATCAATACGCAATTCAGCCTTTTAAGTCGTTCATCACGTCGATCAGCACTGCGGATCGTAGATTTATCACCAACTTATTTTCAACAATTGCCAGGGATGCTGCAAATCACGGTCGCCGACGGAGTTTACAGCCAGCCAACGTGCAGTAAATAAACTCACACAAATACGAGCCCCAGCGATACACCCAGAATCTTTTTCGGGGATGAAATAAAAAAAAAAAAGATTGGACAGCGGCAATTTACCGCTGGCTTTTTGTGGCTGCTGGCTTTTTAATGACACCGAAGGGAGGGGGTGGGGGGGGGGGGAAGCAGGCAATGTTTTCCATCTGGAGGGCCGGGAGACTGACGGTAATTAACATCGGGACACTTATGACTTTGGCACCGCGGTAAAGCACTGCGGAATGGCCGCTACAAAAACCAGCACAAATCAACCGCGTTTGCTTTCTTCTCGAATAATCAGAATTACGCTTCATTTTTAAAAAATCCTGATTTTTATCTTACCGCCAAAGTAAATTACCACATGACTAGCACGTGGAAACAGACCATAATAGTAGCAGGATGAACGCACGGATGCAATAACTTTTGCTGGTAAGTTGGTCGCGAGTAGGTTATGACAACAAACTAGACTACTGGTTACAAAAAGCTGCAATCAGGCTTAAAACAGATTTAAAAAAATAAATGAACAGGATATTCTCAGTGTTAATCAGAGAGAGAATTCGAGGGGGTGCACTGTCCACTCAGCAATAGCTTTGGGGCCAAGAGGATGAGGAACAGACAAGCGATGAAGGTCGTAAGTTCTCTCTTTAAAGCTCTCATATCTGGACAGCCACACTGACGATCGGGTCTCGCCGAATGACAAACATACCAACCAGTCTTTCCATAACTTCTGCTTCGTAGACACGTATTCCAAAGTTATTTCACACATATTAAATCACGCTGGACAAACTTTAAGACATGTTTGTTGTTTTGGTATATTTTGTACAAACTCCTCCATAATAATTTGTCTTGAAAATGTGGCTGTTGTACAGTCTGTATTAACCATTAGTTTCAAGTATAAAAGAGTAGTCAAGTAGACACATATCGGAGCAACTTTTCAACATGCTGCCTGTCAACTGTGTGACATAAACAGACAATGGTCTTTCAAAATGATTAAGCTGTGAAGAGTTAGTCCTCCATTTGACAATGTTGGGAAGAAACAGAAACTCAGCCACTCGGTTGCAGAGGGAATGCAGAATGCGGAGTGCGTTCGTGCGCTTCGAGCGGTTGTTAAGGTGACCGTCTCCGTGGACGACGGGACTCTTCGGTGATTCCGCTTGGCAGTTAAGATGGAGCGACGCCGGCCCGCCAGTCGTTCTCCGTCCGCGGAAAAACAAGCTGCCTGGAGCTGGGCAACAGAAGGGCAAGATGCCAGCGCATGCCAACATGCCAGCGGGCTGCCAGTGAGGGGAGGGGGCGCTGGGGCACCCTCGGCTGTGGGGGGCATAGCGTGTGCGTGGGGGGTCGCCAGGCTTGCGCAGGCAGGCACGAGCCGCACCCCGAGGCCTGTACTAACTTGGTCGTCTGGGTTTAGGCGGCGTTGGGGGCGGGATTTTCTTGGTCTTTTCGGTGGGCGGAGTGCGAATAGACTGGGGGATTATCTGAACCGGAGTACCGGCCGGCAGGGCGCTAGGCGGGGCTAGAACGACAGACAGGCAGAGGGAAACAGGAAACAGCGTTTTTACACAGGCAAAGGACGGGCGGGGCGCCCGCGTTAGCTCACCCCCCCCCCCCCCCCCCCCCCCCACCAAGTAGGAATCGAAAATCAACCTGGTACAAGAGGCGACCCAAGAATCCATGTGAAAGTGCTGCTCCCCTAACCATGAGCTCTAAAAAACTGTTCACTCCCATCCCTGTAGCACTACACCACACCCATAGCCTGTAAAAAGAAAGCTAGCGCAGTTTCTAAGTGTTCTATTGTCACAATCACTTTGGTTTATACATAAGAAATGATTTAGGCCTGCTATTACTAACGGAAAATGTGTTTTACTGCCAGCTGTTGCAGTTTTATCAATATTAATGTGAACTTTTATTACTTTACTTAGAATTCGGTGTCATGGGAAATCATCAGAGAGCAACTGAATACAGTACATGAAATGTAATAAATATGGTACCATTATTGTCATTGGCTTTACATGTTAAGAAGTAAACATGTCAACACAACATATAAGCTTCTAATTTGAGGCAGATTTGACCATTTTTTCATCGAGGAGCCAAATCTGCTTTCATGAATTGCCCTTCATACTGTACCGTCACATTGCTCCATCATAATAGGTTCAGCAGAGTCTTTCAGACAAAAGAGCATGTTTCTGCACAAAAATGTAAATATTAATGCAATCATTATTTCCTTCAACACCAGCTTGCACCTCCTATATTTTGGTTGGATACCAAAGCTCCATGTGAAATGCATTCATTAGTTTGAAGAAACAAGGGGGGGGGTGGGGGATGGGGGTCAGAAAAATGACTGAAATTAAGGAGGGAAGGACAGCCGCAGCTGGATTGCGCTCCTCTGTGTTAAAGGGCAGGGAGGGGGCGGAGGCGGGGGGGGGGGGGAGGTTGGGTTCGGCGCTCACCCTCAGAGATGTTGACGGTGTAGGGGCTCCGGGGGATCTGCTGGCCGGCGAACGTGATGTAGACGGTGTGGGGCCCCTCCAGCATGGGCCGGTAGGTGCAGCGAAAAATGCTGTCCCCCTTGTTTTCCAGAAGGATCTCCACCGTGTCCCGCCGGCCCTGGGAGTCGACGATGACCACGCCCACGTCTCCCGCCCCGGCGCCTTGGGGGGGGGGGATAAAAACAAAGAGCCTTTCCCACCTGTACCCAGAGGGGCGGAGAGATTCTCGAAAAAAAAAGGGTGCCTATGGCCTGAGGTCTCACCTGCGGTGTAGATGTCGAAGTACGTGGGCTTGGTGGCCACGTTGCCCACGGGCTCCAGGCCCGGCCCGCGGGCCGACACCTTGTTGGGGTCTCCCATCGCCTTGGAGACGTTGACCATGAAGGGGCTCCTGTCTATATCCTGCCCTGCAAAGAGCACAGTCACCTACGGGGACAAAGGAAGAGGCGTTACTCCCATACAGTCCCTGAAACACCGAGACTATGCCTCACCTCAAGCACTATATTTAGCTAAGCTAACCAGAAAAGCACAACATGACCCGTATAGAATCCACTTCTCTTCTTGTCCATGTACTGGAATGTTTTTGGCTTGCGAGAGACCCTGAGTGTGACGTCATTACCTTGTGAAGGCCTTCCACCTTGGGCATGTAGGTCACAGTGTAGGTTCGCTTCTTGTCATTGTTGGCAACGACTCTGGCCTGGAAAAAAATGACAATAAAAAGCAAACGATGAAACACAGCAAAGTGAAAATTTCCGTTCCGGCAGGTAGACGGACAGACATATCGTGTTCGTGAGTCGCGCGTCTTCCTGCGAGTTTAGGCCCACCTCCTCCGTGTGTCCCTCCGGGTCCTCCGCGTACACAATGACCTCACCAAGCCCAGCCTCCACCGTTTCCACGGTGAACTCGGCCAGCTTCAGGACAATGTTTCCACGGGGTTCGATACCTGTGCGGGATGAGTACGACGCCTCAGTCATTCAAAAGCAGATCATATCCAAATCACTTTTGCTGTGCAGGCCTCATTTTCTAGAAAACAATGCACACTGACGAATGGCCAAAGTGAAAATTGTGAACATGATTTCAATAAGACAACAGTATTGTGTATCACATAGGATTCCTCAGTGATACCCAGCAGTACTTCTAGGGTTACCAGATTTAGAATTTGTCAAAACCAAACTACATGTACAGCTGGGACCGATTGCAGACTGGGAGGGAAGGGAATCAATCCAAACTGACTACAAACTAACTGTAAATTTTCTCAATTAATGAATCAGACCGGACATTCTATTGTTTGGTCAAGACCACAAATCGGACCCATACAAATATTCCAGGCAAAAACCACCCATCTGGCAACCTTCCAGGACACATCCACCAGTCTTTACCAAATATAGACAGCATCTGTGTCACATGACACAGACCTTCCGTAATGGAGGTCAGTCCCCGCGGCTCTCTCACCTGGCCCGTAGGCCCTGGCCCGTTTAGGGTGCAGTGTTTTGGCCCGCAGTGGCGCTCCGGGTTTGAGCTTGGCCTTGGGGAACTGGGACAGGTAGGTCATGACCGAGTGCTCGTCCACATTGGGATCCACGATCTCTTCGGGCGCGATAACCTGCGGAGCGGAATGGGAGCGGATCACACGTTTGACAGAGAGGTCAAAGGTCAAAGGTTACATGTCACCCACGAATACACAGAAACCAGCAAGGTCAAATGTACTGTAAATCATCAAGGTTCACTTCCAATCTTCACTGGTGTGAAGTGTGAATGCAGACACATTACATTATATTACATGCGTGGAATGAATACGTGACAGAAATATAACTCTTTTTGCTTTTGTTATACAGAACTCATCCTCATAGGACAGTCATGCAGAAACAACTCACTAAAATATCACACATCTGGACAGTTCAAGGGAATAGCATTTAATAGGAAAATCTGACTCCAGTGAAATCTAATCAAAACAAAAGCCATTCAAATGGCCCAGAAACTATCCAGCGCCACGAGCAATTTATCACAGCCTTCGCGCTGTTCTGCCGTGTTGAGATCTACAGTATGTTTTCTGTTGTTCAAGAGGGAGACGCAAGACTAGAAAAAAAGATTCACGAGGAAATCTTTTTTTTTTTTTTTTTTGGCAGGCTAAATGAGATTAGCCTGAGGAGGACAAGGTCGAGAATTCCCCTCCGGTTACGTTGCGTTAGGACAGGGAAAAACAAAGGAGAGTGAGGGAGACAGATGGAGAGAGGGAGAGAGGGAGGGAGGGAGGGAGGGAGAGAGGAAGGGACCTGGCCTGAGAAAGGAAAGCAGGGCTGTTTCTCCAGATGGCAGACAGATGAGAGCGCTCTAACTGGGTGGATATATCCCCTCCTCTCTACCACAAACAACAGGTGCACCCGTGTGTTTTCTGTCATTAAACTGTAAGCACTTTACAACCGAGCTCCACATGAGCACTGGAGATCGACGTGGCCTTCATTATGTGCCTGGGTTTTTTTTCTTTTTGTCTTTTTTTTAACAAGGAACCAGGCCAGGAGCAGAGGAGCCTTTAAAATGTACGGCTTCTCCTCCAACGACTGCGACTGACCCTCAAAAGACAAAAAACTTTAGCAACTAGAACCAATTTTATGGTCACAAACCTCACTCCCATATGTATTCTCACTTAAAAAGGTCGGTTTACAATGACATCATGGATTCTGTGGCAGGATTCCCAACCGTTATATGGAGTTTTTGGCAGGTTTGCGTTCGCATTATCGCGAAAAGCCGCCCGGCATCCATCTGAATTTCGCATGAAAGCTGCATTCCGAAACTGTCTGCCCCCCAACCCCCCCCCACCCCACCCCGTTACTCTGCAAAACTGAGCCGTGTGTGACGCCACGGAGTCACACTGCCCCCCCCACAACCCCCCCCCCACCCCCGCTATATTTATCGGTGGCCAGTGGAGCTGAGCTGCGCTCCCCGAAATAGCCCCGCCGGAATTTATCGGCTCCTCGGGGTGAGCCGCTACGCTCCTGCTCCGCTTTTCCCAGGGACCGGGAAAGTTAAGCTAGCGTAGCGCGGAACGGCGGTGCCCGAGAGCTGGGCAGGACGAGCCGGGCGCCGTCGCAGGGGCGGAGTTCGCTCCCCTGAGAGGGGCGGCGGCGGCGTTCGTCACTTTCGCTCCGCGTGTCCCCGCCCCGGCGACGGCGACTGCTCGGTTACAAGCGCTAGGCGTTTACGTCACTTCCTGTCGTATCAATTTCCATCTGGAGAGCGGTTCGCAGGTGAATATAAAGATGTCACATTTCCCTGGCTGCGGTAACAGTACACCTTCCAGATGCAGTTGAAAGGGGAAGCAAAGAACATGCATCTGCATTCAATTACCGTTTCCCCATATGTCTCCAAAAAAGAGTGTAGCAAGAGGACTGTACGTAAAACACGAGGCATCTGACCAGTTTTTGAAGTCCTTTGCTACACAGTGTTGTGTGAATAACTCAAGCATATCAAAACTTGCAATCAGAGAGCTCTCAGGTGTTGACAGTAAAAGGTTTAGCATGCTTATTCGTTTACTCTGCTGTGTAATGAAACTACATGACGAGTCTAAAGAGAGACAACATTTCCCATGATGCACCTGGCCACTCTGCTGCTTAGTCTTCCCTACATGATACTCTCTTCATTAATGTCGCTGTTTCAAACTAGGAACAGATAGCATGGGTTCCAACAGTCAAATAGCTGAAATACATACTACTGTGATCCCAACCGTTTACAGAGATCAGTGCAAGTAGTTGCCTGTGCAATAAGTGTATCGCAGCTTACATCAGGTCTGACCTGATGTAGATCCAACAGCCAGCTGTTTTTTGTTACTCTGCAATTAATTAATCCCATAGAGCAGTTGATAACACAGTTAACTAACTTCACCTGGTTACTTGGGTCTGAAGTGGGTGCTGATTTTAACCAGCAAACTCTGTGGCTCTGTATCCACGTTAATTTCAAAGCGTTCCTGGCAGACGAGGGGGGGAGTCAGGTGAGAGCGGAGATTAGGTGAGGGCGGAGATCAGGTGACCTTACCTGTGGCACGCCCAGCCAATCGTCAGCCTGCTGCATGGCCTCCCTGGCGTTCTCCACGGGCTGGTTGGGGTCCCAGGTCTCCCAGTCGGGGCACAGACCTGCAGGACAGGGGGGCGGGCAGGACGTGAGCGGGCCGCATTTCGGTCCCCGCGCCAGCCCGCAGCCGGAGCAGCCGCCGGTCCCTCGAACCGCCGCAGCCCCGGACCGCGCGGCCAGCGCGAACCGCAACGTACCCAGAACCCCCTGCTCCCGCAACGTGTCCGCAAGGGCGAGCAAGCCCGCGTTTCGAGCGGTTTTGTTCCTCCGACAACGTGGACACAGCGTTTCGCACTTCGGCGGATGCATATTGTGGCCAAAGGGAACGCGCCGGTGAAAGCGGTAATGCCTTAATTGGATTAGACGCGAATAACACTCTGTACTGGCAGGGCGCAGGCACTGGAAGTGCCTAACCCTCGTAAGGACCTCATTATCCTACCCGCACTGATAATGTCGGGAGTAATGTTATGCCAATATTGACACAGTAACAGATGCTGTTATATGAAGAAAGAGCTCATTGCCAAACTAAAGATATTTTCACTGACACTTTACAAGGTACCTGCATACCCCATCAGGGACTATGTGTTCCATCTCAAATTGCTTAAAATGTAACATAATCTTCCATTGAGGGAAAGTCTTGTACTATATAGTCATAATGCATAGTATTAAAAAGACTTACTGTTAATAGCAACACCTATAAAAATAATAGCTGACATTGATACGTTAATTATTTTTCAAGCATTACTCAATACAAATCCCTTCGGTTGGTGGGAACTCACTAAAACTGAGCTCATACCGGATATGGATCTATTGACACATTGAACCCCGTTTCTGCCTGAAGTCAGACTAACACTCTCTGTGCTTCCTCCAGCACGTTGAGTTTATATACACGTTTCCTCTGAAACACCGTACCAGTATGTCGATCTGTTGTTCTCGCTAAAACACAGGGAACCTGTCCCTTAGACACATTTCAGGCTGCACCCCGTACAGGACCGTATAGACCTACAGATATTCCAGCCAGTCTAACGTAATCTATCATAACCCCAAATGCCCTGCCGGCAATGATAAACCCCACCCCCGCCCCCGCTTCCCCTTCCTCTCGCGCACCCCACAGGGTACTGTTACTTCAGAGCGCGATTCAAAGCAGGGGCGCAGAAGCGTTGGATCGGTATTGTGTGTCTGCGTTGGGGTTATTTTAAAAAGGGGGGAGACTATCGGCATGGGGGGGGGGGTGGGAGGGAGGGGGGGAGGGGGGGGGAGAGAACTGCACTGGGAAACGCAGAGGCTCTCGTTTCATTGTGCAAGAACAGAAACTTGGACTCCAGCTATTTTAATGTGGAGGGGGTGGGTGGGGGGGGGGGCTCCTAAGGGAGGGCGGGGCTGCTGAACGAAAGCGTGTGGTGCGCGGCGTGTGAGAGTTTTATAGGAGCACTGCGCAGCGCGTTTCCCTGAGGCCCGACTCTGAGCACGACCCCCCCATAAAAACGCGCAGGAACGAGGACGGGCTTCACGCCGCGCAGCCACACTCGCTGTGCATTCATCATCGCTATTATTATAGCGGTCATGAAAGACGGACGCATCGTTACGTAATGCACAGCCCTGTATGGACATGGCCGTCCGCCTGGCTCTTCGGAGCTGTTCGGCGTCAGGCTCTCCAGTCTTGTAAACGCAGTTTTAAAACTCCCTGCTCTCCACTGGATACACACAGAAGGGGATTTGATACAGAAACAGGCTGGGCTGGGCTGGGAGAAAACTAAGCCATTGGGAAATCATTGGCTGCAGAGCCGTCACCTGTTTCTACACCGCTTCACAACATCCTGTGGGAGGGGCCCGCTCAGAAATACAAACATTTTGTGCACGTGCGTACACGCATATGCACACCCTCCATGGTGCTCTTACTGACTTAACCTCCTTAATGACTGAACACCCTCTATGGTGCTCTTACTGACTTAACCTCCTTAATGACTGAACACCCTCCATGGTGCTCTTACTGACTTAACCTCCTTAATGACTGAACACCCTCCATGTGTTGACTAACCCGTCTGACACCCTCCAGTTCTATGACTTAACCTCCTTAATGACTGAACACCCTCCATGGTGCTCTTACTGACTTAACCTCCTTAATGAGTGAACACCCTCCATGGTGCTCTTACTGACTTAACCTCCTTGATGACTGAACACCCTCCATGGTGCTCTTACTGACTTAACCTCCTTAATGAGTGAACACCCTCCATGGTGCTCTTACTGACTTAACCTCCTGGATGACTGAACACCCTCCATGGTGCTCTTACTGACTTAACCTCCTTAATGACTGAACACCCTCCATGGTGTTCTTACTGACTTAACCTCCTGGATGACTGAACGCCCTCCATGGTGTTTTTACCGATTCACAGACAGCTCAGTGCTCTCTGCCTCCTCCAGAGCTCTGTCCTAAAGGTCTTCCCCCCACGTCTGATTAAAATGAACCCGGTCCAAATTTGGGCGGCACAGGGAGAGGCTAAATAAGAAAAGCAGGGCCCCGTCCGGGGAGTTCTGATGCCGGCCGGCCCCCCCTGAGGGATTCACTTGATCCAGGGCAGCTGTTTGGGGACGCCCCTGGCCCCCCTGCCCCCCCCCCCAGTGGATCTCCTGACAGCATCGATGGTGTAATCTCTTTGCGGGCCCCGATGTTAAAATGTCAGCGCCCGCTGGCCTTCCTGTCCGCTCTGATGTTGTCATAAAGAGGAAGAGGGGGCTGTTAAAACCATGATGTGATGCGGGTCCCGTTTTTCTCTTCCTGTTTTGGCAGACCGCCCCCCCCTCATGAAAGCATATAATAAAGAGCCTTTAATTGATTTCAGTTGACATATCTACTCATTTCCAGGAGCGCTTCCTTACTTAATTTTGTTGTTCGGTCACAGACCAGCAAACAGTGAGGCACGCCCACCCATCCCCGCCCACTTCCCCCAACAGAACATGGAATCCTTCCTCTGTTCCATTCATGGCTGAGGAACATATTAAATTCCCCCCCGTAGGAGAGACTCCCTAAAACCCCTTCATCCCTTAAATATTGGTCTGCATGAGCAAATTTCTACTGCCTCAGGGGGGTTTGTAATGGAATTTTGGAGGATGCATCACCTCTACTCGTCACATTTCTCTCACTTTTTATGACTTAATTAGCATGGGGTTGTGGCGTTTGCAGAGCATTACATCACATCGCTTAGCATTCCCCTTTCTCGTGTCATGCCTAATGGCTTGTAATGCCTTGTTTTACGTGCTTTGGCTTTTGTGCGTGTCTCATTCAGTCCACTGTTGGACAGAGAGCAGTCTGACTCAGAACGACGCATTCGAACTGAGCGACGCTCACACCCGTGTGGTGAGCAGCTCCTGGTATAAAAATGATCAGCCTGATGCGCTGATCATTTCTCACTGAGACAGGAGATCTTACAAGCTTATCAGGCAACTGACTCGCTCCCAGGAGGTGTTGTCACCACCTCCAACATCCCCACCGACCAATAAGATGACACAGCAGCAGAGCAGGGGGGGGGGCGTAGCCGACTGACTCTGGATCAGTTTGCCCGTTTCTCACAGAGCAGCCAGGGATTGCGATCGGCTGACCTGGGATCAGTTGGCTTACCGGGGGCGCAGTTGTCCACCAGGGCCCCCAGGGCCTTGCCGTCCCTCCAGTCCCGGTGGAAGTTGTTGATTGGCAGCTGCGGCACCTTGTTCTGGATCCAGCCCAGCAGCCGCTGCTTGGGCGTCAGCTTCTTGGCGTCCTCGTCGTCCTCGTCCTCCCACATCGGCATGGAGATGGAGTAGTGCAGGATCAGCGTCCAGATCAGGCCCAGGATCAGCTTCAGGTTCCCGTCCACGATGGCCTTGCTGTCTGCGCACAGAGAGAGAGAGAGAGAGACACGTTTACAGCACTGTAATTATACTGAAGACTTAAAATCAGTTGTCCTTGTAAAGTTAATAAAGTTTGATAATGGAAGACAAACTATGTGAAAGCTGGCAGGTGTCACTCAGTCAGAATGCAAACAAATTTCCATAACATGAAGCAGCTTCACACTGTACAGTCATACACGTACAAGTGCTTACAGAGCATAACAGTCACAATATTCTACTGTGTGAAAGAATCTTCTAAGTAAGTACTAAAAGTACTAAAAGAAATGAAATACCTCACTTTCAGATACAGCAGTGATGTTTTAACTATGATCTGAACCTCTGATCACATGTTGCAAACTCTGATCAAAGTGAGGCCCACGCTCCCTTCTCTCCCACAATGATCCGAACCTGCCGAGTCATATCTCTGGAGAACAGGAGAGGACAAGAATCCTCTTTAATGCAATAAGAGGCCCAAACCAGCCTAATGAAGTAACCCCTCCGCTTCCGGCTCCCGGGCCTGAATGGCAACAACAGCTTCTGTGTTCACGGTGACACAGTTCCTCCCTGCTGCACTGCACAGATCCCATATGGAGAGAGAGGCACTGGGCTGGACTTGTGGAAGGGACTACCCAGACAGCAAGTGACTCCGGACCGGATCAGCGCTGTCTGTGCTGACTTCAGGACCGATTCAGCCCAGATCCGGCCCAGAGTCACTTGCTATCTGACTAGGTTCTCATTCATTGCAATGGCGCACAGCTAAACTACTGCTCCAAAACTGCTTACGCCCTATGCAATATCCTGTATGTACTGTAGAGATAAAACAATAGCAGTGGTTGATGGTACAGCACGTTGGGAGAGATAGATGAGATTTCACACTGGCACCATAAATGAGGTCAACGTAGTAGGGGTAAAAAAAACATTATGATATACAAGACATATAGGAATTTAAACCAGGGCACTAGGGAAACCCTGCTGTGTCGTATTTGCAAAAGAACGTCAGGCTCTACTTATTTTACACCAGCCAGGGGAATAAAGTCGCCATTTCACCTTTCTCCTTAACCCTGCATGAGATTCCACACAAACTGTGTGGAAGAGGTAAGGTCGCCAGATTTAGGATTTGTCAGAACTCGGACGACATGCATAGCGGGAAGCGTAGCCTAATCACGGACGAGGTCGGCCATTGTCAGACCGGGGGGTAGGAATTGTTGATACACTTAGTCATTAACTATCGTGAAATGTCTTACTTCAATTACTGCGACTAGACATTACATTGCCCAGTCAGAACCACAAGCCTGTACAAATTATTTGAAACCCCGACAATTTGGCTGAAAACCAGATACCTGGAAACCCTAGGAAGAGGTGTGTGGGGGAGTGCTGAGTGGGAACTGCGTCCATAGTCTGGTAAAGTATGTACGCAGACCAGAGTAATGACGATTCGGCTAGGCTCTCCATTTCTGCAGGAAGCAGTGAACTCAGCTCCACTCAGTCCTACAGTACATACTCAATGCATCAGTTGAAGAAAATGTGGTGGGATTGTAAAAAAAAAAAAAAAAAAAGGCTATTTTGTATTTTTTAAATCATATAAAGTAATCTTTTGAGCAGGAATCTCTTTGAATTATGTAGTACTAAATTACTACATTTAAATCCAGGTAAGCATATGTGTCTCTCATCCAGTCCCTCCCTGCCACAGTTTTTATTCCTGTGGTCAGCACCTCCTGGAAAGTCCTTCATTTTTGAGTACTCTCCACCACCCAGAGAGCAAATAGCCAGGACCAAAACACAGACCGAGCTAAATGTCTCTAACACAAATCATTCTCAGCATGATTTAATGTGTTTAATGTTTACAACTATTCCCCATCTATCAGGAAATAGTGTCTTCTGCATCTGTGTTTCCACAATGTACCTCCCCTCCCTCTCTCTCACTCCCTCCCTCTCCTTTTCCCGGCCCCTCTCTCTCTCTCTCTCTCTCTCTCTCCATTTAGTTGAAGGTAACACAGTATTATGGTCCAAAAAAGTGTTGTTCTCAAAGGTCCCCAATCGCACATTTTTCTGCAGGATGAGAGGAGGTGTGAACCTTTTCCAGAGACAAAGTGCCGATTCTGCCCACAGTCTTTGTTTCAGCCGGTCTTGGAGAGCCTGTGGCCTTTGGGGCTCAAGGTGTTTCCTCCCAAAGGAGAGAAGTTTGCTGTTTGTTTGGTTGCCTGGGGAAACATGAACTTGTGGACCAGTATCGCTGACTAACACTGACCGTAACATTTTTCTGTGTAAATCTGGGGAAACCGATCCCTCTCCAAACAAGCTTGTGGCTGTAGTCCAGGAGGCTCTTTTTTCCATGTTTTAACACAGCATTAAATGAGATATACGGCCTGGCATTTAAACAGCATTCTCACAAGGTCTGCCCTGACCTGATTCTCTAATCAACGGAGACCTTACAAGACTCCTGTGTTAAGCTTTTCAATGGTACTCCAGCTGAAGAGTGCTTCAGTAGGGCTGGTCCAACACACGTATCCATGCGCACACAGACACACAGACACACAGACACACACACACAGACACACAGACACACACACACACTCACACACACGTGTGTGTATATACATACAAACAAACAGACCAGTGGAGTGCTGAAAAAATGGCACTGCTGCCTTCATCATTAACTGAAATTGCCATCCATCATAAAGCTGAGACTGTATGGTTCTTAACCAGTATTCAAATCCTCAATCCACATTAAGTGCTGTGAATTGAGACTGGACTCAACACACTTGTGTTCAATAAGCCCTGGTTTATTACTACAGCTGCTGATTCACATTCATGCCCAAATCTTGAGCAATTTTAAGCACAGTCAGGCCTTCATTCCTTGATTCACCTGTAAAATTCCTTGAGTCACCTGTAAGGTCCAACCAAGGTTGAGAAAACCTGGCAACTAATCAGCCTCTGACATTCTGCATGTTCTGCACTTATTACGGAACTATATCACAGAAATTCTCAAAGAATATTTTATAATACGTCATAAATGTATCGAGCCATGGCAGCAGCAAGTGCTAGTGGTTTAGCTAGTCCATTTTTCCTCTCTCAGTACAAATGCACATAGTGTCCAAGAAAAACCCAACTCCAAGCCAGAATCCTGTTATCTGGTTCCACCTGCCCCTGGGGAAGGATTATAACGGCGCGCACGGGGTCCGAATCTGCCGCTTCCTGCCCTGGAGTCCTGCGTGCCCTTATCTCTCTCTCTCTGAGGGTTTTTCCCAAAAAAAAAATAATAATAATTTCCACCCAGCGCCAGGGCTTCGGAGCACGTCCACGCGGAGTCTGCGTTGTTTTCAGGGAAGAGGAGAGACAGGAAAGCGGGATTCCATTACTGCTTCTCTCCGAAAGCACAAGCGTCTCCAGCAGAAGAAAGAAAGGAAGAAAGAAAGAAAGAAAGGAAGAAAAAAAAAAACCGAAACGGTAGATTGGATGCAAGCCACTCACCGACAGCTCATGTTTTCCACAGGATTTCTCTAACACAATGGACAGCACCGCGCAATCAGAGAAACTGCCTGTGCAGTGGGAATGTGTGTTACTGAACGACACGAGGGCGAGTTACACAGTAGTAGCCCATAAGGTACTGTTAGCAAAAGCAGACAGTATGCATAGTTTCAGTAACAAGCACGTCTGAGTCAAAATTATCAATGGACACCCACTGCATTAGCAATGACAGTCGTAACACGTGTGCACAGTAAGTAGTAATTAAATGACTTAATAATGAGTGCAGCAGGTTTCACATTCAATGCCTCTTGGCATTTTTACAGACACGTGTGCACACAAATACACATACACACGTGTGCGCACTTACACACAAACACACACCCCCATGCTCGAGCACAAACACACACATACACACACACACATACACAGGCAGGCACACACACTCACACACACACACACACACACAAACACACACACACTCACACATACACACACACAATCCCAGACAAACACACAGACACACAGAAATGAGTGTGTACTTCAAATGAACTGTAACACCACAACCTTTTCCTTAAGCACCACTACCATTGTGCGTTTCAAAAATTAGCATACATAAAACTGCAGTCCAGAGTATTTGCACATTAAACAGGAATCCTGGAATATTTGCAAATGAAAGGCCAACATTTTAACAGTCGCAGCGGTAGGGGTCAAAAACGGCGTTAACGTCATGGAACACGACGTCCCGGGGCAGAAACACCCAGTTCGGGGGGCGAAAGAAGCAATTCATCCCGTTGCCTGGCGACCGAATCAGAACTGTACACAAAGGGAGCCGCGGCCTGGGCTGGGCCGGGCCGGGCCATGGACAAGGCCGACACACACACAGTCACGGGCCGAGCTCTGTGTACAGCTCCGTGAACTCCAGGAGCCTTCTCCCAGCCCCCCCCACCCCTGCTGGACTTGCTCTTACTCAATATGTTTTTGGGGGATTATAGCCTGGCTGAGGTCCAGTTCAGCTGAGAGGAATGCATTTTAAAATAATGTATTGTAGCTTTTACGCTTATGACACTGATAATGTGCCTCGTGCTCTCTGCGGTACGGCACGTGCTTCGCATGACATCACTGCATGATTTCTAATCTACAAGACCCTGAAGAGCGTGCATTATCACGACAGTCGCCACATCCTGAGGGAGTCCCTGAAAACAGTGCGTCTGTACACGAGGGTTACATGTTCCTTCCTGTAATGCATGTTTCACTGAAAAGTATATGAAAGTAAATAAACACCCACAAAATGTGTCTCTGGCTCTAATTAAGCAATAGTGATTGATATTAAACCAAATATCTGAAAATCTGAAAATGTCTGTTCCCCATAATTCAGTTCACCAACATAGCGGTTTCTGGATGGACATATTACCTCAGACTGCAGTTCCTACCAAACACAAAGGCATGCTTGGAAAATAAAAAATAAAACAATGCTCATAACGGACTTTTACGCGTGTGATTTGACCCTTCTTCCACCAGCCAAAGCAGCCCCGAGCGTTAACTCCCTGAGGGGCAGTTCAGACCGCGGCAGGTGACATATCCTCGACCCAGCTGCCAAATAAGGACAAATATGTCTGCCGCTGGTTCCCATATCTCCGGAGACACCAACAAATGCTGGTGCCACAGTTGGGCAGCGTGACCTGTGATGACCAGACTCAAGGAATCTGAAGCCCCCCCCCCCCCCC
This sequence comes from Anguilla rostrata, assembly GCF_018555375.3. Classification (NCBI taxonomy): domain Eukaryota; kingdom Metazoa; phylum Chordata; class Actinopteri; order Anguilliformes; family Anguillidae; genus Anguilla; species Anguilla rostrata. Next base: position 6,493,462 of record NC_057939.1, read on the forward strand.
AGACCAGCTGACAGTCCCCCAGCCCCCACCATCCATGCGCACACACACACACACACACACACACACCGTCCCGCGGGCGTGTACAATGGGGGGGCATGGAGACGGCCACAGCAGCTGGAAAAATGTTAGGCCTTGAAACCCTGAAACCGAAGCCTCACAGGAGAACGGGTGGCACAGTGACACAGGGAGTCCTAACCGTGTTAACCGCACTGCAGGAAGAAGAAGAAAAAAATAGGCTCTGGTTATTTTCAGCCTGAAATAAATCATGAACACACACCGCCGACAAATCACCTGTGGCTTATAAGGTTCAAAATGCCGTCCAGCCACAGAGGACACAGTGAGTCAGCGCAGTTGTAGTCCGTTCAGACCGCCCGGCACGCACACAGCGTAACCCTGAGCCAAAATGGCTGACGTTCAAACACTTCTGATCCCGTTTCTATCTCAGAACACCAGAGACTAACGGACCAGGAGTAGACCTACACAGTTACAGTGACACAGTATTCCACAAAGTAGTGTTAAATAAACAAAAGCAGGCTTTCTTTGAAGTACCGCATTAAATCCTGAATTCAAGATCTGTGGAAGATTATTCTCCACTGACAATGTAATTTGGTGTTTATGACACAAATAATTTCTTTAATTTTAAAATTGATGACATGGAAATAGTCCCCCAATGCGTAAAACAGCCTTGTATCTACCCTCGAATTGAAAAAAGAAATGAAATACTTTGAGAAATAGTATATCTTTGGGGAAAGGGAGTTTAAGAAACAAAAGTAGTAAAATACGAATCTTATCCAGAATCTAGCAAGAAATAATTTTTTGACAAGACACAGATCGTATATCTGCAGCAAATACATCAAATCAATAGACTGTAACTACACATACTTTTTTAATATAAAGTACGCCATTTATTTATGAACTGTTGTAATAATCCCGTCAGGAGGCTAAAAGGCCTGAGAAATGAGCCTCTTTTAGCCAGCCAGCAGCTTCAAGAAATATGTCTGCAGGGGCTTGGGGGGTGGGGGAGAATACTTAGAAAGAACCACAAAGAAACAATAGGAAAGACATCTTTCTATGTACACGCTGCCAGGAAAATCTTTGGTTTCTTTCTGCAGCTACAGAGGTGAAAGAGGGACAGGAGTTTCCTCGGTCCAAAAAGGGAAGAGGGTCAGAAGCGAAGCGCGGTGAGAGGGAAGTCTGTCCTCCGCTGTTATCCACCTCGGTTTTTATGCGGCCGGGGCGTTTTTTTTTTGTGTGTCCGAGGACAGCAGAGAGAGCCGGGGCCTCGTCTCCGGGGGTTACGGGCTCAGCTGCCGCCCCAGTTGCTTACAGGCGTCTCCGAGACGCGAGGCGGAGCGAGCGAGCGAGCGGGTGAGCGAGTGACCGCCGGACCTGACAGACGCAGACGACCGCGACAGCTTCTGTGATGCCCCCCCCCCCCTCCCCTTAACCCCGACTCTCACCTCCTCCCTCATTCAGATCCCCAGCACACAGAGGGCATTGTACAGATATACCCCCCCCCCCCACCCTCCCGCCCCCCCCCCCCAGCTGGCTGAGCCTGACGGAGAGGCCCACCGCGCTCGGTACCAGGAGCGGAGAAGGAGGCTAGCGCCCGTCGCTCCCTACATACAGTAATAGGCGGAACAGAAACGCTTTAGCACACTGATTAGAAAAAAAAAAAAAGGCACATACAGAAAAAAGAGAGACTCAGCAAACTAACACAGTGAACATTTTGTGATGTGAAAAGTTGGTGTCTAGGTGTTCGGGTGAAAACCCGACTACATAAGGTTGAAAAGTGAAAAGTTTTCTAGCTGACTAGAATCTAGTAAAGCTATCTTGGGATAGAACCTGAGTTACAGTATATCGGGGTTAACCTAGTCCGTTTATGTCAAAACGTCCCTCAGCCTAGACTGTACTTTGTAAACCCTGACTGTGGGGGCTGAGTATTGGGTTACTTTCATTCTCCAACAGAAGCTGGTTTGCATCCCTGGAGAAGTTCACAAGAATTAGCTAAATTTATCTAAATAAATCACAAAAATATCACAGCACTCTATCTGGGGTCCAAATGCGTGCTTTGCTCTTTCAGGACCTGGCAGAGAGCCAGAGACATGCGTCATGGCCGCTGCGTTGCACTCTGACCGTGTCCAGCCCCAGACACACCAGAGTCTCCCTCCCTCTATCTGCACAGACTCAACACATAAAGTAACGCCACAGGCTCGAACGCAGGCCAGCCCGGTGAAACGAGCCAGGCTCAGCGTCCACTGTCATAACGCAGATACTTCCTGTTCCTCTCCCTCCGCTCAGCTCACAGGCTGGGGATGCTCAGGAGGTGGGAATCAAAGTGAATCACCGAGAGGCTGCTCAACGGTGACAGCCAGCAGGCAGATTCTCGGAAAGTCTGAATATGAGAACTACATTTCCCCCACCACCACCACCACCCCCCCCCCCCCAAAAAAAAAACACACTGACACACGCAAGCACACATGCACACTCACACACACGTGTACCCCTTCTGTGCGTAGACAGGACTTGGGACAGACAAAGAAAACAGGGCAGAACAGTGTATCGTTGTGTCTGGATTTAAAATGGAGCCCAGAGTGTCATAATTCACAAAAAAAAAAACTGCAGGAACTGCAGTGAGTTTTACTAGTTAGGCCTACATGCTCAGTCAACAAGAAGTATTAATGGTAGCTTAACATACTGGTGACCCAGCTCGGAGTCTCCACATGATCAAAGTCAGACCCGTCAGCTGTGTCTGTCAGGCAACCCTGACACACTGGACAGTGGATCCTGGACTCCATATTATAAGGAGCGATTCTCCCACATTCCATTCTTTAATGGGTTTAATTGAAGGGAATGGGAGCCAAGCCATTCAGAAAAAAAAAAAAAGTATTTTTACAATCGCCATGCTTCTGAGCGAATTCAAATAAGCCATTTTTGCAATGTCAAATCCAATTGGCCAGTGTTTCAGCCCCCCCAAAAAAACGATGACTCGACAGATGGCCAGGCAGACAAACACGCATTGACGAAACGTGAAGGCAAGTGTGCTCGCTGTCTTCTAGAGAGTTCTAGCGAGAAGCACGACACAGAGCACTAGCAAGACAGGGAAGGTGGGGGGTTTTAAGTGGGACGTACACACACTGCACAATCTGGAGGGATGTATTAGATCACTTTTTGCATCCCTGTACTAATTTGCCACCCTGACTAGAAAGTCGCAACAAATCACAAGGGTCATGTTGCTGGAGCATACCATTTTCGGCCATTTTGTCTTCGTACGCATGTGTAAATATACAGTGCTCTCTCCAACGCCAGCCGAACATCTGCCCAGCACGGCAGTCTGAGAGCGAGGAGACCGAGGGCACATTCGCTCCACACTCGGCTTAAATCTGTCATCGGCGCCGGGCTAAACCGTGAGCAAGGCCTGGGAAAATTCCTCAAAGTGTTATCCGTCATTTTACCGCTAATTAGGAAAAACACTCAAAGGCCTTCGGCTTCCCCCATCTGAGAAACGAGAGCTCCCGGGGGGGGGGGGCAGGGGAGGGGGGGGTGGAGGGGAGGGGGGGGGGGCAGTGTGTTATCGGCGGGATGTGAGGTAATGTGCCAGCGACAAAGGAACGAGAGAGTGCGTGTGTGATGGGGGGTGGCGGGGGGGCGGTGGGGGACGCGGGGAGCTGGTGGTCCAAACCTGCCAGCTAGAGGTCTGGAGAGGGTCAAGCTGTCGGTGACATCATCGCTGGGCTGCTGACAGCCAGCTGCACCAAACCCCGTTTCCCATACTGCACTGCAAACACAACCCTCCACTGAGACCAAGTCGACCCTAAACTGCTGCAGCCCTGCCATCTGCGCCACCCAGAATATAAAAGTCAAATCCGCTGCAGCCTCGTACCCATACTGCCAATGCTATACCAACTTAAAACTAGGCTCTTACTATGCATAGCATGGCACTACTTCAGCAGGGTGAAGTAAAAATTGCACATATTCTGCAGCCTGCTTGTTTATATATCAGCAATTTTACTAGTGTGACAAGAGGCATGTAAACAATGCTAACGTACTCATACGGTTACATATCATACGGTCATACACTTTTCCCACATATGGGATTTGATACCGCACCTCTATGTTGGATTTCACAGGCAGCCTAGGGGCTCATCTGTGGCCGAAAAAAGGCCCTTGATCAGTGAGCAGCGGGGCACTTGGCCTGGATCTCTTCCCCTGACCTTCACTGCACAGCGGTCCCGGGGCTGCTGGGAAGAGAGAGGTTTCGCCCTGTACCGACCCCGCTGTGCCATGCACAGCCTGCTGAGAGGGTACACGCTAGGACTGAAACAGACTGGCACAAAGCTTTCCCTCACCGCCAGTCTCAGTCTCAGGAGGAGAGGAAGAGGAGGGCCCTCAGCGCTCAAGGTAAAGAGAGGAAGAGGAGGGCCCTTGGTGCTCCAGGTAAAGAGAGGAAGAAGAGGAAGCCTGCTGCCATGGCAACACCAACCAAGACCTTCCGCTCTATCGCTGCACCTTGGAAATGACACTGTGGACGCAGCGCGACAACGTCACGCAAACGTCCTGGACGTCATAATAACTTTGTACACGGTAAAATGTTCAGTGATAAATCAACTCTAACAGAGTACATATGGTCCCTATTGGGCTCATATGTACTGTACTCTGTTATACTGTAGTTAAATTAACACTGGCCATTTTACTGTGTATGCTGTATGGGACGCCCCTGAAATGGCTGAGGGAGGGCTCATTGGGGGAGGGGGACTGCACCACAGCAGGCCGAGCCCGTGGGAGGAGCCAGTGTCACTCGCTGAGACATGCCCACCCTGTCCCTCCCCTCCTCTGGTGTTTGCAACCAGCAACTAGGTCGCGAACTTGGTCGCCGACCCTCGCCCGCCACGGTCACCGAGAAGCTGTGACGTTCCCACCGCGAGCAGAACGGTCTCTCCGCCACAGGCCTGCGCGTGTCCAGTGTAGCGGGATGACCCTACGCCGCATGAGAAGGCGAGGTTACGCGGCGGGACACAAACCCGAAAACGGAAACGCTCCCTGCCACCTGCACCACGCATCATTGTCTGAGACCACCGTGTCTGTGTCGCAAAAACTGACATCATTTTGTGCACGGAGGAGGTGTTCTTGGCCAGACGTCTGGCATACATTTCCACCTACGAGATCAGTTTCAGAGAATTTCACCGCTTTATCGACGTAAAATAAAATTGGCCGTCTCACGCTGATGACATCACGATTCGTCCTTCTGTGAGCCAGCCACGAGCTGTCAGTCACAGCTTTTAAAGGAGCCGGACATGAACTGGGTGTCTGAGGTGTTTCTCAGGTCTGCGGTGTGTGGGAATATAAGAAGCCCCAGAGGCAGAGAAAGAAGGGAAGGGAAGGGAAGGGAAGGGAAGGGAAGGGAAGAGAAGGGAAGGGAAGGGAGGGGAGGGAAGGGAAGGGAAGGGAAGGGAGGAAGGAAGGGAGGGGAAGGGAAGGGAAGGGAAGGGAAGGGAAGGAATGAGGAATGGAAGGAAGGAAGGGAAGGAAGGGAAGGGAAGGGAAGGGAAGGGAAGGGAAGGAAGGAAGGAAGGGAAGGAAAGGAAGGAAGGAAGGGAAGGAAGGAAAGGGAAGGGAAGGGAAGGGAAGGGAAGGAGAAGGAAGGGAAGGGAAGGGAAGGGAAGGGAAGGGAAGGGGAGGGAAGGAAGGGAAGGGAAGGAAGGGAGAGGAAGGGAAGGAGGGAAGGGAAGGGAAGCGAAGGGAAGGAAGCGAAGGGAAGGGAAGGGAAGGGAAGGGAAGGGAAGGGAAGGGAAGGGAAGAAGGAAGGAAGGAAGGGAAGGGAAGGGAAGGGAAGGGAAGGGAGGGGAAGGGAAGGGAAGGGAAGGGAAGGGAAGGGAGGGAAGGGAAGGGAGGACTATAAACCAACACATGAGGAGAGACGCGCGGCGGGAGCGCTGCTATATAAACTTTTCCTGCGGAGGAGACGGCTGACCTCGGAAGAACCCGAAACTTCCACATTACATCATCGTTTTTTTCTGCCAGGGCCACATGTGCTTCTCCTGACACACACACACACACACACACACACACACACAGCGCACGTCTCCTACCGGTTTTTGCCGGCCCCCGCGCGTATTCTATCGCCGGGTTCAAATTTAATCCACCGGTGGCAAGCGGCCCGCGCACGCTCTTTGTGAAGTCGACCGTTGAGTGATAATAACTCCACTGAGGTATCCCAGCATGCTCTGCCCCAGGATACGCTGCGCCTCTGCTGAATTCACGAGCGCCTAGCCTCCGTAAATATTACAGAAAAATCTATAAAACTGTCAGACCCAAATATCAATGGAAGTGGGGGGGGGGGAAGCATGGTGGTGCTATTTAACAAAACTGGCATCATGCAGTCGTGTTTTCAGCAGGTCGAATGCAGGCTATACCATGTGAAGCACACCACTGCTGCTTACCCTCTGAGGCACCCCCCCCCCCCTCCACTAACTACGTCCCTGGGGGAAACCCTGCTTTGTAATTTGACAATTTCACAAACCAGTGCTGATGGCTGAATCATTCATATTCACCTGCCATATTCAGCAGTGATAATGAAAGCATGTCTATACATTAATGTCAACCTACAATAACGCCTTCCCCCCAAGTGTTAGAGAAGGACAACAAATGACGAATTCCCATTAATGACTCGCCATAAAATCAAATGACAATCTCATTTAGGAAACAAATGATAAAATAGTGTAAGAAAGTTGTACTTAATATTCTGGAGAAAGTACACCTTTCTTACACTATCTTATAATTTTTTCTGTAAAGTTTTGCTAAAGACCAACTCCGTCCACATGAGGGAACGAAGGGGAAGCACACTTTGAACTGAAGGAGCGGCTCCATCATGACCCAGCGCCCAGGGAGGTCTGCTCTTTCTCTCCTCCACGAGGAGCGATAAAGGTTCTCCTGACCTCGCGTGACCCCCGTCAGCGCCACGGGCAACGACATCTCACACAGACCGACGCTTGTATAAGAGCGCCGGGGTCTCATCCTCGTCAAAATATCTCTACTTCAAATAAAATAAACTGCGACAGGAAGGCGAGATCGGACTCGGAGCCCGAAGGTGATGTCGTCGAAAAGTGAAATGGACTCAGAAGCACAATGATTGACAGCAGCCTTGACAGGAAAAGGCCCCAAAATAAGAAAAGATAATAAAATACTAACAGGATGGAGCCGGGGTCTGGGGGGGGGGGGTTTCTGCTCTAAACGCAGTTTGGTTCCCTCGCTCGTGTCCCTCATTCTTGGTGATTTTGGGGGGGGTGCTGGCCTTTGCTCGAAACATTCCTCTGAGCTGACTGCTCCTGACACATGGTAGCAATTAGAAATGCCGTCATAACGGTCCAGCGAGTGAGTGAGTGAGAGAGACGGAGAAGGAGAGGGGGAGAGAGGAAGAGAGAGAGGTAGAGAGAGAGAGAGAGAGAGAGGGAGGGAGGGAGAAATACTTCCCCCTCAGAGCCCAGTAAAGACATGAGGCAGCTGAAACTGGTCAGACGGCACTTTTTTTTCCCGCATGAGAGAAACGGTCCGAGCCCCGGCATGCCGGGACAAATCGGTCTTCCTGAAGTACCTCCGTGATTCAGAAAACAGGCACACCTTTAAAGGAGAACAGGAAGTGTGACCAATGCCTATTTTTACTGTACTTTTATGCTAAGACGAGAAACCTGGACGCAGATAAGCATCCTTTTTTTTTTTGAGCTGACGATGAGAAGCTGACATTTTAACACAAAAGCTCAATAAAATCAAGATCCCTTGTGTTTGTCTGGAGGACTACAAAGGAATTTTGGATGGTCAGTGGTGGGATTAGGTGGGTTGTAAAAAAGATCCATTTTTTACACAGCTGCTAAGGAGGACTGACATGATGTCTAGACTGAAGAGTCAAAGCAGCGAGTGGCTGTGCCTTTCCTGTCCAGTTTCAACTTCTCAGTGTCTTTACTGGGCTCTGAGGGGGAAGTCTCTCTCTCTCTCTCTCTCTCTCTCTTTCTCTCTCTGTCTGTCTCTCTCTCCATCTCTCTCACTCTTTCTCTCAGTCCCCTTCTCTCTCTCTTTCTCTCTGTCCCTCTCTGTCTCTCTCTCGCTCTCTCTCTCTCTCCCTCTCTTTAAAAATTATTCAGAGCATAAGGGAGCTGTGCGAGACATCAGTGATGGCCACGCCTTCACACTGACGGACAGCGCGTGGCGAGGGAGGGGCGTGCTGCAGTCACAAAAAAAACACAGCAGCCAGTCAGAGCTTTCCTCCAGCCGTCCCTCTCCCGCTCTGTTTCCCTCGTTATGTCTGAGAGAGCGAGGGAGAGAGAGAGAGAGGGAGCGAGACGCACACAAGGAAAAAGAGAGTGAGAGATGGAGAGAGAGAGAGTGATGGAGAGAGACAGAGAGAGAGAGAGAGACACACACACACAGAAAGAGAGAGAGTGATGAGAGAGAGACAGAGAGAGAGAGAGACACACAGAAAGAGAGTGAGAGCTGGAGAGAGAGTGAGAGAGACAGAGAGAGCAAGAGACACACACACAGAAAGAGAGTGAGAGATGGAGAAAGAGTGAGAGTGAGAGTGAGAGTGAGAGACAGAGAGAGAGCGAGCCGCTCGGCTCAGACGTTGTCATCTCCCCGCAATTTTTACACGCTATTATTCCGCCCTCCCTGGCCAAGAATCACATTAGCGTGAGTAAGAGCACGCAGCGGGGTCCCAGAGGGAGAGAGAGACCCCCCATTCATCTTCACGTGAGGCTACGCAAGAGGCCTGGTTCGCAGGGGAAACCCCACGCTCTGACTCCACGTTCCACTATCAGTGTCTTCCTGGAGGGAGTAGCTTTTAGACCACCTTTAGCTTTAAACTGTCGTCCGTTCTTTAAAGTGGCCCGTAACTTATTGGGGAGTCCCTGCTGAAGTCCCCCAAAACCCACTGACCCCTCTGTTCGCTTTCCCCCCGCACTTCCCCCCCAGCACCCCTCTCTCTTGATTCCCCGCCTTACTGCCACTTCGGGTCCCTGGGCTATTTTGAGTAAATGTTGCTGGATAGAGCCCAGGGTCCAGCTGTCTTTTCATCAATCACTCGCTCAGGGGCGCAGAAGAACCGTGCACCGGACAGCTGTCAGTCCGTCAGCTGGTTGTCCTGGGATACGGACTGACTGGCCCCTCCCACCACACTCTGACCTCACGCAGACAGACACAGACACACCAGCAGACCCCCTGCCCCACACTCTGTACCTCCAGTACTCTAAACCAGGGACTTCCTGACAAACAAACTGAAGGCAGTGTGAGAATCATGAGTTCAATTACTTGAGTGTATGTTTGTGTGTGTGTGTGTGTGTGTGTGTGTTTGTGTGCATACGTGTGTGTGTGCGTGTTTGTGAGCGTGTGTGTTTGTGCTTGTGTGCATGTGTGTGTGCGTGTGTGTTTGTGTGCGTGTGTGTGTGTGGTTGTGTGCATGTGTGCATGTGTTTGTGTGCGTGTGTGTGTGTGGTTGTGTGCATGTGTATGTGCGTGTGTGTGTGTGTTTGTGTGTGTGTGAGATAGAGAGACAGAGAGAGAGAGACAGAGAGAGACAGAGAGAGAGAGGGAGTGACTGGCACATTTTGAAAACATGGGTGTGGAGGGCCATATTTCCTGGAGCAGACCCAACCCCAGAGCAACATGGCCACATTTAAACTCCCAAGACTCGTTTCCTGGCGAGAGTGTCTGGGGTGAGGACGAGGGGGTGGCTTTCCGGGCCTCCTGACACCCGACACTCAGCCCCACATTGAGCAATCCATGACAGTTGCCCTTCTGGAAAGATCCGTTGTATCGCCAAAGTCAGTCAGCGCATCGGCTGATTCACTCTTGACCCAATTTTCCCAAAATGCATTATGGTTGGGTACACACTGACGGGACATCAGGTGACAATCATTTAAAACCTGCTGTGGAGGCTAACAGTCCTCCTGGAGGTGAAGGCCCTCCATCCCCTCATCCGTTATTAATAACAATAATAATAAGAAGAAGAAGAAGAAGAACAGACATGAACAGGAGGAGTCGATCACTAACATACCCCTTTACCCATCTTTAATTTCATCCCTCGCCACAGTATCCATGTTTCCACTAAGTTTAGCATAAAGATAATGTTTACGCTAAAAAAAAATCCCCTAAATCAAGTTTCGTTCAGAAGAGTTGTTTGAAATATTTTCGCCGACATTTTTACACCACACTGCGATTTCCTGTCGTGTTGACAGCAGCAGACCTAACTCAACACCGTGGCTAATTTGTTCAGCGTACAGGCGAGCGACGAGCTAAGATGGACTGAAGCCCCCGGTTGCCTTGATTCCCAGCATGCTTCATGTTTCCTTAGTCCTCACGTTGAAGTTAAAAAGAGGAGCTTCCCGCCCCCACCCCTCTCTGTTAACCCCGTTCTCCTTTCCTCTCCTCCTCCATCTTTCTAATTAGCAGGGCCCTGCGGAATTTCAAGTCGTTCCGGTCCTTCGTGGCTTTGGGTGACCGGTACGAGAGGCGCCTCGCTCAGACATTTTCACCGTGACCTCGGCGTCTGCGAAACCTGTCCCCTTTTCCGGACCCCGCCGCCCTGTGAAAACTCCACCGTCCAGTGGACTCGACGTGCCATCCCGAGTCGCGCGCTAACGGTTAGCCGCTGCTTCGGCTCAGCTTTGTCCGAACAGGGCCTCGAATCCTCGTTCTTCCTCATCGGCTGCACACGGTCGTGGCGCTTCTGATTGGCTGAGCACCTGGTGCACTCCGCATCAGGATCCCGGCAGGATTTATAAGCGCCAGGCCCGAGTAATTGCAGCTGGAGTGAATCAGCGAAAGATGCCGCTCATGTTTTACATTGGACTGACTACACAAGCAAACACTTAAGCACGCCGTAAACTGCAAATGGAACTCATGATTCTCTCAGAACAAAAAGCAGCCCGCAGTCGATGCGTTGGGACAGAGAACACCCCCCAGAAGCGGGGGGTAGTCTGACCGTGCTCGCGTGCTGTAAAAGAGGTGGCTGCAGTTGTGAATGCGCCATTACCATTTCAGTTCAATTTCCAAGGTTTTGCTTTTAATTTACATAGCATGAAACCGACACGTGCAGACACGAAAGCTCGGCTAACTTGGTGAAGTGTACGTTCTTATGCAGGTGGCATGCAAGTACGCGGCTACACAGCTCACACAGTGATCCAGCAACGTGGCAATCAGGGCCATCCCGTTCGGCGCAATGTCTCGGGAACATTCGGAGAGCGTTTTTGGCAGGGAGCCGGACAGTGAGACTCCCACAGTAAAGTAAGCTGTGAGTGACTTCGTGAGCACCACCAGGGTTCCCTGAACTTACTAAATTGTAGCTTCTCGTGAGAGTCAAAATGGCCACACTGTGATAAATGAGAGATATATATATATATACATATACTTCAAGTCTTCTCCAAAAAAAATTGGCAGAGTTCTGTACACCTTTCCACAATGATCTGAACCAAAGGAAACATTAGCAGTGCACTGGGACGAGTGCAGCGGCTCGTCAAGGCTGAAAGTGATCCACAATGCACTGCAACTGCTGACAAGTGTGGTTCTGCGGGTTTTCCCAGAGTTTAAAAAGGCAAGTGCGGTTTTACCACAGGCTCTGTCCATCATCAACTACTGTTATAACAGGGCCGTTTAACACATTCATGAGTTGGGCATGCATATTTTTCATCTAGGAGTGTAGTAAAAATAAATGGCGCTTGTACCTATTTGTTCTTCTTCTTCTTCTTTTCAGAAAAAAGAAGCTCTCACCTTAAGAATAGCAGGAAAACATATGTCCATACCTTTCAACCCAAAATATTTTCCCAAAAAAATGTTTTTGTTTTTTTTTAACATATGTTAGGCTATATAAAACATGATGAAATGCAGAAAATCTAGAATTGAAATAAACGTAACTGTTTTTTTATCATCAGTCAAAATGTGAGCATGAAATTGACAAGAGAGAATAGAGTTCACGTGATGACAGCAGTGGTGTTATCCCTGTGGAGATGAAGGGGGCCAGCTTCACTATACTGTGGAGGAAACCCTGCAGTGCATCTGATATCCTTAAGAGTTTCAAAGCTTTGAAATGAGGACACCTCTGTAAATAGGCTGGCAGGTATGAATATCTTTGGAGACACGATTAATTTTAGGATTAATTTATCACGAAAAAGGTGACATCACAAATAATTTTAGCAACGAGGAATTATATGATGTCGACGACGACGATGATGATGATGATGATGACTCGCGCTCATGCTACGCCTTCAATTAAAGAATGTGAAAGTTCTTCACGCGAAGAGCACAACTCCTCTCATCACCAGCTTGACTGTACAGAGCACTAACCCCGAAGTTCCGGTTCGCTTGCCTTAACGATAGAATAATACACAGCTTCCTGTCCCTTTACCGCTCAATAATGTACCATTTAGGCCTATTACACACTCTCTGCATCTCAAATACTGCGTGTGGATGTACTTGACTTCTGAATAGTTGCCCTTCCTCTCAGACTGTCAAGCATTCACAAGGCAGCAACACTGTATGCATAAAAATGGAATTATAATGGCCTACTGGTTATGTACAAGTACGTATTTACTTCAGCTACTTGCTCTGTATAGCTGTTTACAATCTACTCTTGTGTATATTCCTTTGTGACATACCTGCATGTGACATATTGTACATGCAGGATTAAATGTGTAGCTGCTGTAGTCTAAATAAACTTGTTGATGCAATTTTCGAAAGAACCGCAAAATGTACTTTCACAACTTGGAGGAATTAATTGATATTAATAATAATTATTCAATGTCAAACTAAAAAAAAACCAGCGTGCCAAGGAACGTGCGCATTTCGCACTCCCATTCGATATCCCAATCAGGACAGTAACCGCAGCCTTTGTTCCGCCCGTCAGACCCTCGGAATTCAATAGTAATAGGCTACCCTCGCCACATTAGCCTACTGCATATAATTTGTCATGTTATGTAATCCGACTTATTGGTAGCGACGAACATAATATGCGTCAACATACAGTTTCGTGAACAGAAAGACGGTTTTTGCAGGATGTTCTGGTAGCACGGAGTGAGTCAACGGGATAATGAATTTCCACACGTCCCCATACATCGGAAACAAAGCAACAAACTAAAATATCGCGTCAAAAATAACACTTGAATATTTAAATGCACAAGTAACAGTTTTGTAATACTTTTTGTATATAGTTTTCATTCATTATAAAGTTAATTCGTGAAACAACGCTCGCAGACAGTCCTCTTGACTCAAAGACGCCCTCTAACCAGTTCTTAGGAAGCGCCCCTGCTTCAACATTAGAGTAAAATGTCAGCTTCTTTTAACGCTAAAAATGCAGAGACTCGTCCCAGAATTAGGCGAGGGAAATCACTTACCTATCGACACCAGTTTAATGTGTTCTCTCTCCAGGAATTCCAGCGCGACCGATACATTTTCCAGTTTCATCTGTCTGAAGTTGGGTCTCGCGTGATACTTTCTGTACATTTTCTTTTGGCTCAAAACCTCCAGCAAACCGATTAGTTTGAGCCCGTCGCTGAGGTCTTTCTGTAGGTCGTTGATTCTCTTGTTCATGCATTTCAGGTGTTCGTTACACCACCTGGTGAAGGTGTTCTGTTGGATCTTCTTCCAAGGAGCATCTTCCGCTAGATCCTTTTCTGTGGCCGGCATCTCCTCGTCCTGTTCTTCCCCGTTATCGGAGCCCTGGTAGTACTGAGGCGGCTGCTGCTGGTCGTAGTACGTATTATTGCTCATCATGTTCTTAGTTTCCGTGCCCCTTTTTATACCGCAATCAATGAGTCCTGTGTGTGAAATTTACCACACGCGGGGGAGCGCAAAAAAAGTTTCTCGCAGGTCAGTGCCAGGCACACGCTTGCAGTGAAAAAATTCAAAACTTGGAAGTAGCCTCTTGGGGGGGGAAATAGTGACTGATAGTAGGTCTTTCGGGTGTACTTGTTACGATCTGGCTTGTCAAACTAGCACTTCTGCCGGTGATGAATTGAAAAATCCGTTTCTCGTTTCCAGCGCAGTCCGTCAAAATTTAATTGGCGATATCGTGTGAAATGTGGAGGCCGCTTCTTAATGGACAGATTGGCTCAGTAGAAGATTATACGTTTTGGAGACTGAAGACTCTCCTGCCGGGTGAGCATGGGAGGTAAACTGTAAGACAGCCGCAGAGTGGACGATGAGAGACTTGTTCAGCATATGTGACTAAAGACAGAGCAGGAGTTTAAAAAGAACGAAGACCCCCCCAGTCCACGTCAGATCCCTGGATTCCCTGGAATGTCCTGCTATGACCATATACAACTTAGGATAGATACTTGTCTAATGCTACGGCGATAATGATACGACGCAGGATTGGGCACTAAGGATAACGGAGACGGCGATTGGCTGGGCCCCCAACAGTTGGGACAGCTTACCTTATTTTTAGGCGCACCAAATTCGGCTTGGGGGGCTGGAGTTGCAAACGTGTGAAGTGACTGAGGCTCCAGCGTGGTTAACAATTGATCCCGGAAAAGAAAGTGACGCACCAAATAAATCAAGATCTGGGATACTGTGCTGTGGGCAATTTGAATTATTGCACGTGTAGTATGTGACAGGGAGTACGTTAAACGCTGTAAAAGTGACTAACAACAACAACAATAATAAAAATAATTTATTACCGTTTCATTATTGTTGTTATTATTATTATGATTATTATTATTATATACCCCCCAACCCCAAAAAAAGTGAGATCATGCATTGTCTTTTTAATTGGAAGCTTAGCTTATTATACTATGATGTGATAATACACGAGACAAGCAGATAGGAGTTTTTTTTTGTGAGATGTGGCTTTTCATAAACCTGAGGTGGTAAACAACACATGTACCAAGTATGTTTACTTCATTGCTCTACGATTTATTGAAATACCTCAGTAGAACAGTATGCAACATGACTCATCCTATTTACTCATGTTGGATCCTTTGTGTTTATTTTAAAATCCTATTTGAAAGAATCCACAAATGTACATTCCTCAGTAATGAGATATTTCTATTCAACATATTCCCATGAAATGCATGAAAACCTTTGAATTAGGGTGTATTATAATTAGTACAGTGCTGAGGACTCTGGATATATTTGTTTTGGTGTACTTAGTTAATTTGTGTCTTTTGAAAACACCCTTAGTAATTGTGTGCTTGTAGGGAACTGTTTGGAAAGAATAACCTTCAGACATGACAAAATATACTATATTTTCATACTAAATAAGAGATTACGTATGTTGATGCAGCAACAACAAGAAAAAGCAACTACAGTGCAAACCTACATAAAAATGATGTGTTAAAATATGAAAGAAGGTCAGAGCAACATACTTTAATGTGAAATTGAGTCCATAGCTGGACTCCAGGTAAAATGCAGGCCTCATTATATTAAGCAAAGTTTCCTGAAATCCTTAATAAACAACTTTTTTTGTAAATTAACATGGACAATAATTTACTGTAGGTCAGCAAAAACATTTCAGTATCTTTGGCAGTTTTATTATCATCTTAAGTATGATGACAACATAATGTCATGCCCATAGTGTACTTTTCAAACCAAAAATTCCAATGGAGGGAGGGAATAATGCGAGAGGGAGAATTTCAGTGGTACATGTGGTATCTTAAAATATCGTTTTTCTTTCAATAAAAAGCTTATTTTTGTTTTTTGAGAAGGACCGAGATGGGGAATTTTCTGGTTGTCCAGCTCTGTGTGTTCCCAGTGAAGATCACTGGGCCCACTGTTCGCTCAGACCCTCCATTCCTCCCGTGTGGCAGTTGGTCGTTAGGCGGGTGAGCTCACCCAGGCATGGTGGCACCTCTGACCGAGGGGACACTCTCATGTCAGACGCACAACACTGACCCCAGAATAGGGCCTGAGGCTCACCTCACCTTCTAACTCTAGACCCCCCCTAGCCACTGAGTCAGAGCCGCAAGCAATTTTTAGGAGTGTAAAATATACCCCTCACTCTCCATTCAGTACGTCACTGCTCCTTTTAACATTGCGAGGACCATTCATAATCTTTTATAGTAATCACTGGACCCTGGGTGAAGGCCTGAGGGTAACTGATGATATTTTTAAGCTCCAAAGCAAAGTTGCCTATTTTTCATTAGTCATATTTACAATGGGAATGTGGACTTCATTACTGACTAATCAGGACAAACCTTGATTTTTGAAAGATTTTCAATGGTTCTCCAAATTGTTTATATTCTTTGACACTCTTATACTGTATGTGTAGGTCTCAGCAAGCTAGGATTGCCCTGCTAGGAAAGTATTTATCATCTTTATTCACAAAGTTGCAGTCATGTGAAGTGTATAACATCTCAGAGAGACAGTCGTTTGCCTACATATTCCTTACAAATGGAGTCGAATCCAATGACTCTCCTCATCGAATATCACCATTATATAAACCCCATCATTTTTCAAGGAAAGGAATATTTCCATCTGGTTTGTCGAGGAAAATAGTGTCTTCTCACATTCGTGACCAACATTCTAAAGCCTTGCAAATAAATAAGAGTAAGGATAAAGTACTTTATTTTTCCAAATACTTTACAAAATATACAGTATTTGTTTTTCTTTTTACTAAAATACTCACAATTGTCTTTGAAACAACAAAGCCTAACAATAAAGTAAAGTGAAGCTAAGTTACAGTTTTAGAAACTATACACACAATTTAATGATCACTTGACAGTACAATCTCTTTGCTATGTTACAGAGACGGACAGACACTCATACATACTCATACAGAGACAAACAGTTTCTCCATATATTTGAGCTTTCAGGGTACATACAGAACAGTCAGGCCGGCAAAAGCACTTCTTATGGAAACCATTCGGAGAAGCTTAGTACTGGAGTCCATTTCGTTTCATGTTAACAGACACAGAACAGAAGAAGTGCACATACAGTCAGTGAGCTTTACTGGAGTTTGTTGATCTGAGCTACATCTGAAGTGTGTAATGGGATTAACATTATCTGGTGTTGTTTTGTGCAGAGTACTGAAGAGGGGAAAGCTGGGGGCCAAGATATTTTAGATAAACCAAATTCTTTCTGTAATCAAACCTCTAAGGGTCTACTATTCACTGACTACAAACCTGGAAGAATTTCAGCTTGTTTTAGGGGACATACAGAAGTCCTGCCTACAAAACATGAATTATTTGGAGATTATTTGTAGCTTTGTAACAGAGGATGATTCATTATTTTATTAAATTCTCAAATGTCAAAAAAATATAAATCTGCCCAAAACCAACTTGAGGATCTTAATAGAATACCTCCAATTTAAGCTATATAGAAACGAATACACATGGAAAAAGATGCAAATGTACAGTATTGCTGTTTCAATGTTGTAATTCTGGAAGTATAGGAATCTCCATGCAGTAGCATTAATGCAATCACAGTAAACATGTCATGATTATAGGAACTATAGTAATTACACAACTATAGCAACTATGTACTAGCTATGCTTTTGCATGCAAGATCTACCATCTACTAACATGCAAAAATAGCTGCTTTTGAAAGGTTTCTATGCTAAGATCACTGTAGATGCATTCAAATTAAAATCTCACATCATTAGTAAACTATTAATTTTAAACTGGTTATCATGACATATTTATTTCATAAGCAGTATCAATAAACCTCTGTGTTTAATATAAAGCATTTTAACTGCAATTACACATAAATGATTTATCAAGTTCACTATTTAATTAAAAACACATACAATACAATGCAAATTAAATATCATTTATAATTATCATGAACCTTCCCATAAATAAAATCACAACAAACTCACTTTATCATTTTAACCATAATACAAGCTTCTGTCACAGTTGACTAGGTTGGAAAAAAAATATTATAACGGAAGACATCACTATCTATGTACATTCAAAATATTATTTACATGTTTGACATTCACTAAAGGGATTTACATTCCAGTGGAAGTACATATCTAGCATTACTGTATTCTATACATGTACTTGTGTACAATACACGATCAATTTATGCACATAGACTAAGTAGCACTCTATAGCACCTGCGTTTAAACTCAAGATTAGTCTGTTTTTCATTATGTTGCGCAGGCTGGGCTGTAAAATCTTTAAAAGTCTATTCTCTGGCTTGGGTTCCATCAAAATTCGTACTTAGCTTTGATTTAGGAGTACACGCAAGTGTTCGTTTAATTTTTGCTAACTGTAGAACTCGCCCAATGGTGTTTCTGAAAGAGATATAAGGGCAAGTACGTGTGTAAGGCAAAATTAAGGACAATTTTTGATTAAATTCAGGCCTCTGTGACACATTGGTCAGATGACATCAGAGGTGATGGGAGGCGGGTGTCTGGCATTTTCTGTACGCCGGTCTAGAAGAGTTTACATTCCACAGTAAACCAACCTCACATGATTTTGAACACCTGAAGAAAACAATCAGGCATTTCATAATCAGTGCTTTAAAACACAAAACCAGTCATATACTGTACATCTGCAATTCACATCCTTTTTTGGGGAGTGTGGGAAAATCTATGATAGATAATTGGATCCAAATATTTGTCATAGCAATTACAAGAAGATTCCAGCCCAAGGGTTTTACAAGGGCATGTTTGGTCCTTCATTATTATCTCTAGCTGCTTCACTGCTTCTTGATTAATGGTCTTCACCCAGCAAATATAAAATTCTCATAGCTCTACAGTGTCTTTACAGCACCATTATCTCATCGCCATGACGCCACTTCAATATCGTATCAATGTCATTGAGTCAGCTGGGTGGTTCTTCCAATCTGTCTAAAGCTTGTCTCTGCCTCAAGACCTTTTCGGGAAGAGGCTGGGAGAAGGAGATATTTCTAGAGTAGAGAAAGTTTTGTTTTTACACAGCTCTATAATTTCTTACTAATTGTAATGTCAACTGCCACATTTTAAAAGCCAACTGTATGGATTTTGGTAAAAGTTATCATGACTCAATGCTGTCTTTGTCAAACCGAAGCAAGAGTGTGATGCAAGCAGCAATTTAAATTAGCTTCAAATTATGTCATCGCAATTAGATGGTCATACGCTACTCACAAAATAATAAAAGCATAATTATTGTAAGAATATTCTGACTGAGAGGGTACAATTATTAACAACTATCCAAAAACATTTGGTCAGGAAATAAAAATGAGAACTAAAAAGAATTTTCATGCATTATACAATAAATGAACAATACCTCTCTATATATACACAGAATAATTCCCGTTTATCAAAAGGCATAACAATATTTTTTGTTCATCAAATTACCATTTTCCCGGATGCCTTTTTAAATAAGATACATGTATTCACAAAAACATCTTTTTAATCCAATTAAGAAAAAATTCTGAATCAAACCCCCTCCTCTTCTACATCCATATTCTTGGGCTTAAGGGAAAAGTGTTTGGCCTAAAAAATTTAAAAATAATTTTTTTTTTTTTCACAAAATATTGCATACCGGCAGTAAAGGCTGACAAATCATCAAAAAAGAGTGCCCTACATATGCTTGCACACCCTTGATAAAGATGAACTAAAAAGACTGTATAAAATAAATAATGCATTGATCTATATTGCACGCTCAAAAAAAGGGAAAAATATATCGTAAACTGACAATACAATTTTCTCAATAGTTTTGAGGTAGGCTTGGGATTGTTGTCTCGCTGAAAGATCGCAGGGAGATGCCAGGTTTCTGCCCAAAATATCTAGGTACTCACTGGAGTTGACATTGGCCTTAACAAGGGGACCCCTGGGACCAGTAATAATGAAACAACATCAAAGATCGTTTTACATAACATCAAAGGTTCGTCACAGTATTTCACCGTACGCATAATGCTCTTTTCAGCAGAAGCATCTGCCTTCCAATGCGAATCCTGCCACTCGTCCGAATGGCCATAAAGCTAAAGCTTGGTCTCATCTGACGATGAAGTCCGGTTCTAGTTAAGCTTAGCATTGGCTCGGGGCGTGAAGAATTTTAGAGGGAAAAGCAGCAAAAATACAGGCCTTGCAGAAGCAGAACTTCTTTCACATTTGCACAGAAAGACGTGTGTTCATCGAAATCACGCGGACCTCCTTTAAAAAAAATGGATGTGCTTTTAGATGATTGCATTGAGCGTATATTCTCCCCTTACACACACGGAAACCATTGCTGCGAATAATCTCATTAGTGAGATGAATTAAAAACCGATCAAATATCAGTTTAGTTCATTGTCACTTTTGACAATAATAAAACGTCCGGCCTTGCACGACTAGCGAATGTAAAAATCCGCCTTTCCGAGACCGTGTGCTATAAAACTGTCTCTGCTAACGGATGAAAAATAGAAATGCTCAATTACTCTAATAGCGGCCATTACACTTAATGAAAACGCATCTATCCAAATGATGAAAGGCCACCGGGGAGAGGGAACATGTCTTTTTCAGATAGATGCCTGACAGCGCAATTTGTCTCTCCCACCTCGAGCTCGATCAACAGGTAAACAGGTCGGGGAGCAATTATCACTGTCCAAAACTGCACCAATTTCGACCAAACAACGACCTAATGAGAACCTCTGATTTCAGGACGGCCTATCACGGTGGACTATTTGTGTCCTCGTCATCAGCCCGATCAGGGAGGACCGTGCGTATAAAGTGTGCGTATTATGGGATGTAACGCAGTGTCTTGCGAACACACCGCTCGTGCCGAGCGTGCATTGAGAACGAGTCAAGAGAGAGAAAGCCCTGGAGATACACCGCATCCACTCAGGACAGAGACGCCGCCGCAGCACACTCTGACGCATCCTGCACCACGAGGCTAATGTGTTCACAACCCCGATCCCAAAACGCATCAGATCAAACTTCCAGAGCAATATTCATGCATCAGCATTTTAGTTTTACTGAAACTGTACAGAGCATGCACTAAAACAAATACGAGTAAAAACGTATTTCACGTTGTCATTCTTTCTAAAAAATCAACGTAAGAAAAAGAAGGCATCCATGAGAGCAAAAAAAAAAAAGTAAGAAAAATTACATCACAGAGATAAGAGATTGAAGAAATGATTTTTTTAAAGCACTGGGTTCCCCCCATTCTCTCTTCAGAGGTGTTTCATCAGTGACAGGTTTAAAATCCCCCCCAACCTTCCCCCAATAGAGTGACCTTATCTGTTTTGGACTTAGCCTTTTCTCTATGGTAAAAAAAAAAAAAAACAATTAAAATAAAAACTCAGCGCAAAACGATTTTCGCAAATAATTTTTCCTTTTACATTTCAGGGAACGCACGAGGCACATCGTCTTCAGTTAGCAATACACATGACAGCAAGTAAATCAATAAGGAAAGGAACATATAAATGTAGCCGAGCTGTGCATCGTGAAAATACAAAGAAAGAGGAAAAAAGTCAACAAAAAGTGTCTTCCGCTAAATCCTCAGGGGGTCCCTCCCCCCACCCTATTGGTGAAGAGCTGGTTTCTGAGCCATCCTATTGGTTGAAAGTTGAAGCACTGGAATGTAAGCCACCCTATTGGTGGAGAACCGAAGCACTGGTGTGTGAGCACAGGTAAAAGAGTCAGAGAGGGAACATGAGCAGTCAGTGGGGGGAAGAGGATGCAGCTCGGGTTTGACTGGTACCACACATGCATATCCAGTAGCCTGCAGGCATCCAGTGTCCAATGGGAGTGAGGCGAGAGGGGCCGTGTCATCACCGTGGGGGTGCACGCGGCTGGCTCCTCAGGACAAAGCTCTGGACAAACTGGGGACAATCAGCAACACAGCTGCTGCCACGGCAACCGCCAGCACTGGAGTCCAGTCTCCCTCACTCCCCTGGCGACAGCATAAGCAAGGAGGTCAAAGGTCACAAACACCCTACAAAACACACAGGCACGAATAGACATGCGACTATGCACCCAGCCTTACACAAGCACTCACACACATAAATAAAAACCAGACACACACACACGCACGCACACACACGCACACACACACACACACACACACAGCTTTGTTCCATTCTTTAGCACCCTGGGGATAAGTCCTTTAAAAATATTTTGCGCTTTACGCTGTATGTTTATGGGCATAGCAGTGAAGCAATTCCAGGAAATGCCCAGTAAAAAACAACTCCACACATTCAACTCAATGACAGCCTCGCACGACTACACATACGTCTTCTTTAATCCTCTGTCATCACATATACATATCATTCCAAAGTCACCCATTTTTACCTTCATTCCAAAGACGGCTTCGCGTTCTAAAACTTCGTCTCTGCATTAACACTACCCAGAGACGAGGGCCCACTGCTGAAGTTCATAAATATTTAGCAATAATTTATGGGGAAGTGGGAGTTTGTCCCAGCATCGAGCTTGCCGGTAGCTGGCCCACACTCACAGCGAGGCACCGATGCCGAGCGTTGAAAACAGCGTTGAATTATTCATTTTGGCTCAAAACAGCGCTCTCTACAATCTGGAGCGGGGCCATAAAAATGATTGCACGTTGCCATGTTCTTTCGCGACTGAAATGTGTCAGGCATACGTGTGACGGTTTAATAAATAACCGCAAATACTCCAGTAACGTAACCCGCCCTCATTTACAATCTGTCGGGAGTAACACCTCGGTGAGAGCGGATTTAATATCTGTATGTTTGCCATTAACGGGCCACGCTAACCAGCTCCGTCCCTATAAGGATATCCATGCAATACAACCGAGTGGATCGTTAAAAGTCACACTCAGTGTGCTGATGGGTGTAGGGCCGACCCGTTTGGGGAGCCCTGTCTTCACTGCTAAGGCATTTCCTCATTTTCCATCATGCGCGAATCCCCCAAAGTGGGCTGTGTTTGCGCATTAAGAACAACATTAAATTAGTAATCTACTTCAGGCGTGAACAGTGTAAGAGTGCGAATGCTGAAACGCAACCTCATTCAGAGGAAAATGGCTGTCACTGGCCGCAATCAGGTGAAGGGGTAACAGTAAAGCACTATACTGCATCACATTAAATTTATGTGTCGCTGATTTATATATCACTGTACGTAAGATTTATATATTGCAGATGTGCCACCTATATCAAGGTAAGCAACCACGTCCTGGTGTCAGTCATTTATATAAATCAAGTGTGAGCACAACCTTGGGAAATGATCTTAAGATCGCATGTAAGTTTAAATCCAAGACCGTGTTCATAAATGAGGCCCTAGAAAAATGAATCCACCTTTGGTTTGGGTCAATAAAAAAAACTCCAGCAATGTGGGTGTCTTGTATGTCTGAAACATTTGAAAGCGTGTGTCAGGAGTGCTTCTTTTCCAGATGTCATAACTGTCATTAATTTCAAGGGGCCCCAGGACAAAGTAGTTTCAATTTCAAGGAGGAGGAGCAGGCGTTGATTGTGATTTCCCCTTCAGTGCAAAACTTCATCTTCATCCTTCCGCTTTGCCTCAGCATTTCCCACATTAGATTTCTATAAGTCATTTCTCTGCAAGGTTTAGCTAATGGTCTGTTTCACCCCATTTGGTGCTAGTCTCATAGAGGCAGAACACTTAAGACAAGTTTACTGCAGCGAAAACCAGCACTGGAATGAATGATATATAACAGGCACAAGGCTCTTACACATGGCACAAAGCACTCAAAGCTAAGTGTGAGAGAACTACCAGCGTAAAACCATGCCACAGATTCTACAAAGGGGCAAATTCACAGAATGCGGACTTCCTGTGTGTCCTTACCAAATTGTGAATTAAACTTGTGCAGTCATATCCGTTCATGGATTGAAACAGAACAGACGCTGGTGTGTTGACTGTCCTATATGCAAATGTACTCACAGCTGTACACAAATGTAATAATGTGCAACGACACTGCAGGTATGTCTGTAACTCATGTCTGCAGTCCATGTAATAAAATATGCTGTCTCCTACCCCAGCCGAATCTAAATCAAATTCTAGCTCCTACGGTTTGTGCAATGATATGAGCTCTGCAGTACATCATTATTTACATCAGTCAACGGGCTCAGTTTCAATGTGCTGTAATTACTTAGTAATTACTTTGTAGTTGCGCAGTTACAAATGCCTGTGATTTCAGCTTTGCCTCAGGCACTCAGAAAGGCTGTCGCAAAGGGGCGGGATGTTTATCTGAGTCCCTGGTCTTCCGGGAGGATAAATAAAGGCATACTCGTACCTTCTCCTCTCTAGGACGAGAGCTCCGACCACCAACACCAAATCAGGGCCACTATTACAATCATTCCTATGAAGGGGATGGAGAGAACAGGGGGCTCAGACGGGGGGGTGGAGCTCTGAGGAGAAACAAGGGATTGTGGGGGATGGAGGAAGAAGGAGGAGGAGGAGGAAGGAAGAGGAAGGAGGAAGGAGGAGGAGGAGGAGGTGAGAAAATAAAAAAAATAAAAAGGCAAGAGAGTAAAAGACAAAAAAAGAAACAATTACATATGGAATGGTAGATATATATAGATAGAGTAATAGATAAATAAAACATGATCAGGTAGGCATAGGCAAATAAATGTATGCAAACAATAGATAAATGAATGATTAGATAGATAGATAGATAGATAGATAGATAGATAGATAGATAGATAGATAGATAATCATAAAAATACCAGATTGTTTGAGTTTTCACAGAGAGTGAATGACAAGGTCAGTGTTGGGTATAAATATGTACATGCATAAACACAAAAGCGTATATCCAAGAATACATGAAGGGATGCAACAAAATAATGAAACGAGAGACAATGTAGGGAGGGGAAACAGAAAAGAGACTGTGATTAGGACAGCTCCAAAGATTGATAATGACAAGATGGGAACCCGTGCTGTTTAAACTTTACTTCCTACTTCGGCCCTCTGCTTGCTGGAGTTCCATCATGAAATGTGCTACTTGTGTCAGCACGGTAGCACAGTTCTTGCGGTTCCTTCACAAAGCATCTACCATGAGAAAGTTCAAGGTTTTTCAGTTCATAGAGAGGACTGAAGCAACAGCCAAGGTTTCCATCTTGCCATTATAAAATCTCTGTCCGCACCAACCAGGGTTCCCCTCCCAGCTGAAGCTTCTATTTGCTGGTAAAGTGTGATGTCAGGTTCCCTAGCAACAGCACTTTTGGATCCAATCCAAAATTCAAATTGGACACAAAAGCTCAGATTAAGTTTTCATGTACAATTATCTCAGGTACCCGTTTCAGTACATTGCTGAAACCACAATAACAAGGCCTGAACTACAGAAAAGCTCATTAGCTGCCTCATTAGCTACTTTTATGCCTAACATTTAAATTTCACTTCACTCTTAGTTCACATATTAAATTCACTGACATATCATTTTCAAGACAAAAATACAGCAAATTTGAAGAAAAAGCATGTTTGTGTTATAAGTGGTACATAATCAATAAATTCATAAACATTCAAATAATTGCTGCTTTTCAGAAGTAAATTTTTATTCCTCTTTTCATGATTTAAAGTGTATTGACAACTTTGTAGCTAAATATTGAACAGTCATTTCAATGTTCTGCACCTCAGAACACTGAAGTTTGTTAAGTATGTTTGGTTATTTGCTTGGATCCCAAGTTGTAACTGTCATGCCTGTTGCTAGGATACTGACAAATGCACTTACTAGCACGTTAGCTATTAGCACATTATCATCTCAGCCAGGAGAAAACCTGGGAGAAGTGGTCTGTAGAGTGGTGTGGGGGGGAGGGGCTAATCACAGGTTAATCTACAGCTACGAGGGGCAGATGAGTGATGTCATACAGGTGTGACCAGGCGTGTCACATTCACAGCCACATTCTACGAGATTGTGCCTGGCCCTTATTCAATGTTCTCTTGATATTATATAATTCCACCGCTAGAATCCTCCGTTGGTTAATTCAACTCTAACAGAGTGGGACCAAATGTTATGTTCGATTTGAAGTAACACTGTTAGAGTTTAATTAACACTGGCTTTTTTGACTGTGTATGCTCAGTTAACCTATTATTCATTCCATAGGAATTTTTAAATGTTATTGTTCCATTATTGGAATCCATAAGATTAGAAACCATTCTCTGCAGCTAAATCCCTGTAGTGTCACACAATATAGACACTGAGAATTAAATTAACGTCAACTGCTCAGAGGGTAGATAATGTTTCTGCTATGAAGTACTCAGAACTGCTCTTGATTTAGTGCTTAGAAACCATTCCAGATCTTTCTTGTTGCTAATGTTGCAACTATTGGAAGCACCTAATGCGGATAAAGTACCATGCAAAATTCAAGAATGTCAAAATTTATTTAGTGTTTATTATATATTTATTCTAAAGTTAATATCTATTTTAGTACCTCTGGGGAAACTGACAATAAAACAAAGAATGCAAAATCAGCTGCACCTTCACAAAGCTTTATGGCTTATTCAGTCTTATTTTGTCTTAGGCAGATCTTCCAGATGAAGGAGAGGGGCATATTTAAATTCCAGCGCTATGCTTTTATGCTGCAGTCGTTTATGAGAGGGACGCTTTGTTGTGAACAGATAAGACGGTGACAGGACAGCGATCTGGGGGGCTATGTGGACAGAGACAGCTGGGCATGACGCGGACGTGCCGCTCGAGACAAACGCGAAGGGCTGAGGGAGAGGCCGAGCCCCAGAGAGAGGGCGCAGGCAACGTACGTTAGTGAGAGGGCGTTAGCAACAGGACGTTAGCGAGAGGGCGTTAGCAACAGGGCGTTAGCGACAAGACGTTAGCGCTGCTGCTGTGGTCACAGATTCAGCAGAGATGGTGTGACATCACAAGATGCAACAGTGAAATCATGACTGTCATCATTATTGAGATTCATTAAAAAGCAGCACACATTGCACAAGATACAAAGGGGAAAAAAACTGTAAAATAAAACTTTGTTAAACCTTTCAATTTCTTTCAACAACAATCACACCCATGCTATGGCAACTGTGGCCAGTATTACACATACATTGGCAAGTGCCCAGAACTTTAAAAGAGGTCAGAAGATGAACTCCCAACCACTCCTTTGCTGCAACCAATAGAAACCCATTTTACTTTTACTAGCATAGGTTGAGAGAAGTGGACGCTTTAAATCCCGTCAGTGAACCAAAGAAGTGGCATCAGACGCTAACAGTGGAATGCTCAGCGGTTATTATGAGAGTCTGTCGGATCTGTGACCTCTGACCCCCGTGACGCCTCACCTGCGCCTTCCTCCCCATCAGTCTGCCCAGCTCCTCGCGGTAGCGCTGCAGCTCGCTCTCTAGCTCCGCCCTCTCCCGCTGACTGCAGTCATACAGGCCCTGCAGCTCCTGAAGCTCCGCCTTCAACCCGTCACACTGAGAGAGGGAGAGAGAGAGACAGAGAGAGAGAGACAGAGAGACAGAGTAAGAGAGAGAGAGTGACAGTGTGAGAGAGACAGAAATGAAGAGAGAGAAAAAAGTTGAAGGCGAGGGAGAGGAAAAAGCAGAGCGAGAGGTAAAGAGAGGGGAAACCAAGAGAGTAGTCAGAAAAATAAGAAAAAAGAGAATGAAGATGGTTCTGTTCATGACAATATACAATGTCACATTGTCCAAGTTCAATTTTATTCAATCAAGAATGACACAAGGTTTATGATTATAATATTTATGCAGACAGCCTCTTTGTAAACTGAATAGCTTGGTTGCTATCAACAACTAGTCACAGTGGCCTTAAAACAGAATCAGTCTTTATCTCAAAACCATTCACTTAATAATGTTTCATCCAAATTTTGTATCTTACTCAGTTATCCTGTATACATAGACAAACACACAGGGCCAACCACGTAAGTTCCATGACACCAATTACTGGTAGGAGCAATTTTCAGCTGTAAGTGAAGGCGATTCCCAAACTGTGGGTCAGGGCCCACTGGTGGGTTATGGGTAGGCTTGAGGAGGACCCACTGGTGGGTTATGGGTAGGCATGAGGAGGACCCACTGGTGGGTTATGGGTAGGCTTGAGGAGGGTTCACAAGATTCACCTGGAAGATGTTTGTCTTAATGCACTTTCGTCAACATTCACATTCATCACCACACTCTGCAGCTGCTACATGCACTCCACCAAATACAGTCTACATGCACATGTGCTGACATAGATTGAAAACATACTTATTCCAAAATTTGAACATAAGTTCATCCACATTTTATGAAGGGGAATCAATTAACTCAGTAAGAGGGGTTGAGAATCTCTGGTCTACTTCAGCCCTTTCCAATTTAATCAGATGCGAAGCTATACGCATACTCATAACTCATGAGTCTTTCATAATCCATCCATCCATCCAACCATCATCTATACCCTTATAGCTCATAGCTTATCCTGGGCAGGGTTGAGGGGGGTGCTGGAGACTATCCCAGCATGCATTGGCCGAGAGGCAGGGCTAGGCTACCCACCGCACCACCGTGCCTTCCCAAGTCTTTCAATATATATTTTTTAAAAATTGTCCGCCAGGTAAAAAGGCACTTACCTCCCTCTGCACCTGTGCGGCCCTCTCCTCGGCCAGCTTCAGCTGGTCCCGGAGGGAGAAGATCTCGGCGAAGCCCCCGTTCCAGCTCGTGGGCGTCACGGGCTTCCCGTCGAAGGAGATGTTCTTCTGGATGGACGCGTCCACCAGCCGGCAGTTGGCTTTGGGCTGGGTCATGCTCATGTAGCTGCCGGTCAGCTCCTCGTCGGACCCGCCCCCCACGTCCCTCTTCCCGGTCGCCCGCGTCGCCCCCGCCTCCGACTCGTCCTCCTCCTTCAGGGCCAGGTACACGTCGTTGGAGCTGTTCCACAGCGGGGAAGCGGACATCTTACATCAGTGCACAGCGTATTGGTAGTAGTAGTAGTACTAGTACTAGTACTAGTACTAGTACTAGTACTACAACTACTACTACTACTACTACCACTACAACAACAACAACAACAGAGTAAGCCAGCCAACAACGTATTAAGAAAGTTAGGTGTAGATAAAGGTGATAGATAGAAGTCTATTCTATCGATACACGGGAAGACTGTGAATGATAAAGTGATGTGTGAATGCGAAAAATAAACGGCTGTAATTTAGGGAAACGTGCGACCGGGACACGACCAATAAACAGACAGCGCGGCGCGGCCCCTGACCCTTTCCTGTGCAGCTGCAGCAGCTGCAGCCTCTCCGACAGCTGCCTGTTATCGTCCTTCAGGGCCTGGCACTCGTCCTTCAGAGTGCGACACTCCTCCTTCAGCTGGCCCACGTCACCTGTGGCGAGGGGGCGGGCGCAGGGACGAACCAAAATCACAGGAACAGAGAAACACAGAGAACAGATGAGCGCGAGGAGAGAGATGAACCAACCGACAGCGATCATTACCAAAACTATCATTACAGTAAATTACAGGCATTTAGCAGATGCTCTGATCCAGGGCGACTTACACTTACCACCTTCTGGTCCAAGACATGGAAGTTGTTAGTGCTGAGGCAGATCCTGCTTAAAATTCTATATAAAATCAGGCGCCTGTGTATTCTCTAGTTCTGTGCTTAGTCTGGACACCATTTTGAGAAGAGCAGTATAGTCACAGAT
This sequence comes from Anguilla rostrata, assembly GCF_018555375.3. Taxonomy (NCBI): domain Eukaryota; kingdom Metazoa; phylum Chordata; class Actinopteri; order Anguilliformes; family Anguillidae; genus Anguilla; species Anguilla rostrata. The sequence goes on from NC_057939.1 coordinate 6,522,911, forward strand.
TTACTAGCAGTACACATCGTGTGCTGTGGCAGTGCTGGCTGTGTGGTTTCAAAGAAAGGTTATGTAGAACAATAGCTTAATGAATATGCATGCAGATCAACACGTGCCTCGTATAGAGGTCAGAGCTGTGAATGGGCAGTGTGTGTCTGTTTCTCATGGGCAGGTTTTCACTCATCAATATCATTGAAAGAACAGACTGTAAACACAGCGAGTTGTACCGTATATTTAAATTGGATGATTCATATGCTAATGAACCTTTGGATGCCCCTTCATATTTTGACTAATGCAGTGAAGATTACTCTATAATTACCTAAGGCCTACAGAGCTCTTTGTATTTAGTTTTTTTTTTTACACACATATTAATTTATTGTATGTCTGCTTTGCAGGTGGTAAGAAGAGTCACCTCACTGGGCATCAATAAAGTCATGATTCTATTCAATTGTAACCATAGTTACAGGGCTCAACATCAGCAGAAACACCCCGGGATTTCAGGGTGGTTTGCAACTGCACGCATTGATGAGCACTAAATGAGCAAGTGTTGACACTGGGTAGTCGATGTTCAGCGAGAGTGAGCGAGACGGAGAGAGAGAGGGGGGGTAGAGACAGAGACAGAGAGAGTGACGGAGGAGAGAGGGGGTAGAGACAGAGATAGAGAAAGAGAGAGAGACAGAGAGAGAGAGAGGGGGTAGAGACAGAGACAGACAGAGTGAGGGAGGAGAGAGGGGGTAGAGACAGAGATAGAGAAAGTGAGAGAGACAGAGAGAGAGAAAGAAGGCACATTGTGGATACATGGAGGCAGAAGGCTGCATTTCTTGAGACATGGGGGACACGAGAGAGAAAGCAACAGGTATAAACATTAAACACATTAAATCATGCCGAGAATGATTTGTGTCACAGACGTTTAGCTCAGTCGATGTTTTTGGCCCTGGCTGTTGGTGTCTTTCTGTGAAGTGCAGACCTCAGGAAGAGAAACTGTGCCCAGGAGATAGAGGGAGAGTGAAAGTGACTCCTTCCAGAGAAAGCAGGCAAGGGACCATCAGACGACAAACAAAGGAAGGAAACAACGCCGCACAGACCAGCGAATGGAGAACAGAAAAAAGGCCTTTGTCAGTCCCGAGACTGGGTGATGCTGATCATATGCTCCTCTGCTTTGTTTGGAGAGAAGGAGCGTGTGTCCACGCTCGGTTCGCTCCCCTGTTGAAGCGAGCGTGTAATGCGATTACCTGCTTCCTCCTTCCCGGCTGCTACGAGCTCAGCGGCAGGGTCCTCGTGCTTCCCCCTGAGCCCGCACATGACTCTCATCAAAGGCCTTAACTGAAGTGTTAGGAACTCAAGACGCCAGATGAATGTCAAATATGGGTTTTGCTTTGTGACACGTACATCTCTCTCTCTCTCTCTGTCTCTCTCTCTCTCTCTATTCTCTCTCTCTCTCTCGCTCCCTCTGTCTCCCTCTTTTTGCGACTTGAGACAGTTAAGCAGTCTGGCTGGAAAAGTCCAATCTGGCAACCTTGCTGGCTTAGCATAATATCCTCAACTCTTGGCCTTTTTTGGCGAGTTTTCTACCGCTAACAACCACATTTTGACAGCTGGAATCATTATTTCAGCTGCAATAATTAGGTATAATAATAAAATCAAGTTCACTATGAATTCGATTACGTAATGCTTGTAAAATTAAGCACTGGAATACGTGATTGCTTACTGCGGTTTTTCCACTGTGGGTTTATTCTTATTGCCGCTGTAGAGTAAACTCCCGAGGACTGAGGGAGAATTTTATTGATGTTAATTCAAGAACCATAATGGAAGGACGGATTTGGTGGAGAGTGATTTCAAGTTGGGTAATGCAGTGTGATTCGCCAAGAATGATATACAGTACAGTTACTGCAGCGTGATTGGTGGAGAATTTAATACAGGAAAGGAGTAGCTATAGTGTGATTTACAGAGAGTGATATAGTGGGGAAGTGGGCTGTGATTGGTCGACAGCAAGAAAGAGCTTCACAGCGAAATATACGGTTGTGCTGATGGAGAGTAAAGTGCAGTAGTGTAGTGGAAAGCGGTTGGTTGTGAGGGATATATAGACAGGACAGAAGTTAATGTTCTTAAGGGCTGAGAGCCTGTGGTCACTGTGGTTGTTTCTGTAGGAAAACCCTGAAAAGTGGCAAACTCCCAGTGCAGTAGAGGTATGGGGCATGTCGGCCCCAGCCGAGGCGTGACTTGGCGGGATGGCGTTAGCGGCCGCCCCGTTGGCGCTGCAGGGGATTGTGGGGGACACTCACCCTCGCGCCGCTCCTCCTGCCGCCGCTGGCTCTTCATGGCGAGCTCGGCGCGCAGCGTGGTGATCTCCAGCTCGTACTCCTGCGTGGCGGCGTGCAGGCGCTGCAGCTCGGCCCGCAGGCGGCACAGCTCCTCCTGCAGGCTGGCGATGTCGTTCTCCCGCTCCGCCGCCGCCTCCTCCGCCGCCTGCTGCAGCTCCAGCACCTCCTCCTGCGCCGCCCGCAGCTCCTCCTGCGCCTCTGCCAGCTCGCTCTCCTTCTCCTCCTCCAGGCTGTCCATCTCCTCCTGCACTGAGCGCAGCTGGGCTGGGGGCGGGGTTAAGAGGCGGCTGTCATTCATTTTTTTTCACAGAGTAACCCAACTGACATTACGGAACCAACTGACATTATGGAACCAACTGACATTTCGGAATCTGAGTCACTAAGTTACACTTAGTTTTAAGGAGTCAAGGAATGATTTTTATAGTTTTTTCCCATGTTGTCCCAGTTTCTTTCCCTCTGGAAGATTTGTGACAACCTGATAAATTCTGATGTTGATATATAATCTAATGATAAAAAACCCTATTAGTTTCAAGCCACACATTTCAAACCACACTCAATATCCCTTATCCTGAGTACAAATAGATAGAGATACCTACGGGCACACTGAATAGTATATATGAGGCTAGGACTCCTAGTCTGCCAGGTCTTGCAACTGAACAGTTGTGAGGATAAAAAATAAGACAGTTAGGCAGGTTCACTATAAGGGAAGGCAAAAATATAGTAGCCTCTGTAATGGCCGACTGTTTTTTAAGTTAAGTTAAGGCCCGTGTTTGTTGCTGGCAGCAGATAACACAGAAAAGGCTACAGCACAGGTCAGAGATCACTGCGTCCATTTTTCCAGGTTGTTTAATTTGCTTCATAACTCTCGCTAATCAACGTAATTGCATGGGAAAGGGAGCCAGGGGGGCATGCACCAGTAAAGGCCTGCCAAGAACAGAGTGCCAAAAACCTGCCAGGGATTAGAGTTTGGGTGAGGGAGCAGGACACGGGTGCAGGGCCCAGGGCTGTACGGGGTGAGGTAGCAGCTTTAACCCCGTCAGTAATGCCCTACAGACACACACAGCAGGCGCGTGGAAGCCTGGAGTGCCTGCCCTCACACACATCCACTGCTCCTCACAGGGTTTGTGCAGCAGTGTGAGAAACGCATACCGCGTGAGTGTATGGGTGTGTGTGTGTGTGTGTGTGTGTGTGTGAAAGTATGTGTGTGTGTGTGTGCTTACATGCAAAGGACTTTAGAAGACATTTTGTGGTTTCTTTCTGTTAAACAGGTCTTCTTAGAAGTAAGAAGTGAGGAGGAAAGAATCATGGAGGTCTAACAAATGCATATGACAGAAAATCAAAGGCCTTGGCATGAAAGGACTCAGGGATGCTTCTTTTGTTGTGGTGGAAGAAGGGAAACATGGGAGAATCCTGCATGCCATTTAGATCAGAGCACATCAACAAGCCAAACGGATTTCCCCTCCAAGATCTTTCTAGATTGATGGAACTCTATTTCCCTCAACATTTTAACATGGCCCAGCCAATTACGTTCCTGCTTTCTTATGTCATGCTGATCCCAGCTGCAGTCCTGGTGCTACACGGCCCAGCTTGTCAGGACACTTGGGTGCTGTATTGAGCATAGATGACCTGTGGCCCTTGTATGACCATATCAACCAGTGCTTGATTTATTGCTCTGGCGATCGCTCAAAGAGCCTGTAGTGTCAGGCTGGATGGATTGCGACTGTCAGAGTGTATTCCTGCCTCCCACCCAGTGCATGCTGGGATAGGCGCCCGCGGCAGTGGCTCTGATATTTAAGCTGTATCCTTTCAGTTGCATCCTGAGCTATGAACGCCTGGGATCCGTTCTGATGAGTGTGTGTGTGTGTGTGTGTGTGTGTGTGTGTGGTGAGCAGCACGGTTACCTTGCAGCCTCTGGATCTGCCGCATGAGATGTGTGTGTGTGTGTGTGTGTGTGTGTGCGTGTGTGTGTGTGTGCTGGTTACCTTGCAGCCGCTGGATCTGCCGTGTGAAAGCCTCAGCCTGGTGGGCGCTAGACAAACGCTCGTCCTCTAGAAGGCCTGCAGGCAGAGGGGGAATGAAGGGTGGCAGCGGTAAGAGCGGGGATCGCACCGCTTCACTCACAGGGATGGGGATGCACCTGCATTTACAGCAGGGTCTTACAGTATGTTAAGCTACAGCAGTACTGTGAGGGAACACTAAAACAGATTCCTCGCAAGTTCTGTTGCTATGGCAGTTAGGTTTCTTTACTTGATTTGGTCACTTTACGACATTTTCTTAAATACTATTTTTTTAAAATGAGGAATTCCCATTGCATTTGTAGGCCCATCCATTTGCTTCAACGCGCTCTGTCAGTGTAGTAGAGCGCAGATTAGAATGGCTGCCTTCCCTGGCTGGGATTTCCTTTCACTCTGCAGTCCACCAGCTGAGCCACACGCAGGACTACATTTCCCATAAGGCCTGCACAGAGAGAGACTGCAGCAGGGGAAAACCCTTCAGACCGATGCATTCCTGCTTCAGTTCCATAACGTCCCGCAGTTATCCAAACCACAGAGGACCTGGTACAGTCAGGATTAGATTCCAGACCACAGGGCATATCTCCAAATTAAGGACTTGGGCTCTACTTTCCCAGACTTTTTTTAAATTAATTTTTTAAATCCAAGACAAAGTCAACTTGCAGCATGTGGGGTTGTTTTTTTGTTGTTGTTTTTTTTATCCTGATCTGGATCCCTTCTTGGTAATCCCTCCTGACACAAAGGCATCTCAAACCGCACGTCCTCAAATGCTATCCTGCTGTAAGGCTGCCAAATGGTACAGTCCTACGTTTGAGTTTACATAAGGTCATCAGAGTGGTGTTCAGAGCAGCTGACTTTGACCATAAAGTAATATATTCAAATTCATTTGCAAAAACGCAATTGGAAATAGTTACAGAATGTGCAAAAAATGAAACCTTTTTGTGATCTATTTCCCCTGTCATACAGGTTCCCAGACCAACAAAAGGTTATTATTGAGCATAACATAGACATATAATAAAGGGAAAGTGCAAACTGAACACAAGTTTCAGAAGGCATAGTGCGTGCCTGCCTGTCTTGCTCTACTGGGAAATGGAGTGTCTTGATGAGCCAGTGCTATGACAGGGTGAATGACTAAGACCTCAGCAGCAATGGCCGTGGAAGTAGCAGGGCAGCCCTAAGTGGAAACAGCTGTTTGCGGAGGAACCCTGACAGCTGAGCATGCTCAGTAAGAGTCACCCAGGGGGCGATGTTACAGCACGGTTTGGAAACACAAAAAGTTCCTTAAGAATGCAGCTGTCGGAGGTCACAGCTTAAATCGCATTACAGTACACCCAGTGGGTTCACAAGAAGCCACTGAGCGCGCTCAATACAGAGGCTTCCCGAGGCATCCATTCACAGCAAAGTGATCAACTAAACAGCAAAGTCGTGCCTTCAGCTCATTGTTAATATATTTATTATGTATTCAGTTTGGTAAATGACTTCAAAATGGGCACATATGAAGGAATTTAGTGCACATATGAAGAAATGAACATAGAATTCCCGATACTGAGCAAAAGACAGCTCATGGGCTCCCTCATCTAAACATGAGCTCCCAATATGTACCATGGACATTGTAGTCATGTATTAAAATCCTGGACCCATATCCATCAAAAGGTTAGTAACAATGTATGAACATGGGAAACCTGGTTCTACTGTAGAACAACTCTCCTATTATGGGATGTTTAATGAATATGAGCCTGGATCAGTAGAAGTAGGGCTCACCCTGCATCTCTAGGAAGCTCTCCTCGTGTTTTTGGGACACCTCCCTGGCCTCCTCCAGCTCGAGGAGCAGCTGCAGGACCTGGGCCCTGAGCTCCTCAAGCTCCTGCTCCTCCGACGTCAGCTCCTCGTTCCGCTCCTCCCCGTCCTCCGGCTTCTCCTCCTTCACGCCCTTCTCCTCCTCCCCATGATCCTTGTCCACATCGGTGCCCTCCGCCTCTTTCTCCTTCCTCCGCTTGTTCTCCTCCAGCACCTCCCTCTCCTTGACAGTTAGCTCATCTCCCATGACTGTTTTGTCAAATTTCAGGTCGCAAGTGTCGTCTGAGATGGGGGAGAGAGAGAGAGAGAAAGAGAGAGAGAGAGAGAGAGAGCGGGGAACACAGAAACTCAGTTTCAGCCATTTTCTTCTCTGTGTGGAACAAACTGTACCCTTCATTACTTTTCTGAACAACTGGATCAATGAATTCCTCGTATCACAGTACTGCCCACAGGGAAGACAACCCTGATCCTGGAGTGCCTGGGAAGTTCCTGGTTTTTGCTCCATCTAAACTTAAAACTACCCAACTGGATTAATTATGAGGCTTAAAGAACTCCGGTGACCATGTGTCGCAGATGCGCAGCGTTTTACCAGGCTCAGAATATTCCAGCTTCAGGCTCTTAATAATCCATCAGACTCTTGGGATCAAGCTCGGATGGAACATATGTGTTAAAGTGCGCCCCCCTGTGGCAGTATAAGGAAAGCTATAAATAACAGTGACAGGAACCAGCATCTAGCTCTCTCTCTCTCTCTACCTTTCTACCTCTCTTCCCTTTATAATGAACACGACATTTGCTCTACAATCATACATTCGTACTTTCAAATTATATTTTTTCTCTTTCATTACCAAATGTGGCTTTTCTTAGTCATTTTGTCAGTCAGTGAAAAAGAGGCTCTCCTCCAAACCTTGCCCCCCCCCCCCCAAGTTAAAATTCCTCTGGGCTGTGAACATGGCATTGGACTCAGGAGAGGGTACAGAAAGTACACTCCCCATATATTTACAGAATCAGAGGAGCTTTTTTCATTCATATAAACAGATTAGTGTTTTCAAGGAGCCAATTTACATCGTATTTATCACAATAAAGCTAATTGTCTGTCAGCAATTCTTCAAAGGAGAATTAGCACACTCTGTACTGTCTGATAGAGTATTATAAAGTGTAGCTCCTGTTTGCTGGGGTGGGGGGGGGGGTGATGGGAGTGGTCTACACCACCCATTATAATCAATCTCAACAGTTTCCAAGTCTCCTGTCTTAATTGCCTGCCAGATGTACAGTAGCTCGACTAAAGAGTGTTGCCTTAGCGTTCAAAAGCAGTTCTTGTTATGAAAATGAAATGAACTGACATTATCTAATTAAAATCCAGTGCACACAGTTTGTCCTGTAATATATACTAATATATAAAGAGAGAAAGAAAGAGAGGGGGGAATGGGGAATAGAGTGAGAGGGGGGGATAGAGAGAGAGAGAGCTATTTTGATAAGAATGGAAGTTAAATTTGGAACGTGAGTCTAACCGCATTGGATTTGGGGGTTCATGAGTAAACACAAGAGCCCTGCCTCTGAGTAAGTCCGTCTGGACTCGCAGATCACGCCCCTTCGTCAGGCCAGACGACACAGGCCTCTGATCCTCTTAGAGCTCGCGCCCGTTAGCGATTACAGGAGTCCCCGTGTGCCCCTGCGCGTGGAGCCCAAGTGTCAGAGATGAGCTCCCCGCAGGGAGGGAGATGAGGTCACTACAGCCCTCTTAGCCTCATCAGAATACGTCTGCACACGAGTGAGCTCACTGACATGAGACTAATGAGCGCGAACATTCTCACACACACACACTCACACACACACACTCACACACTCGTGTTCGCCTACACACACACACGCTCATACACACACACACATAAACACACACCTATACACACACACGCACACTCGCGTGCGCCTACACACACACTCATACACACACGCGCACACACACATATATACACACACACTCACACACTCGTGTGCGCCGACACACACACTCATACACACACACACTCATACACACACACTCGTACACACACACACACACATGCACACACACACATACACACTCGCGTGCACCTACACACTCATACACACATAAAAAACATACACACAAACACACACACAAACGCATGCATGCACGCACACACGCGCACCTCTTTGTGTGGGTTTCCCTGTGGATTAGCACCAAAAGACATTTCACTCTGAGGAAAGAGAGAGTGTCACTAATCAGCCCCAGCTGACGATTAAAGTCTTTCACATGTTGATCAAATAGTCATGAGCTACCGAATCCCACAATCCTTCACTCCTTCCCAAACTTCTTCCCTTCATTGGAAGCAGCAGAGTGAGGCATGCCAGCACTTAAAAAACAAGCAGTCAATATATCTGAATTCACTCAGCAGGCTACCTGGCGGCAGTTTCCATTTAAAAAGACCTCAGCTGCACACAGCTCTGACAGATCTGAGATACGTCAATAATGGGTCCGTGCGGTGCATTACCGGAATGCCCCACTTGGCAGCCTAATGCGTTTCCAGGACAATGGATGTGGACGCTGCAGCCGTTAGATAACACATCCACATCTGCCCCTGTCACAAGCCCTCCACAACAGCAGCAACAGTTGCCCCTAGAATTCCGTTCATATAAATTATGATAAAAATCTATGTGGGTCCTTTTTTTTGTTGATACATTTCAAACAGACACATATTTCAGGAGAAAAAATATTTCCAGACCACTGCAAAGGTTCCACGTACTGTTTTACTTAAAACACGAGTGACGTGCATGAGCATCTTCACCTGTTATAACATCTCCTGATTTAATTTTAGATATGAAACAAAATTAATAGAAAATTATCTCCTTCACTTTGCCACTCTCGCTCTCTCTCTCACACACACACACACACACACTCCCTAGAGTAGCTTACACTAGATTTACTGTAAGACTAATCCACCCGAGCCCACAAGGGCTACAGCATGGGCAGGCTTTCGTTCAATCTAGCCATTTAGCCTCCTTATACGACCAGTAATTACCTTGCTCAAACCAATTTATCTTCCCTCTGCGTTTCAGTGGTCCGCAACCTTGACAAACAGCCTTGATTTAACCACAAGCCCAGTCAGGTGTAAAGGGAATTCAGACAGACAGGGCCATAGATAATGAGGGGTGGCACTCGCGGCAGAGATCCAAAACAAACTTAGCGGACATTTTATCTCCTAATTTTAGTCAGGAACAGAAGCCTTGTTATCGGGTTGTCTGTAGGAGAGGTGTGACTCGCACACGATAAATAACACAAGAGAAAGAGCAAGAGCGAGAGCGAGGGAGACAGAGAGAAAGAGAGAGATCTTAGGGTATAAAACAAGGCGTTTTATTGATTCCCACACACGTGGGGGAGGATGAGAGAATTAAGGAGAAAAATGAAGACAGAGAGAGAGATATAAAGAGAACACGAGAGGAGGAGTGAAAAGTGCAACACTCCTGGGGGCAGAAACCGGCTGTTCTATGCGACGTTCTAGCAGGCGTGGGGTGGGGGCGGGGGTGGGGGGTGTGGGGGGGGGGGCGGGGGGTGGGAGAGAGGTTTTGTGTGGGGGGGGGGCGTGGGGTGGGAGAGAGGTGTGTGTGGGGGGGGCGCGGGGTGGGAGAGAGGTGTGTGTGGGGGAGGGGGGGCGCGGGGGTGGGAGAGGTGTGTGTGTGGGGGGGGCGGGCGTGGGGGTGGGAGAGGCGGTGGCAGGTGTCTGTAGTACTCTGAGTGTCTTTATCCCTGTCACAGAGAAAAATGGGAGGGCTTACACACTAGTGACTCAGTGTGTGATTCTGTTACCACTGCGGGGGGAAAGAGACCAGCATGCTTTTCTCAGATTAGCTTCAGGCAAATTGTGAATGTGATTTACTGAGCTCAGAGGCACCGGGGCAGCGTGAAATGCAAACAGCTGAGACGATATAGTTGAGCGAGAATAGATTGGCTGCAATCTGAGCTTGCTCTGAGATTCAGGTTTTAGGCTACATGTTGCTATATCATCAAAGTAGATCTGTTCTTAATCAAACTGGTAACTATTCCTCAAACTATGATGAAGAGCCGTTATTGGTTTTCCTCAATCGCAGCGGTTCCCAAACTCAGGTCTGGGACCCCCCCCCGACCCCCCCCCCCCCTTCCCCCTGTGTATGCCGTTTTTCATTCGATTCACAATTGCGATCCCAGAATTCTAACAAGCTGTAAATTTTCCTTAATTAGGTGTTTTTTCACGTTTAGAGGTATTATTGACCACATTAAGCCGCATTATGCCAGAAATAGCTATGCGTGCCACGAACAACAAAAATTCCCACGTTCATATCGTGCTAATTGTATTATGTTAAAAATCACCCCACTGCTCTACTGCACAGGCAACACTGAGTGTAACACACAGGCTGTCACTTTGGCAGCAGGTGCAGAAGTTAACACGCAGACTCAACGCAGGCAGGGAAACCGTCACTTAAACCTGGCAGCAATTCCATAAACTCGCTGTCTTTATTCATTTTCCCCTTGCATCAGCAACGCGCCTCAAATCTCAAAGAGTCAACCCAGAGGCCACAGGTTTGGCATTGGCTTTCCTGGAAGGAAACCAGTTATGGTGCAGCTATGACAACTACGACAACATAATCGCTGCCAGTCCCATTAAATTATCACCTCGTGTCTCTCTCTCTCTTTCCATCTCTCTCCATCTCTCTCTCTCTCTCTCACACATACACTTCCACAGCTTTTTCACAACACGCAAGCTCACGCAAGCACATGCTGTACACATACTGCACACAACAACACACCACACACACAAACAAACAACCTGATTTGCTCTTCAGTGATGAGCATCTAGTAGAAATGTCCTCCAGGTTGAATATTACAAGGAAATGTCCTTTCTTTTTTATTTGAATGTCTGAGTTAAGTCAGGCCAGTAAGAGAAGCGAGTTAATTTTTCAGCAGATACATTACTATGAGAAACGTCTCACTCCTTTCTACAGGATGACCGGGCCTAAATGAAAAACAAATATGTTCTCCCATAAACTCCCTCAGACAGAAAAACCTGTTATTGGGGTTTTTTTTTTAATCTTGCAGAAAAACAGCACACACTGAACACAGATAGTATGGGAACGTGTGGAGAATCTTGACGGCCATAGCTGGCATTCTGTGCATACCATCGACTTTGTGTCGTCCTCCCCCCCCCCCACCCCACCCACCGCCATGCCCCGGCCCCCTCCTCCATCAGATATACAGACCATAGCCTGAACACAACCACGGCTTTGTACTAAACTTGTTATGCCAGTCACACTGAGTCACTATACAGCATTTTCCAAAGTCGACATAGTGACAGCATGTCACACACACACACACACACATGCACATACATATGCACATACATACACAGACACACACGCACGCATGCACACACACATACGCACGCACGCACGCACACACACACACTCAATTGCTACATTCATTTGCAGGACTGCACAGGGGCAACCTGTAATTATGTTAGTGAATACAAATCCATTGTAGACAGATTGTGCCTGCAGTTATTTCAGAGCTGTCATTAGCTCAAATTGACTAAATGAAGTGAAATCTGACATATTTTTAGTGGCTAAAGAATGTAGAGCAACCAAAGACTATTGTCCCAAATAATATCAAATATGCCCTGCAGTCAGAGGGCTCATTTCACACCGTTTTAACCAATAATATTTGGATGAAATGCAATGCGCACATTTGAACCAGGACGCTCATCTCCTCTTTACTGCGCATAACTTACTTAAGTGCTATTTTAAAGTGGTACATTGAAGTCACACAGATAACCCCCCTCCCCCCCGCCCCTGTCAGAAAGAGGGGGCGCGGGCGGGGGTGGGGAGGGGGATTCAGGTCGGACCAAGGACCTTCATTCTGGCACTGCATGGGCAGAGGGGAAATATGATAAAGGAAAACAGTCAGGGAGATAGAGGAAAACAGTCAGGGAGATAGAGGGAGGAAGCAACCTGTTTGATCTCTGACCCCGGGATTCCGACACAGGCTCCCCCAGCGGAAAGTTCCAGAGTCACGGCCCCCCCGCTGACCCTCCTGAACTCTCTACTTCCTGTCCCCAGCACCCCTGCCCTGTCCCACAGCCAGAGGGTGACACAGACATCCTGTTTTAGCACCTCTCTCATTTCCCCAACGCTCGAAACACCACATCTTACCACACACAAACACAAACACGCACACACACACACACACACACACACACTAACATGCATACACACACATACACACCCACACACACTAACATGCATACACACATACACACCCACACACACACAGACACACACACACAAACACAAACACGCACACACACACACACACACACAAACACAAACACGCACACACACACACACACACACACACACTAACATGCATACACACACATACACACCCACACACACTAACATGCATACACACACATACACACCCACACACACACAGACACACACACACAAACACAAACACACACACACACACATACACACTCACACAAACACAAACACCTACACACACACACACACACACTAACATGCATACACACACATACACACCCACACACACACATACACACTCACACAAACACAAACACGCGCACACACACACACACACACACAAACACGCATACACACACACACACACACACACTAACATGCATACACACACATACACACCCACACACACACATACACACTCACACAAACACACATACACGCACACTCACGCAGAAGCTTTTCGTAGCACCACCATCTCAACCAGGAGGGAGAAACTATGTGTAAAAAACTCCAATGTAATACCATCCAAACCAGGACACAGAAGTGTGCCAAAGCCAGCAAAGAAATATTTTGGAGACAGAGAGAGGAAGAAATACGTGCCTAACTAATGCAGAAATACATACAAAGGAATTACTTTCCTTACCTGCGTATTAATACAATTACATAATTGTATAACTAAATAACATTGAGGCTGATGTTATCTCACAGTCTGTAATAAGTATGTATAGGAGCGCTCAAAATTTTCACCAGACCACAGAAAACTTGAGGCTGGGAGCTAAGATGAAAAGAGATCAGTTAAAACTTCATCAATCACAGGGGTGAGAACACAACCTTGCTACAGTGTGAGATTCGGAGCGCTCTGTGCTTTGGGTTCACCCATAGCCTAGCAACTCCCAAATCCACCAGCAGTTCACAGACCCAAAGAGAGCGTCTAAAAACAAGGAAGCTAACCTCGGCGTGCTGCAGAGACGTCGTAGCATAGCAACACTGCAACAACGCGGCCAACACGTTACGAAAAGTGTTGCCAGAACCAGCTGTGATACGGGGGGAAAGTCGACCGACTGTAATCCCAGATGCAGCGCTGTGGTTCTGTAGCATCTGCCTCTCCCCTGTGAGAGACAAACTGCTTAAACTGCCAGCAGAGAGCGCGTCAGATGTGACATTCCAAAACAGCGGGACGCTTTACAAACGGACGTCGGAAGGGTTCGCGCTAATGAATAATAATGTAACGTAGTAACAAAATTAAAAGCCACAGGTGGCAAGCGCTGCCAGTGACAGGAGTCATCGGGGAAATTGGTCCCCCGACTGCACACGCCTCGGTCTTCCGAGCCAAGTCCGGGCAATCCCGCTCCCGGTGACAGCTTGCGCTGCGGCTGAGCCCAATCCTCCGACCCTGAGTCAGCCGCGTCCAGACTCATTACTCTGGTGTTCCTCTACAAACACGAGCCCGGTCCCGGGCGCCAAGATCAAGATCCAGATCGCGGTTGGATGTGGTTGCGGCACGTCTCTGCGTAAACCGAGAGGATGCGCCACTCATGCTTACAATACTGCAGCCACTAACCAGCTTCGTATGCTAACAGAACTGCAGCCCCTAACCAAATTCGCATTCTTACAGAACTGCAGATGCTAACCAGCTTTGTATGCTAACAGAACTGCAACCTCTATCCAGCTGCGTATGCTAGCAGAACTGCAGCCGCTAAAGCCGGGCACCCACCGCACGCGTCGCGTATGCGTCGCGTAAACAGCAGGGCGAAGCCGCACGGCGCGACGCGTAGGGTGTCTCCACTGGTTCCGTTTGTGTCGCGCAAAGGCTTGCGTAAAAGCTATATATTCCTAGTAGCTCTCGCAGTCTGCAGTGGGCTTACATCGTGTATTTCACGTTTGTTCACGACTGTTGATTATGGGTTAAGTGAATACTTTGGTGAGAGACCTTTTTCAGTTTGTTAATTTGGTAATATTTCGTTAACTCGTAAATACGTGAGAAAGTAAACGCTTTCAAGAATTACCATAAACTTAAATCGCAACGTAGCCTGCATAACAATCAATCTCAAACTGTATTAATTTATTTGCTTGGTTAACAAGCGTGCCAATTTCATGAAGAATATGTAATGATCATAATAATAATAAATAATCCGTAATCAACCATTGGGAATTCCCGTGTTGTCTTGCCATTCACGTCAAAACATTTATAGGATCAGATTTAGTAAAATCAGCTAATCATGAAAAAGTCAGTAACAGTTTTAATCTTGAAGGGATATGAACACCACAACGCCATGAACACCGGAAGCTTTGAAGTACAAGTGCAATAAAGGCTTGCTTACAACTTCATTTATAAAATAGGCGCATTTTCATCGGCAAGACCACTAAATAATCTGATTTTTTTAAAGCTCTGTGGATTATCTGATTTTTATTAACAAGCCCTTTTTGAAAGCACGGCGAACGAAGACATCGAAGAAGTCAAATAGGCTGAGCAATGGTTGGTTAAAAACTATCTTCCAATACTCGAGCTAACAAACCGCTGCTCGGTGCATTCCCTTCTACGTCACTCAATAGCCTACGTCTTTCTGTGGTGTATTTTCAAATTTACCCCACCCCCTCCGAAAAATAAGACAGCGAAACTAAGTTTGCCTTTCCCCCAGGTTCCAGTTATTTATTTATTTTTACAAAACGAAAAGGCTTGTATTTTTTTTAGCTGCTTAAAAATATCTGGGAGGTAACTAGGGACACACCCCCAGTAATATAAGAATGAAATATAAATCAGAGCATGTATACCTAGCATTTTAGAGCATATTTCTGTGTATAAACAGGCCAACGTGACGCGCGACAAGCCGAAAAAATAGAACAGAAGCGAAAAACTACGCTTCAGTTCGCTTGTGTCGCGCGAGCTTCGCAGCCGGTACGCGACGCGTTCGCATCTGGTGGAGACGACGTCGCCCGCTGCCGTTGTAATAACAGTACTTCAACTACGCTTCAGTTACGCGCGTAATACGCGCGTAGTGCGCTCGCGGCCGATACGCGTGCGGTGGGTGCCCGGCTTAACAAGCTTCGTATGCGAGCAGAACTGCAGCCCCTAAACAGCTTCTGGGGATAGACAGAGGCACGCAGAGTGTGGTCCTAAAGTGTTCAACAACAAAAAAGACTTGAATTGTGTGGCCCAGGGATAACTGTGGCTGCGTGAGAGAGTGTGTGTGTGTGTGTGTGTGAGAGAAGGGAAGATAACGATGAAGGGTAGAAGGAAAATAATTCATCTGTAAGTATTGTTGAATGCTTGCTATTTCCACACGTATTAAAATAAATATACTGCACATTAGTGTTATTAATCTATGTTATTCTAATTTCACATGCTCACATGTAATTTCACATTTCAGCTTCACATGTTGCATGTATGTTAAATTAATTTTCAGACAGAGAGAAAGTGAGATGAGCAGACAGGTTAATTGAGAGAGAGAGCAGTGCTGTTTTGTGCCTCTGTCCCCCAGGTGAGTCCGCCGGGGGGCGGTTCTCACACAGCCCTGCGGAGTTCCAGCAGTAATTATTACTCCCCCACCCCCCTGGACGCTCGCCGCTCAGTTCTAAAAAAAAAAAAAAGAATAAAAAACTCCTCTGGGGAGTAAGCGGAGGAAGGACGGCGTCCTCTCTGAACGAAGTTTGAGAATCTGGTTTTCTCCTTCTTTTTCTCTCTCTCCGCCGCTCGGTGGCTTCCATGATGTATTATTCCAGCACAGCAGCAAACGAGCCTCCGTCTGAGACACAAGCGGGAGAACCTTTGCTTTCTGCTGTTATAACATATATATATTTTTTAATAAACCGACAAATCTACTGGAAGAAGCATCAAAGTAAAAGAGCCACTAGCAAGGCACATGCCTCAAGACCAGCCAGTGAAGGACAAACTGTTTTTTTTGTTTTGTTTAAATGATCGTTAAATAGAAACTTTGAGGTGTTGTCTGAAAATGGTTTTTAGACATGAGTGGAAGACAGCCAGCGAGTCTGCCTTCATGACTGACTGGGGAAGATCGTTCCACCATCGGAGCAGGAAGACAGAGAAGAGCCGGGAGCCGCTAGGAGCACTCACTGGACCCCCGAAAAGGACGGGACAGGACAGCCAGCTAAGGAGAGGATGCTGAACAGAAAGGTCCCGCCATCTCCTTCTCAAACATACGTGATCGATAGTGGCTAATAGTAAAACAAATTATAATGCAAACTGATCTCAACATCTGCATACAGGGCACACACACACACACACACGTAATGTATTTACTCAGCGACTTAACAACATGATCTGACCCCCATGATACACAAACTTCACCTTCTGTACCTGTCCAGTGCCCTTCTGTGCCCGTTTAAACTTAAGAGGTCTTCAACAGGGACCTGACCTGAATACAAGCCGTATCACTCCGCATTTCTTGGTCTTTCTCTCTGCTTTGATCCTGCCAATCTGATTTTAAATCTCATCCCTCGTCTCCCAAAAGTAGAAATAATCCAGCCTTCTGTGCAACATATATAAATAGAAATGGATACACACACACACACACACACACACACACACATACACAGACACATATACAGACACACACACGCACACACACAAAGATACATGCACATAACAATACATATACAAACATGTATGTGCATACAAACACATGCACATCCACAAACACGCACATACATACTTCACTCACACGCATATACATATCCAACACACATGCACACCCACACACAAAAATGCATGCAAATGACAATAAATACTAACTATACATACAAACACATGCATATACACATCCACACACACACAGACACACACACACAGACATAAACAAACACAACACACATGCACATACATTCTCAACGTACGTACACCGATACACAAACACAAACGCGGGCAGCAAATACACAAAAGCACACACAAATATACACAATCACACACAAGCACGCACACAAGTACACACAAGCGCAAACAAATACACACAACCACACACAAGTACACACAAGCACACAAAAGCACACACAACCACACACAACCACACAAGCACACACAACCGCACACAAGTACACACAAGCACAAGCACACACAAGCACACACGACTGCACACAAGCACACACAAGCACACAAAAGCACACACAAGCACACAAAAGCACACAAAAGCACACACAAGCACACACAAGCACACACAAGCACACAAAAGCACACACACAAGCACACACAACCGCACACAAGCACACACACAAGCACACACAAGCATCAAACCCCACAGCACATCAGCAAACGGACAGAGCAGAGCAGCCCCGGAGCAGGGCTCAGACGGTACCTCTGTGCTGGTGTCCGTAGTGTCGCGGAAACTGATCCTTTCTGCCCGATCTATCACAGCTTCATCAGCGCGGCTCGTACGCACTCACACACACACACAAGCGCGCGCGCGTCTCTTCGCTTCGACGGCAGCGCGGCGAGTGATCGACGAGCGCTAGCGTAGCCAGTAAGGAGGGGGGCGAAGGGCTGGACGCTGTCACGGTGCGGTGAGAACTGGGGAAGTTTTCACAGCGTCTAATATTCCTCTTTACGCGGCTGACAGATGTGCTCAGCTCTCCCCATTTACTCATTTACTTCGCTCGTCTGGCTGACTGATACCGATTTCGCTCTGTGAATCTCAGCAGCTCTCGTTCAGCCGACTGCGTCCACCCCGCTGGCTCTCGGTTAACTCTGTCCGTGCCACTGATGCCCAATCCGCTCTCCTCAGCCCACTGAAACTCATTTACTCTGTCCCCTTCACACTCAACGAGCCCTGTCCACTCTGCTGATGACCATTCAACACTGTTACTCCACACAAACGAATCTGACTGTCACAGTAATACTCATTTAACTCTGTGCAGCACACTGATACTCATTTAAATCTGTCCAACACACTGATACTCATTTAACTCTGTCCAACACACTGATACTCATTTAACTCTGTCCAACACACTGATACTCATTTAACTCTGTCCAGCACACTGATACTCATTTAACTCTGTCCAGCACACTGATACTCATTCAACTCTGTCCAACACACTGATACTCATTTAACTCTGTCCACACACTGATACACACTCTGTCAAACATGAACTCATTTAACCCTCTCCAGCACACTGATACTCATTTAACCCTCTCCAGCACACTGATACTCATTTAAATCTGTCCAACACACTGATACTCATTTAAATCTGTCCAACACACTGATACTCATTTAAATCTGTCCAGCACACCGATATACTCATTTAACTCTGTCCAACACACTGATACTCATTTAACTCTGTCCAACACACTGATACACATTTAACTCTGTCCAACACACTGATACTCATTTAACTCTGTCCAACACACTGATACTCATTTAACTCTGTCCAGCACACTGATACTCATTTAACCCTCTCCAGCACACTGATACACACATTTGGCATGTGTAGGGAAATGAAGAGAGCATTCTTATTTTTATTGAATATGCTTCAATTTATAAAATCGGACTACAGCCGAGCTTGTAGAAACAAGGAGACTTGACAGAAACTTCCAGTCTATATTATATAATGTGCTGAAAAAAAAATCCAAACAGCCAGCGTCTAATCAATTGTGCACATTTTCTGTTTGTAACAAAAAAGGAAAAATCAATATAAAGTTGAAAAAGGCAATGTTGTTTACTGGTGGCCTATAAATGAAAGTATAAGTGTAAAATGCAGACGCTCTCAAACTCTGCGAGTATCCCTGTTAAAATGAGCAGCGCTGCTGATTGGGGTAGGGCCTTGTTTCCACGTCGCCGGTCCAGACTCTCCCAGAGTGCACGGGGAACGCGAGGGAGGACGGCGAGACGGACAATCTGTTCCCCAAAAATAAACAGAGGCCTGGTGCGTGCTGTGAAGCGCCCTCTCCCGCCCCCCCCCCCCCCCCCGCCCCGAGCCAGAAGCTTCCGGAACCTTCCGGAGCCCAAAACGCAACACGTTTAGCCTCTCAGACGAAAACACCCTGGCCGTGCGGTTTCCGTGTTAATGGGGGGGGGGGGGTATGGGGGGGCATTTTTAAGGGCGTGCGTCCCCGCCTGGAGGGCGTGGAGCCGGCACAGGCTCAGAGTGACAGCTGCCATGACGCACAGCTCTCCTGCTCTAACCCAAACAGCCGGAGGACATCAAATGCCTTTAAGACCAGGAGCCACATTCACACGTATTTCTGGAGCCACTATCCAGGCGTCTGTGCTTTCAGATTGCCGCGGACATCTGTCGCTCCCAAAGCTGTGGTAATATTGCTTTATCACACTACTGCGCAGTAAAATAAACTCCAAAAAGAATACTTTAAACTCTTTTGGAGTTTAAATAGAGCACATATGGTCACTGCTGGACTCAAATAGACTGTTAGAATTCATGTTGATAAATGTTTGATTTTGAGTTTGGATATCTTTGTGAACAAACAAAGAATTGGGTTTTTTCATTTTCTAAAAAAAAAATATTCTAAAATTGTCTGCCAGCACTGGATTTGGCCTGCAGTGCCAGCGGAGCTGATTTTTAACTGAGCTGAGCGGAGAGAGGGAGCCGTGCCACAGAACAGGAAGTAGGTCACCGCTGTCATTCAGTGCAGCTGTGACCAAGGGGACCCAGCTGGGACACATGTTGAGGCGACTGTGAAATTGCCCCTTATCCCTTACGAGGTGAATTCGACCTCGTCTCCATCAGATCACAGACAGGAGGGCGGTAAATAAAGTCCGTTGAAATAATGAGAGAGGCTGGAGGTCGTGCTCATTTAGTAAAATCTGCAGCATCTGTTAGGCCCGTCATGTGACTGCGGGTCTGAAACGGGGTCTTTAAAACATCGTGCTTCCTCTCTCCTCTGTGGCCCATACGCTGAGCGTGTGGAACACGCCCGCGTGTGGGGGTGGGGATTATATGCGTCGGCTCTCTGTAGCAGCGTAGGAGGGCATGAATTATTCACTTTTCATCTCTCTCGCTTTCTCCCTCGCTCCATCCCTCCCTCCCTCCCTCCCTCTCTCCCTCTCTCCCTCTCCAAAAGCGCGTATAGAGAGTCGTACTGTGGAGGCTACAGTACGAGCCCGTGAGTGCCTCTTGTTCCTCTTTCTTCTTTCCGTTTGTATCAAAGCAGGGACGAGGGGGGGGGGGTGAAGAGTGGAGTGACGCATAGTGCGTACGCATCTGACACAGGTTGCCCTGTTGCCATGGAGACAACCCCTCCGCCACCGCCATTATCACCGCCGCCGCCGCCACTCTCCACTTCTCCGGCCCGTTAGCCTCAAAACAGCCCCCCCCCCCCCCCGCACACGCTCTGTGTCCCCGGCGTCGGGCAGCTGTGCACAGGGCAGACCTGCAGTGGGGGTCGTCCGATGTTACCATGGCAACACGCCGGCATCACCAGGGCATCAGCGGCGGTGGCGGCAGTGGCTATCCCCAGCTCACTGCAGCACCCTCCTGAAGGGTAAGGGACTCTGTGCTTACATAACAGCCAATCACAGAGCGCCAAAGTTAGCCCAAAGCCCAAAAACAAAATGGAGTAAAGTATCTCAAGAGATATCGAGTCTGAGTCAACTTAATGATTGTTTTGTCGTAAATGGAAAGCAATATGTTTGCTGTCCACAGGGAAATACAAAGGAAAAGGGGCCAGCAATGATTTATTTTGTTATTCCGGTGCATTATTCCATTTTAATTCTGATAATTAAATTCAAAACACTCATCTGGCATATATAGAGGCGTCTTAAACCACTGTGCCTGTTTCGGATACCAACGCACTGCGATAAGTTTCCAAAGAGTGAACACACACGCATCACAGCACAGCAGAAACTTCACCTCATTGCTGCAACCGGTCCTACTGTGCATGTAGCTTTTGCGCACGTGCCCAGTGTGGTGTGGAATGAAGAGGAAGACAGGGTACATCACATGTGTTGAGGAGCTGGTGGTGGTGGTGTTGGGGGGGGGGGGGCAGTCACACAACACCTACGAACGCCGCGCAGATGCAATACCTGCAGTGCAGCGGGGAGGTGTCTGGGGGCGGTGTGTGAGTTCGAGCCATGACGAGTCACACAGGTGGGAGTGAGGAAAAGAGGGAGCAAGAAAGAGAGAGGGAGAGAGAGGAACGAGAGGGAGGGAGTGGGGGCGGAGGCCATCGTGGGATGCTGGTGAAAGCACGTGGGGTGCGAGGGGGGGATTGCAACAAGAAAAAAAGAAAGAAAGGAAGGAAGGAAGAACACCTAGGAGTTCCTGGGTGATTTCAGTATGTGGGTGTGGGGAGGAGGAGGGGGCATATCGTTTTTTTTTTTTTTTGGGGGGGGGTTGCATTAAAAGCAGGATGGTGCTCTGGGGGCAGGGTGAGCGGAGGCGTAGCACGGGGTATGGAACAGCATGGCGCGGCTGCAGGTACGAGTGGGCGCTGCGCGGTGGGTGGGCGGGGGGGCGGAGGGGGGGGGGTGAAGCGTGTGCCGCAGGGGAACCGCGCACAGAACTCACTTAATTGGGGAGAGAATAATGGCGCACAGCCCTCCGTGACAAAATCTGCAGAGCAGGGGGGGGCAGCTCATGGGGCCGGGCGGGGGGTTCAGCAGCTGGGAGCGGGACAGCGATATTATAGGCAATGAGGCCTGCCATCAGATGTAATTTGGAGGTGCGAGGAGGCGCAGGGAGGTGTACCCTATGTCCTGCAGGAAGAACTGACTGAGTTGGTCTGACTGAGCTCTATAGGAGAAGGGCAGCCTTTCCCCCTTTGTTTGGCATTAAACTGAGCCATATCCCTCCTTCCAGGAGGAGAGTTTGACCTTATTTGCTCACAAAACTAAGTATAAATTGTTTGGATAGAAAGGTAGCCAAGTGAAAGATGGGGAAACTAGAAATGCTAGGGAGGTAGCTAGAGACCCAGCATTACTAGTTACCCCATATTTTCTATGGACTGCCAATGGAGAGACTTCTCCTGTACAACAGAGATAGGATCCATCTCACATTCACTGTCTGAATATTAAGGGATGGCATGATGCCCCACCAGTCAAATAGTCTTGTTGTAATTTGTTTGCTTTCTTTGCTAAAAGACTAAAGCAGTTGTAAAAACAAACAGATCTAGCCATCAGCTCCCAAAAAGACAAGAAAAAATACTTAATGTCATTTTGCCCAGGTCAGTGAATCTGTGTAAACCTGCATATAGTCACAGTTAGACAATTACAGCAAGCTCCCCATCAATCTATCACATCTCAGACCTTTCTAAGTGCACACGCACAGCTGTACTCATTCAGCCTTTCAGCCAATCAGCTTGCAGGTGGGGTGCAGAGGGGACTACACTCTCCTGTTATTCATTTGGTAACAAAATCCTTCTTTTCTCAGACACGACTTATTCTTGCTCCCTGCAGAATATTCCCACCAATTAAAAACAGGTAATGGGTTCTGGAACCCTCTCCCTTAAGTACCAATATTACTGTATTCATTAGCATATGCCCACATGATCCCATGACAACTATATTAAATTTGACCAACAGGTTCCACGTGACCGCTTAACACAAGCATAAAAAGGTTTCTTTTGTGAGTGCCTCCAATTTAAAAATACATGCATCTCCAAACATCTTTAAACATGAATCTTTCCCCTCAGATGTTAAGCCAAGTACAGGATATTTGTGTTTTTGTTTTAGGGGTCAGAGGAGAAGCTGCAACAAATAAACAAATAACTTTGCCTACGAACCAAAAGGGCGCTCTCCAGTTCTGCATCTATTTCCATGTTTTCCTACGACAGCTTTGCATCGACCTTTTCCAAGGATACCAGACACATCCAAACAACCCCACTGCTCATTTGAATGAGTGCCAACCCATCGTCACGACAACACCATAGAGACACGTGCAGACCCAGCACTCCTTAGAGCGCTCGGTTCCCTGGTGCCCACGGCAACGCAGCGCTTTCCCCCCCCCCCGGCTACCAAAATAAAAAAGCTTAACAGGCTAATGCAATTAGCCCTTCAGAGCGCTAACAAATAGCTGGGTGACGACGGCTCGCTTTCTCTCTCTCGTCGAATTTGAGAATGAAAGCCCTACTCAGTGTTCTCCAGACCTCACAGATTTATGTTCCCTCCCTCCCTCCCCCTTCCTGCCCCCCCCCCCCCCCGGAATACCAGCCCCCTCAGCAGTGCACTGACCTGCAGTGTCTGCCACCTCCTCGATGACCGGCGGCAGACGCAGTCCGTCCATCGCTCCTGCCGCAGAACAGAGGAAGCGGGGCTGGGGGGAAGGGGGGGGTGTGGAAGGGGGCGGGCTAGGGGGGCGGGGTCCACACACTTGACTGAGCTGCGGGGGGAGGGGCGGTGGCCTTGGAGATGAGCGAGATAAGGGGGGGGGGGTTCAGGTGCAGGGGTCACAATGGATAGACGCTTCCTGGGTGGGGTGGGGGGGCTGAGCACTAAGATCCAGACGAGCTCAGCTGCAGCGTAGCTTCATCCTGTTTGTGAAGAAGGAAAGGAGACAAATGAGACAGACACCACAGGTAGACGCATGCTACATCTCCCCCTCTCTCTCTCTCACTCTCTCTCTCTCTCTCTCTCTCTAGTTCTCTCTTTCGCCAATCCATTGCTACACAGTTCTCTACTCTGTCTCGCCATTCTCGTTCCTCACCATATTGTCATGGCGTTGCTGGCTCTTAGCGTTCTTGATGTGCGTGTCCTCTATCTCCAGACACCGTTTCCCCTCTTTCCTGCTCTCTCTCTCTCTCTCGCTCTCACTGGCAATGCAGATCAGCTAACAACACTATCAGCAGCTCTCAATTACCTTCTCCGTTTCACAGACACACTCGCACAAACACGTACACGCAGGCGCAGACACACACACACACACACACACACACACACACACACACACACACAGCCGGCAGGGAGGGCATTTACCTTTAATGAGATCCAGATCTTGCAGCAAGAGGAGCTGACAGCCAGTTCTCCAGCTTGCTGTTCATTTCCCCTCTGTCGTCTCTCTCTCTCTCTCTCTCTCTCTCTCTCTCTCCCTCGTTAAAAGGGGCTCTGGTGCTTAAAGCTGTTCAATGTCAGATGAATCTTCCCCCTCTCTCCCTCTCTCTCTCTCTCTCTCTCTCTCTCTATCTCCCGCTGTCGCTCTCACTCTCCCTGTCCGTCGCTACATTTTTTCCAGGCAGCCTTGATGCTCGGGCATTTGAATGCTGGCCCCGGTCCCCGAATTCGCAGCTGGTTCATCTGCACGTCAGCCGCGCGGTGCAAGCGGGCAGCACGAGAGAGAGAGAGAGAGAGAGAGAGAGGGGAAAATGTGTCATGAATTAATAATGAGGGGGGCAAGATTTAACCCTTGACTGCCCTCGCCCGTGTGCCACTGAGGCATCACAATGAGGGAGCAGAGAGGGGGATTCACAGACTGCGAGGAGGAAGTACAAACGACAACAAAAATAGTGGCATCTGAATGTGAAGTTTCACGTTCCATTTTAAATTCTGAATAATAGCAAGTTAAGTGAGCATCGTCAGCTGGACAGCCATGACCTAGTTGTCTAGGACAAGGCAAGGCACTTACAAATTAAGCTTAGTACTGGCTTGACAGAAATGTATATGATAAATGATACCAGCCCAACAAATCTGCGATGTTTATATCAAAAGCTGGAGGAGTTATGAAATAACTGTGGGAAGAGTTAAGAATAATAAAATCAGTGCGTATAGTAGGCGGCTGCACCCTCACGCAAGCCATCTAATTTGATGTTTGCTCGCGCTGCCGTGACACGGCAGTAAGATTACACAGCCACCCATCAAGCGTGAGCAAGTTGGGTCAAGCCACACGGTGACTCTCAATAACAACATGCTATTCACAGGAAGAGAGGGCAAGAACACCGCGGTTCGAAAGCGCGACGGTGGGCGTTTCGATGACAAGATCAGTTCTGTTCAGAGGCACACTGACACCGATCGTGTTGGACGGGGCACACGGCCGTGACAAGCATAAAACGGGGAAACTGCCGAAGAGGAACGGGAGTGTGTCGGAGAGAGGCTGTCGCAACAGCGCTCACGTAGATAGAAGGTGAGATGGATAAAAGCGTGAACAGGTTTTCAATCACACAAATCCTTGCTCTTTAAATCAGACCCACACGCACACAATGCCCGACAAGATTTATTGATGGTTTGGGGAACAGGCCGTTCTCCTTTAATTTGCCCGCTAATCGTCAGTTGCCAGTGTGCTAATGACCGCAGGGCCGTTCCACCCTGTCATCTGGAACACAGCGCTCTCTGTGGTGTTCAGCGCCGAGCGGTTGTTCCCTCTGCTCGGACGCGCTTTGCGCGGTCACGATCGGTCGGTGGCGATCGGGACCTCGTTGCGACTCGCGTTCCGCAGTTCCGCAGCGCGACGAGTATGAACGAAGCGGACCGACACACACGGGACGCTGACATCACCGGGGAGGGTCTGCTCGTTCTGGAACCTTCCGCCGAAGTAATGAGGTCATCGTTGGTGAACCTCCTCTGGCGACCTTCCCCCGGGGCCTTAACGAGGTCGGGAGTCGCGGCGCGTCTGGGGGTGTCACCTCGCGCGGGTTTTTTTCCGAGAGCACGCGGGGAAAGCACCAGCGTTCTAAAAGAAGACCACGGCCCAGAATATCGCGGCAGTTGATTCCTGTTAATTCTTTACTTAGAACTGGGGAGTTTCTGATACACGATCCAAAAATATCCGGGCTAACCTACTGTTAAAACATTCAGAGCCATGAAACAGCACACACGGTGTCAATCAAAAGTATTTTATGACCAAATAACCAGCAAATGACCAGCAAAACTTTTTAAAAATATTTATTTACCAACCCCGTATTACGGTTTAGTCGCACAAAATGTTGAAGCAATTTCATTGGTTGTTGAGTTCTGAGACATTCAAGAGCACACAGCGCTAGAACTAAATGTACAGTATGTAGAAAATGAAAAAGAGCCCAAAAAAACGCCTTGTTTTTTTTTTTTTTTTTTGCATGACTCTGACAATATGCAGTTACGTGACTCATGGCCCACTCACCTGAGAACAGAAGGGCTCCTGCATTAGCGGAAGGCCAGCGTTTCGCCCACGCCTCTCATCTCAGTGTCCCACTGTGGGCTGAGAGGTCAAATCCCCATCACTGACACCTTTTAACATACGTGTTCCTAGCGTGTTTATCTGCCTCTCCAAAACAGATCAAGAGCTTTAGCTCAAATGGGCATTTCATCAAAACTGGGGACGAGTCCTATCAACGAGGATAAGCAAATAGTCCAACAGCACGTACAGCGCCGTGTCCTTTATATACTGATTTACCAAGCTGTATTTTTGCTTGTCCTCGTACATTTTCCACCTTCAACATGTTCGGTGAAGAAGACAGCATAAAGTCATCGGCTTAAATAACAATCTGGGTTTAAGATAATGCTATAGGCCCCTGAAATAAACAGTGACTCACAATTCAACCTTCGATTTCTAAAATGGAACAACTATTTAACTTCAAGCATCACATGGTCTTTGGAGTGTTGCTAGGCAACTGAAGGCACCCAGAGTGCATCTGAATTAGGCCAGTATCAGAGCCAGTCTAACTATCAAAGCAGCTGTAAACTACAAATAGAAAACATGGCTGTGAACATCCTCGTGCTGCTGGAGAAGAAAGAAAAAGATCCATCCCAAGTTGTTCAGCTTTACAAAGACCAGATACCTACTAGGTCAACTCTGTATAGTGACACTATGAACGCAGAACTGCAGAAATAAACTCACGATTAATGTAGAATGGTTGTACAGAGGGAAGGAATATTATCACACAGATTCTGTGCATGCGCACATTTCTTGTGACGGCCTAGCATTGGACATGATCATCAGGTGGATAAAATGGCTAGTTAAAATGGATGTATAAATCAGTATCGTTTGGGGAGGGAAATATTGCATCCAGATAAATTAATAAAAAAGCTCAAGAGATAAGATGCTAAAGAGGAAACAAATACAAGTTAACATCTGGGTGACAAGAAAGGAGATCTTCTCGTCGATAGTCCACACAGACACAGGAAATGACATCAGAGTTGGGGGTTGACAGAACAATCAGCAAACACAGAGAAGAATAGAAGGTACTGAAATGGGCAACTTGCCAGATTTGATGTTGATGTAAATTACAACATTATACAGAGGAAGCAGTAGTCTGCTTTAAATGGGAATCAATTTTTTTACAGCTTTATCACGTGTGATCTCCATTGCTTAATAGAAACTGAGCCAAATCTTTTGGAATAATTTATAAGTAGTGCAGAGGCAGTCAAGGAAATAGTCTGATGAAAATGTAAATGTGACGAAGTCCAACCAAATGTGACAATAAGTCAATTATGTCAGATTATGTGAGATTATTCTATACGACAGTACCCCCATTCTGCATAACGCTTATTCATAAAGTAGGTTTGACATTTGTTCAGAAAGGTACTTTGCCAGAATAACATTAACATAACATTACTGGCTTTCAGCATACACTCTTAGCCAGAGTGGCTCACACAACTTTCAGACTCTATTTAAACAAAGCACCCATTTATACAACTGGATATAAACTGAAGCAATTCAGGTGAAGTAACTTGCTCAAAGTCCTACTAGGGAATCAAACTTTTAGGTTACAAACCCAATTTCACACCCATATGGCAACACTGTACATGGTGTCATTTCTTACACGACTAACACACTGGCAAGCAAGCTAGTTGTAGAGTGAGCACTCTCGATCGTTGTTTTGCTTAATGGCCATGTACTGCTTGAACATCGTTGTAAATGTTAATATATTCATACTGCTTGATCTGAATGCATTTCCAGTGGGTTTCCAGGCAGACTTCAGTTTGACCACAGATTTTGACCAATGAATTGCACCATTGAGATATGCCGTACATCTTCCTGTATACAGTATCCACTCACCAGTTCCATGGATTCCTATGGAAGCTGCTCATTGGCAAATTAAGCCAGTTCACAGAGGCTGCCGTGTTTGACTACAGGCCTTCTGGAACCAGACATATACAAACGCACTGCGTACCATACATGTAGGACGGAGTGTAGCACAGTGGGTAAGGAACTGGGCTTGTAACCGAAAGGTCGCAGGTTCGATTCCCGTGTAAGGACACTGCCGTTGCACCCTTGAGCAAGGTACTTAACCTGCATTGCTTCAGCATATATCCAGCTGTATAAATGGATACAATGTAAAATGCTATGTAAAAAGTTGTGTAAGTCGCTCTGGATAAGAGCGTCTGCTAAATGCCTGTAATGTAATGTACCTAAACGTGAAGGGCATGCAGTGCACGTGTGCATCGGGTTCCAGAGGCTCCAGTGGGAAAAGTCAATACCTGGTCCCCTGAGTTTCACCATAGAATATGTATCTAGTTTCTAACTCTACCGTCTATGGTAAACGATATCCATCTGCAGGCAGAAGAAATGGCACAAGAGGGTAGCAAACACCAGCGGGAATGCATCGCCACAGGCACCCGCAGGCACTCCCAGTGGACTGAAGAGCTGTCCTCAGTTACTTTACATAAACCTGTCCTAACCGCCTATTTCCAACAGAATCCTGCAGAGGAGAAATCATTTTACAGTAGTGGGCACTGCAGTCCCGGTTACATAAGGGTTTTTCTATGAGAGCTCAGTCAATGGGAGCAGGGGGAAACTCTACAACATCGTGCCAAATTATATAAGATCTATTGCGCAACTAAACACATGGGTGTGGGTCCTGTTCCAAAATCGTTTCAATCAATATCCTACAGGACTGAAGTGCACTTCACGAGGTTATGTACCGTTGGAAGAATCTGCCAAACTGTCTATTCCATGTATTCAAAGGGAGAGCCAGAGAGGGAAGCATTAGCAGGAAGTGGGAAGAGGTCCTCTGTTTCTACATCTGTCTTTCCAACACAGATGGAGACTGAATCCCAAACACTCTCATGGTAAATGCATGCTCACATACAGATGCATAGACACAAACACGTGCACACACACACACACACACACACACACACACACACACTCTCACACACACGTGCCTGTCGTGAGGAAGGGACACTCCTAATATGACAAAGCAGGTTCTTCGCATGAATACAACTTAATCAAAGGTGACTTACAGCGTTCATTTCTCATAGTTCCGAAATTACAGAATAGTTTCCTGCACCCAACCCCTAGAGCCAAACAGACCTTTCAGTTCCCCTCATACAGTACGTTCACAATGCAGAAGATTTACACTCGTTTAAAAAAAGGCCATGAGCACACGGGGACTGATGCTGCGTTCAGCCGTTCAAGCATCTAGATGTTGGTCTCAGTTAAAAGGAAGCATGTGGTCTGAAAACAGAGAAGCTCTAGTCCCACTGCAGGCGAGGTCACTGCTTCATAACGTGCCTAAAAAAATGTGCGTCGTGAAATCGAATCCTAATTTAGCGAGACTTACGTTTGGAAAAGGGAAGTGGGGAAGAAGAGCTAATTCCCCATCTCACTGCTATATTCAGTGCGTCTCTGGAATGGGGGGCTTCGCCACGCTTGCCACAGAGGACCTGCCAGCCTTGCGACCCCGAATCAGAGAGGATTCTTACAAACCTGGCAACCCCGCTTTGAAATGAACGAGAGAGGGAGTGAAAGAGTGGGTGAATTGAAACCAGAGGGAAGGAGAGAGAGAGAGAGAGAGAAAGAGAGTAGGCGGAGGATAGGGAGAGTCAACAGCTCCGGTGACACCAGGTGGGAGTGGAGAGAGACGAGCAAGCGGAGAGGGGAGGGGGGGCCGCGCTCTCGTCCCACGCCCACGCCCTCCCACGACTGCGGCTCCCCTCTCTCTCCTCCGGCAGGGCGATCAAGGAGGAAAGCAGGAGACGGGGGGGGGCGGGGGGGCGGGGGGGGCTGCGGGAGGGAGAGAGTGGGTGGGAGGGCGATGGGGAGGAAGAGAAACATTGGAGGGACACAACACCACACTCTAAGCCAGTGGTTCCCCAACCCTGTGCCTCATTCAACAGCTACAGATCTCGTCCAGCTGCTAATTAGACAAGTCAGGTGTGCCAAATGTGGGTTGAAATGAAAACCTGCAGGATGGAACGACCCCTAAGCTATCCAACAAGATCACTTTTGGAGGTTATGGGATGTGTGTTTTCATAACATAGATGCAAAAATGTCAGCCATGGCCTGAATTTAATGAACTATTATTCTTAAATGTTGGCAGGAGTTAATGCAGTTAAATGCAAAAGTATTGGGACAGTGAGACTTTATTTGCCTTTTTTTTGCCTCTGTACTCCTGCACATTGGATTTGAAATTACAAAATGATTATGAGGTTAAAGTGCAGACTGTCAGCGTTTTAATTAAGTTCAGGGTTTTTTAATCCGTACCGGGAGATCCGTGTGGGAATTACAGATGGCTCTGTGATGCCACAACCTCTTGGCATCTGGACGGCAAAGCATCGCTCTCCTTAGCCAAAAAGTGAGTGATTGTGTTCTGTCTTCACAAAATGGGGCAAGTCAATCATGCATGAGTGAGATCACCGTTCCGTGTAACCCCGCTCGACCTGAAGTCTCGAGGCAGCTGACACAAGTGACGGGGTTCAGTTCCAGTCCACCGAAATTATGGAAGGACTTATCTCACCGTGTGCGAATCTCTTTAGCCATTCTTAGGGTTAAAAAAGTTGAATCCCCAGTGTGGACTGTTTCAAGGCCACAATTCAGCCCTGCTTCTGTCTTCTACCATCTAGATTTTATATTTTCTTTCAACTCGTTTGATCTGTTCTTCTTTCACAAACCCACCCCCCCCCCTAGTGTTGGATTGCATCACTGGGGGATCCGTCACCCACTTCAACAACCACTTACTCTGGATCCACACAACGCAACGCAACGCAACGCAAGGCAACGCAACACAACGGCCCCTAATCAGCGCTGAGGCCCTGTTCTACTCCTTATTCCGAGCACATATTCGACAACGCTAGGAATTCTGTTCCGATTATTTCATTTTCAATAAAACGGGCTTCCCTTAAATTATATATTTTATTTCTCATTAGTGGGTCAGGGAGAAAGTTTAACATTGCTTTTCTTACCAATATGTTTTTTCTATCAAGTCCTATCAAGTGAAAATAGCCTATAACCCACTTTACTAAAGTAATGTTAACTGCATTACAACGGCCTTAAGAAATAGCTGAGCATGTGACGACCTGGAATGTCAACTAGGGGGTCCTCTTAAGAGCTAAGTAAGAGCTGCAAGATGCAACCATTTGTTTTTTCAAAAACATATATAATAAAATTTATTTTCACAAATTTACCACACGAAACTCTAAGGGGGGTGGAGTAGTTTCTTTATGTGAAATTTTGTTAACAGTTAATCGAGCACAATTACATCTACTGTCTTAACACGAGTGTGTAGGGACAGTACATGTGCCTGTGTTGCATATTGTGTGCATGTTTCAATATGCTTCCTGGAAGAGTCATTCCCCTGCAGGGTTTAGTTTGTACCACAATCCTTCACAGTACAGACACTCTGCCCACACACATACAAACATAAATATACATAAACGGAGAGGGCGAACTGCCGGTGAGATACAGTGCTCGTCCACAGCTGCAGACTAAATCAGCCTTCTAAACAGCTCCTCAGATTCAAGACAAAGCCACCTGGATAAAGAGATCAAAACTCCCCACAAAACGGGGCATTTTATTAGCATGGAGATGAAAAGGGCTTACCCAGACCCCTGAGTAACTGCTCCATCCGAACTGGGGATCGATCGATCGATCAGTATATCAGGGATCAGAGATCTCAGAGCTGAAAAATGCACTTGGGGTTTTAGCGTGACCCTTCATCCATTTCGGACAGCAGGCCTAAAAGCAGATGACACACGGACACGCACATACGGACACACACACACGCACACAGGAATGCATGAAAAAATCTCCATACCGCTTGTTTTAGTTTCTAGCCTAATCTATCAACTCCTCAATAGGCCTTGCTGTGCCCCGAATTCAGTGGCTATGGAACAGCATAATCCTGCTAGCCATGGCCAGAGATGTAATAACAAAGAGTAACTAGAAAGAATACACATAGCAGAGTGCAGAATTCCGCTCAAAACACAAAATGTGCACAACGAATGTCTTGGCAATCCGGTCATTACTTTTTGAGATATGTTTGGCCTGATGGTGGCGCTAGAGGAAAGGTCATAAGCAGGCCAAAATCAACAGGTTTCTTCCTCTTGGGGACATGAATGCACACAGCAAATACAATGGCGATATGGCCATAACATTCAGAGATCTGTCGATCATAAATTGTAAGTTTGGCCTAATGGTGGCACTAGAGGATAGGTCACTAGGGTCACCAAAATCAATAGGTTTTTTCACCTGGGATGAATATGCACAGAAAATTTTATGGCAACCCGGCCATTACTTTGCCAGATACAGTATGTCTGTCAAGGACAGACAGACAAACATACGGACAGACAGACGTCATTACATAAGCTCATTGGCAGAGGTAATAACAGAGAGAAATCAATGTCACTTTAGTGCCAGAAACCTCGATAACAAGGTCAAATCAGTGTCACCTTTCTGCCAGAGGCCTCGAAACACAGATAATTAATGTTGCTCTACTGGCAGAATGTGAAATGTATGTAAATAAGGTATTAACTTGACCAGACATTTTTAATCATATCGATATCTATACCAAAATTGTCACTGACAGAATAATGGAGGACAAGATGGAACGCAAAAAAACACACACATACAACACGCAGATATTTTAGACCAGTCACCAGCATTGTGATTTCACCTGAAAAACGAATTCTGTTCACAAAAAAACACGAAGAAGAAAGGGGCATTCACCTTCCTTATACTAAAAAGACTGGTGCAAGCCTTTTCCTGTAGTATTCCTATTCCCCTTCCCAGTCGTGACCTTCAGGCTCCTCCCACAGCTGCAGGTTCCAGTCCGTACACGAGGCAGCACACCAGCCTGTATGAGAAAGCACGGCTTCGGTCTGGAGGACTACAGCCAGTTCAGCCGAGACCGTCGGTTAGAGGAATCCGTATCGCGTGAAGAGGCAAGAGATACCCTGCCAACCGATACCCTGCCGACCGAGAGCCTAAATGCCCAAAAGGTGGCAATGAGCCACAGTTGGCACTGGCGCTGGTCAGGACTCAATAGCAGCCCATGGTGAGCATCTCCAAAGATAGGCTCATTAGCTAGACAGACACACCCATCCGCAGCACTGTTTTCCCTTGAGTTTACAAGGGCAAATATATGCACAGGCCAGAGAATGCTAGATTAATAACTCCATCTTGACATTTAAACTCCCAAAATTAATCAGTTAGAAAAAAAAAAGGAAAAAAAAAAAAAGTGATCTAAAATCTATAGATTAATCATACGAAAAAAAGGTCTGGAGTCCACAGGTACCCCGTGTACATTTCGATTCAGGGCCCATGAGGACTAAGTCAGAACAAATGAATGTCTGGAAACTCGTTATCCCTGGGGGTCAATCATCTCCAGTAAGGGGGGGGGGGGGGCAGATCCTACTGATTCCAGCAAGACTACAGACTGCCGGGGCTCTGATGGGCCGTTCTTGGGTGGGGGGGGGGGGGATTACCTCTTATATTCAGCAATATACACATTCTTTTGGGCAATGAAGGGGAGGGGGAATGTGGGCCGCAAAAAATTGTAAAGGCGTTATCGTGTAGGTGAAAGGGGCGGATTGATTTTTTTTTAACGAGCCGTGGAGTGCATCCATTCTCTTTTCATCCTCGCCGAGCAGGAGGAGACTCACCGACCTGTTACAAACACACAGAGCTGTAAAATCGACCGCAGATCTACCGGGGAAAGGGGGGGGGGGGCAGAACAGCGCACCCGAGCTTGTAAACATGCCACGGCCGACCCACAACAAAGAGAGGCCCGTAAGGGGGGGGGGGTACGAGCATTACAACCCGACACCGCCGGTGAGTTCTGAACTCTTCAGAGGTGTCCTTCGGCCAATTCCCTCTGTAAACCCTGAGCCACTGTATTCTTTCACCACAGAGAGAACAGAGAGAGCGCACACTGGGCGGAACATTTCAAGTTTAAATTAAACAAATTATCCAGTGAGCTCCGCTGGACTGAAAGGAGAGAAACCCAAACCACAGCACAAAGCAAGTGAAAGCTGAACTCTTCAGAGAAACTTTAGGGCAGCCCATACACCAATGAGCACGAAGGGGTCCAGAACTCATCACTCTCAGCATGTATTGACCAGAGGGCCCGTAATCTGGAATATGGACTGAAGTAAAAAGAGCAGTTTGGGGTTTTACTCGGTGCAGTTATCCAGCTAACTCAGTAATCCTGTTTCATGATACAGGCCTGTGAGCTCTTGTGATGCCTTTCCCTCAGCCAGGATAAGACCGTAGGACTGGAAGGAGCACACTGCTCACTGCAGACAACTGACTCCTCACCCTACAGACAGACACCTCCAGCACCTCCACATTGCATCCATATCATGAAGACAGCAGTCGTATAACATACCCTCACAAAGCATCCATTGACCCCTGCACCTCATCGACCAAATGAACGCAACAGGAACAGACACAAACTAGACCCCGAACACCGCAATACTGCATGTTACGAGATACGAATACTACACATAACCTGCAGTTTATCACACACCAGCATGCTGAACACTCAAACCATAAAGTCTCTGCTTCTTTCATGGTGCCAAATTTTCAGCCAGAGCCTTTTACCGTTTAACGTATGGCACATCTCCCTCTAGTGGCCGACTGTGGTCATATCCTCGATTGTGCATGGCCAGGCTTTTCTTAGAAAAAAATATTCAATACTTTGCAATGTATCTGAGAAGGCCTACCTGACAGAAAAACAGTGCTCTCAGAAATAGCATAAAGACCAAAATTTCCCATATTACAATTTCAATGAATTTTGCCTCTCCTGGGCAGCGCAGTTAAGGTGAATCCTTTTTTCCTTCTGAGCTAGCATGGGATTGAAACGGAGCACTGGGCAAGAAGTGCACACTAATGCCTCTCCCCTTTCTCCATGCGAATCCAGGGCGGTGAATGCAGGCAGAACACCTTCAGACAGAGGCCTCAAGCTCCACTGCTAAAAAAGTCTGCCGTGTCTGCACACGGTTTGCAGGTTCCTTGGAGTCAGCAGCCAATTTAAGCCAATTTATCAATGACTTTAAATTAAGCAGGTACTGTAAGGCAGGGGAAACGCGGTGAAAACAAGCAGGAGTGGCAGCGCTGCTTCGCTCCCCCACTTCGAGATCCCAACCTTAACGGGCTCCCCTTTGAGGTTACCTTAGAAAACGGTAAGTGTGTTCAACCAGAGTATACAGAAGTCAAGTATACAGACAAGAGGGACATGTCACCAAAACTAGTTTATTTGAAGGGCTTGGAGACGTACAGGAGCTCCACCCCTGCAATATACACTGGTGGGTCTTAATCACATCCTTTAAAAATATCCCCATTATTTTTACTCATGAAATAAAATTTACATATGATTGTAATTATATGAATAGTTTTTTCCCCCCGTTATTTAATATTGGGGTTGGGGGGGGGGGGGGGCAGTAAAAGTCCTACACTACACATATACATGTATATTATACGTTTTCCAGCACCACCAACTGCCAGCACAAGTCCAAACACAGGAGATATGAGACACATCAGTTTTCAGACACCGATTTTAAATAATTAAGAACAGTGGCACCCAATCATGTGCCATGGAGAGGCAAGAGTATGCAGATTTTCCATTCCAACCAATCACTAATCACAATCACAGCTGCTGATATCACCAATTAACAGACCTTCAGCCAGAGATCAGCCGGTGAAGCGATTGGTTGGACTGAAAAGCTGCATACTCTCAACCTTCCACATGATTGGGCTACCACCGATTAGCAGAAAACGGGAAATAAACGCTCCCTGCTCTCCTCACAACACAGAGCTGGGGCTTACAGCTGATACACAGCAGCTGGGAAGAGACTGGAGATCAGCGGAGGAGACGCAGTGGAGGAGACGCAGCAGAGGAGACGCAGCAGAGGAGACGCAGCAGAGGAGACGCAGCGGAGGAGTGAGGTCACCGCTGTATAATGGAACCCCTGAGGGACTGGTCGCTGGCTGACCGAGGATCAGCGATCAGCACAAGCGGTGATGAGATCAGCGTCATGACATCACAACTCGCTCGTGACGCGTTTCCCCATTAGTTTAGACCTGGAGTTACTGCAGGGTTTTTAGACTATGAGGGGGGAGGGGGTAGGAGGGGGAGGCGCGGGGGGGGGGGGATCAGCGATGCTGGATCAGCGGTCGCCGGAGATGGACGGGGAGGGGGAGGGGGTAGGAGGGGGAGGCGCGCGGGGGGGGTGGGGCGGATGCTGGATCAGCGGTCGCCGGAGATGGACGGGGCGGTGTAGGTCTTGAAGCGCTCGTGGGCTTTTTGTTTGGTGAGCAGGGTCAGCTCCATGGTGTCGATGGCCTCCTCGAGCGCGTCCCGCTTGTGGATCTCCACCGTGTAGTCGTTGGCCTTCGGGACAAAGGGCAGAGAGGACGTCAGAGCGCGTCTTCGAGCGAAGAGCAGAGGCGTTCGCCGCCGTCATCATCATCATCATCATCGGTCTCTGAGAAACTCACCAGCTGCAGCGAGGCCAGCATGTATCGGCACACCTCGTGGCTCTCCTTCCCCCGGACGATGGAGGCGAAGCTCCGCCTCTCCATGACGTCACCGAACGCGTCCATGATCTTGTTCCCGTAGTCGTGGATGTCGAAGGCCAGCCTTTCCTCCTGAGGGCAACGGCGTGGAGGAGATGTGAAAATTCACTTTCATTCACTGCTACTAGTGGGACCAGGCGACAACAACGTAGAGCTGTGGGCTCAATGTCCAGACAAATTATAACCAAGGCAATGAAAATGCCCCCCCCCCGAATTTTTCTGCTTGGTGCAGAACAGTTGGGCTGGAGTCCCGGGATGGGAGACATACTCACCCCAGAAACTGGGATAAGGCCTAACCACCATGTCTAAACACCATTTCCTTTATGAATATGTACGAGCAGGCCACCCACTCTTGGATAGATTAACTTTTTAACACATTAAGTGTTGAAGTAGCCTTCCTGTGTGCAAGACCAAACATTAACATTAAACTGGCGGGTAAAATCACCCCACTGCTCGCGGATGAAGGTGTGTTTTTAAACGCGTCGCCGTGGCGGCGCTGGCGGTTACGGCACCTGCGCGGTGAGCTGGGGGCCCATCTTCTCCTCCCAGTCCTTCATGCGCCGCGACAGCACCGTCTCCTGCGCGTACTTCTGCGAGTTCACCAGGAACAGCTCCTGAAAGGAAGAGAACCGCCGCGGCCGGCGGCCGTCAGCAGGAGGCGCTCCAGCGAGACTGTCTCACCGCGCCGCGGCGCTACGCTACGCTACGGAATCTCGGTGACGGCACTGGGGCGGCACGTACCACGCTCTTCTTCACCAGGTCCTCGTAGGACATCCTCTCGGTCTGCGATGCTGAAAGAACGCACGTACGCAACACCGTTAAAATCAAGAAAAAAAAACTCCTCAACGTCAAGAAAACACCAAGCCAAATCAATTTATATAAATAATTACGTATCACTTGGCTTACACCCGGAATAACAGTCGAGATCCTGCCCACATATGTAGCGCGAGACACGCCCACTCATGAATAATTAAAGGGAAGCGTGTGGTTGTACTGTAGAATAAGGTCCTAGCCACGCCGGCTAGGGCTGATCACCTGTGATGACCAGGTCCTGGTCGTCCGGGAGCTGCGCCGGGGCCTCGTCCGCCACGTTCTCCTGGTCCGAGAACTCGTCCCCTCCGCCGTCGGGGTCCTGGAAGTCGTCGGGCTCCTCGCCCTCCCTCTCCACTTCGGGACCCCCCAGGTCCCAGTTCCTCCGCTCCGGGACGTCGCTGGACAGGACGCCCTGAGAGTGCCGCGTGCACACACCAAGATTCCGTGAGAAACGGAAGCGCTTTGCGCTTCCACGGCAGGCCGCAGTGCTTTTATCGCCACGGCGATACAATGTGGCGAACGTTACGAGCACTCCAGGCACTAGCAGAAGGACTCCCAAATGACGTAGCATCTAGTTTCTTTTATATCCATTTAAGAGCAGTGTACAGATCTACACGCAGGCATTTTGCCCCCTTATGGCGAGTATGCTGTTGCTGTACAGTACTCACGGGTCTGGTCACTCGCATCGAACTTACCACTAGTGTTTCTTTGCACCTTGCCTGAACTAATGACTGTTGTAGCGCTCTGAAGGCGCCAATCCGTAGTATGCCCCCCCACCCTAGCTCGCCGCTGGATCTTCTTCTGACACTTCTGCTTCTCTCTGACGTTGTTCCAGTACAGAGCCTCCAGATCTGAGGGCACACGCCCATCGAAGGGGGCGCCCGGGAAGTGGGGAGGGAGCAGAGCACGTCAGTAAAAACCACGTCCAGAGCAAGGGACGAACGGCAAGCCGCGCTCAGCATTGGGACAGGGAATGCGTCTCAAATAAATCATCACAAATGATTTAATTATTTTAATTTACTATAGGTAATTACAGCATGAAACAAGCCAGGGCCTGGGTAATAAGAATTCACCATCCAAAGGA
Source organism: Anguilla rostrata (assembly GCF_018555375.3). Classification (NCBI taxonomy): domain Eukaryota; kingdom Metazoa; phylum Chordata; class Actinopteri; order Anguilliformes; family Anguillidae; genus Anguilla; species Anguilla rostrata. Next base: position 6,561,841 of record NC_057939.1, read on the forward strand.
AGCCCTTAGTTACCTGCGAAAGTGGGTCCCTTCCTGGCCTTCCGGCTGGGCCTCTCAGACACTGCAGACAGAAGGACTCCAGTCAGGCTATTTCTGCTCGAGTTCATGGCGCTTTTTAAAGAAACCGACACAAAGACGCCTCCCAGAGGAAACGATTAATAATTCAACGCACACAAATCGCCTCAAGGAAGGTAAAGGAGGTTGACTGTTGAGTAACAAGAGTGACTAAATAAAGACGGGACCGAACACCGAACTGTCCGAACCCGAACCTTAATTCAGCTGCATCGCTCTCAAAAGCAGGCGCTGGAACAGCACAGACCTCTGGGGACACACAGCACAGTCTGTGTACTCACAGCACAGTCCTCTCCGGGTCCCTCAGTACTCACAGATCCCGGTGAACCAGTCCATGAAGTCCTGAAGTTTAACGGTGCCTCTCCTCTTCCTCTTGTTGCCCGTCACTTCCTGTACGCTCGGAGGGATGGTGAAGTGCTTCCCTGTCGGAACCACACAGAACGCGCTCCGTATCACACAGGCTGCACCCTTACAAGCACTGGCCGTCAGCTCAAAGGGCCCAATGCAGAGCTCGGTTTGGCCTGTTACTCTTAGACAGGGCCGTATTAATTCATAGGGATGGTAGCCAGACAACCCATCTGAAGTTATCAAGAACGAACAAGTCTGACGACTTATCGCGCCTGTGCCGGTCCTCTAAGAATAAGACTTAATGGTAATAAATGAGGTGAAACGTGCTGTGCCTCTCACCGGTCTTGAGCGGCTTGTCCTCCGAAGTGGAGAAGGGATTGTGGCACCTCCAGGGGTCCGGGATGTCCTATTCGGCCAATCGGTGACACGCGAGCCAAAGGCCGCGGTGGAAGAGAAGATCACAAGTTGTGGAGGGAGACGAACATGGCGGCATCGACCGACGCAGAAAACAACCAGAGCAAACCCCTCAGCACCGCTACGCTGCAGCAGGTTATTATATACCCAGTGAGGGGCTGAAACTACGGTGCTGTCCTTATGGGATTAGTGACGGTACCTTCTTCTCCTCAGATTCAGGCTGCACAGCGGGCCTCTCCCTCAGCATCCGCCTCTCACTGGGAGCCTGAACGGAGAAGGAGAGGCTCATTACACGCAGACACACACCTGCGCACGCATGCACGCACACACGCTCATGCACGGATGCACACACACACATGCACGGAAGCACGCATGCAACACACACAGACTCCCTCACACACGTACACACACACAGACACAGACACACACACGCCCGCATGCACACACACACACACCTAATTCAGGCAGGGTGATATACCGCAACGATAATTACCACCTTCCATAACAACCATCGCCACCCTGTGGTGTTTTGCCTTTATTTTCGTATTTTCCCACCTTAATTATACCTGGTGCGATAGTAAACATGCAAACCTCAGGGGCAGAGTGAAATACTACCGGGAAAAACATCACCAGTTATCTATCGGGTGCTGTCAAGACAGCCAATCAGCAGCAAGGCCTTGCAGCTCCTATGCGATTGACAAAAAACAAATGGCATGATCACATGGTGATGATGTACGACCTTGGCTGTTGCCAATTGATTGGCTGTCTTATCAACACCCAATAGATAACAGTGGTGATGTTTTTCCCCAGAAGCATTTGACTCAGTTGGGATGTTCACAAGCGCATCAGGTGTAATTAAAGAATCACACCACAAGGTGGCGATGAACATTATTATATTTGATCATTCTCATTGTGGTAAAGTCCAGCCCAACCTCTGATATTGAAAAGACATGCCTCACAAGCCTCACAGGCCACCGTAGCCTCGCCTCTCTTCTGCAGCGGGAAGGGGGAAACGGGGCGTACCTGGTGCCTGCAGACGTGCTCGTCAGTCAAGGGGTCCACGTCCATGCCCTCGTCCCCCTCCAGTGGCGGGAAGGCCTCAAAAGCGTCCCCATCGCCAGCGTCCCCCGCCATCGCACTCCGCCCTTCTGGACACAGAGCACAAGCGGACCGCTCAACAGGAAACCTCCAGCACCGTACGGTCAGGTCTACCAAAATCACACTCCGCAAAGGACCGTGTTTCACTGCCGGTGGCACCGAAGGCCATTCCATACTCTCATCAGCAGTCAAAGATCTGGTCCACGGACAGGGGAGGGCAAAGCAGCCGCACTAACCCAGATTGTCATAACTCGACATAAGGCTCTACAGGGCTCCCGTTCCAGAAAATGTGTGTGCTAACTGGATAAACAATTTGGGAGCATGTGTACCAATGTGGATGCATTAATGTGCTCCTAAATTTTTTAACTTAGGAGGAGCGCGTGTGTTCCTTGAAAAGAAATGTTAGCGTAGAGCCCTGCTGCGTTTAATTCACTCTGTCGCGCAGCAAACGAAGGAATAAATGAACAAATTAATTCCTTACCGGGAGCTTCGGACAGGTTGAGCAGTGGCAGCGGGGCATTCTGGGGATTGGAGTCTTCATGATTGACACTGGGGCCTTCGACCAACGCTGAAGACAGAGACAGAGACAGTAACAGACGTGTGTTCCCGGTCACTGCAGAGAGGCTGGGCTCAGCACGCGGAATGCAGGAGAGCTGCAGACGCCGGGGGGAGCTCATCTTTACCAGAGATATTCTGCATGTACGTGCGGACGTCCATCACAAACTGCGACGGAGTAGAAGTCAGCTCCAGGCGGATGATGCCGTTGGCGTGGGGGGTGAAGTTATTCATCCGGAAATCCCTGCAGCTTGCCAGGACCTCTCCTTTATGGCTGCGCGCACACACACACACACACACACACACAAATCCTTATCATTCAACAAAAGTTTCCCAACAAGCTAAAACCAAAAACAATCATTTTACTACACGTGAAATCCCTAGGATATACCACTGATGTTCCCATAAGTCTGTGCATGCTTCCGATTGTGGATTTTGAACATCAGTCATAGAATCAGTTATTGCCATCTCAGCACAGAAGTGCTGTTCAGAAGAAGTTTGGCTCCACCTGAGAACATACTTGGTCTAGAAAGCAGGTCCCTCACCAGTGGGTGACCTCAATTTAGAAAGAGATTTCCATTTCAAAAGGAGTGTTTTTTTCCCTCCTTTTATTCACTCTTTTACCTGTGTAGGGGGTTCTTCTTCTTCTCCTCCTCTTCCACAGGAATCAGAGGCTCTGGAGTGAGGGGTACAATCTCCAAACCCTGAGGAGAACAAACAGGACCGGGGAGAGCCCCACAGATTACACACAACACAGCAGACACTTGGGGTCACATTGTCATTTACTGCCATCGCGCTGCACTGCAGTCAGTGATAACACCAAGTCCCAGAGCAAAATCAGGCATCATACAATGCAAGTAATTTCCAGCTTAAAACACTTGATTGTTTCACTGAAGTTTTAGGGATGTTAACATTTCCAAAAAAAAAAAAACAATATATACAACAATATTTTACATAAATGCGTAACATAAATGCACCCGTTCTGCGGGACATATTTTTGCAAACAATGCAGAACGCAGCAGTCAACACTGAAGTTGCCAGCACACACTCTGGAAGGCGACTGAGGGGAGAGGCGGAGCCTCACCTTGGCGTCATCGTGTCTCAGCTCTACGTTTGAGGCGTTCCCAGTGAAGTCGTCCAGCGTGAGAAACTACGGGCAGAAGAGAGAGAGAAAGGGTGTCTTAAGTATGACCGTTAAACGGCAGGAAGAGCATCGCTCGCCCAACCCCACCCAACGCGTGCGGCGACTCAAAGGGAGGAGGGGTTTTCTGGCTGCGACTCCCCAGCCTGTGTGGGACAGCCTGACAGGTCACGTAGCAGAGGCAGAAACTCTGGGGCTTGATACGGTGTTAGATACCGTCTAGTCTGTAGGTAATCAGTTTTACCCGCTTTCGTCATTGTGTTATGTTATATCCTTACCCCCACTTCATCTTTTTTGCCGCGAAAGGTGGCATCCTTGTCCCGGCCGTCTTCTTCAATTGACGTTGGCTGTTTGTCGCGCCTGTTAAAACAGTTTCACAGACGCCGTTTCACGAACGCAAGCATGCAGTTGCGGCATTTCAGTCGTCCTCGGTATTCTCCCTATTGCAGCTTCAATACAAAACCACTTTTACTCGCGACTGATCTTCTCAGAAAATACAACAACAACGCTGCCACGGCAATTAATAGATTCTCCATGTCGTGAAAATCCACAGTATTCTTTGAAAGATGCGTCATCAGTTGACTTTACCAGATATGAAGGTGGGGGGAAGATTACCCATTAATACCTTTCCAGGAAGAATTTTTACTTAATTCTTCTTTTAAATGAGTTGATTCAAGATAACAAAAACATACTAAACATGGAAAAACAATCAGAACATGGAAAGAAACAAACTGTTTAAGTGTCATCTTACTTTTTGTTGGAAATGAAGTCCAGAGCTTGGTAGACCAATGAATACAGGTACTCCACCTGCCCCAAACAATAAAGTAAATAAAGAAATTGATCATAAAATCATAAGACTACTACATTAACGAGGGTTTCTTTCAGTCAGGAATGTTGTTGGAACATGTGTTGGCATAAAAAACACACATGCAGTGTGGCTAATTAACTAAGCCAGGTCAATATGTGGAATATTCGAGCCATTATAAACTACAAGCGCAGTGTGCCAATTGAACAGAACTTTGCGGAAAAAAAATTTGGACAGTGCCTCTATAAATTTCTCTATCTAGCAAATTATTTCAATGTTGGAGCAACAAAGCACGCACATTTATTCAGATGCGCATTCACCACATGGAGTAAGTTACAGGTCTGTGAGCTCACATATGGCTAAATTTAATAAGCAGAAACACCACATCTTTACTACAAAAAACCTGCTTGGTGGCGATATCAAATTACTTAATCGACTCTCACCTTCTTGCTGTAGATACATGCTGAGCCTTGGATGAGCAGTGCAGCCTCTGCAAAATTCATTGTGGTTTTTCCTCCATCAAATGATATACAGATCTGGTCCAGCTGCAACACAAAAGGTAACAAAAGACAATGCAAAAAAATTCGGCTACTTTACTAGATGTAATGTCTGCATAGCTCATTGTAGGTTGTAAATAAGGGGGGGAAACACTATCTCCTCTAATCCAGGTACCTCGTCCAGGTACTCCCCAAGCTCCGAGGCTACGTCAACCTCCCAGTTTTTGGTAAGGTCCCGAATTGGTTGCAGCAGGTGAGTGAAACGAGTTTCGGCGGCATCCATGGCGATTCTTTCAAAACTGCTGTGGAAGCAAATATTAGCTAAGTTAAATGGCTGGGTGTTCCCGTATATGTTAGTACCCTATAGCAATAAATCAAATAAATTAACTAGCTAGCTAACAAGTTATATGTTTTTGTTTTGGGTTAGTTTGCCAACTAAGAAATTGCTTTCTGTCTAGCAGAGTTAGACTAAACCGACTTTAAAAGTATTGTTTGAAAGGTAGTTCGCTAACCAGTTTTAATAAACTGACAAATTACCTTAGAAAGGTGGTTAGTCTAGCTAGCTAACTACGGATACCTGGCGCTAGCATCCTTGGCTAAAACTAAGGTTGTTGTTTTTATTATGGCGCTAGCTGAACCGGTTAGCTCGATATTACTGAGTAAGCACCAAAGTAGCCAGTAATAATTTCCGTATAGTTACACAGTGCAAAAAGCAGTTATATACTAACATTTACTAAATTGGCTCGATGTGAAAACATTAAACTCGCCAGAGTATATCGTTGAATGCTAGAAGAAGAGGCTTGTTAAATTAGCTAGCGGCTAGCTAATTCTGTAATCCTTCTAAATGAGCGCTGGCTACCTTGATGACAGAATTGGTTGTGATAAAATTAAAGCATCTTACCTTCACAGGAACTCTGAGTTTAAATGCATTTGGTGATTGTAAATCTGATATTTTAGCTTTTGATCAAGTAAACTTCATGAAGCACATCATTCAAAAGAACCGCGTACATGCCATTTTTTTGTTTTTCCCGCGTGCGTAACGTACGGGTTGACGTAAATGTGACGTTTAACGCAACGCTGACTGCGAGGATAGCCAAAGAAGAACAGAGAAACAAAACAGTTTTAATCGAAGTCAGTGTAGAATGGTATCCGAAGGTTGTAACCAGATTGTATTCTTCTACTAAACCTAACGCGCATGCATTGTCATTCAGTTAAATAATCATTTTGTTTATGCTATTTTTGTTACACACAGAGATGAAGTATCTCCTCTCCCCAGATATATAAAGCAAAAGCAGTATTACAAAAAATATACCTTGCAAAAATGAACGTGACTTCTATTAAGATTAAAGTGTTTTTAGTCTGTGTGGCAGTGTAGCATTGAATTACCACCAGGTCTAAGAGTATTGAGAGGTAATGTGCCTGATTCCCAGCTGACGTATTGCTACTGTATGCTTGTCAAATGCACTAAACCAGAATTGCTTCAATAAATCATAATTAGCACAGTACAGCCATTGGATTATAATTAAACCAACACGAATATAATCATTTGTAATTACATTGGTGATATGGCTTTAAAAACGTGGCAACCCTGCAAGGAAACAAAAATTAAAAAAGCAGAATCATCAGGGGGGAAAAGCCTTCTTAGGTGTCTCAATTCTGTGTTAATAAGGTCGCTGGGGATCGCGTCTAGTGTGTCTCGAAATGTCCAATTTCGCCTGATAATGTTAACGTTGCTTCCGATTAATTGTTTTTTGTTCCAATGTGACACTGTCTATATATTAATGTAACTCCATTCATTTTTCTGTTTATTACCGTTACGTATCAATTGTGAAAACTTTTGTCAGCTTGCCATCTGCGAGTTTATAAGATGCTGAATAGTGTACAGCTTGTTCCGAGGCTAGATGGTCGTATGATATATTGGCATAGGATAGCGCCATACAAGTGGAACAGGCAGCCTACATCCCAAAGATCTCCCAACACGACTTCGCATAATGTACACCCTACACGGGGGATAGGGCCAGCGAGGCGCAGATAACTGTCGGGTCGATTCATAAAATGTTTTTCTTCCACCGGACACGGCAGGTGTGAATGCACGTTGCATCCATGTTTTCATCGCTGGCTGAGGTTTTGAAACAGTGGCACATATTCCACTACCGTGATGTCCGTGCACTTGTTCGAAATGCAACTCGGAATCAGTTGACTGCAAATATCAGTGTAAGGGTAGGGCGTGACCCGGAAATTTCATTAAGATCCTGACAGAGTGATATTATGATCGTTGTTTCCTTTATTTTAGCGGTTACCTGCCGTACATTAGTTTCTCGAGGAAATACAATTTGCCGTGCCCGAAGCCCCGAGTTCACCTGTGTTGCCTTTTAATTTTAAGGACGTATATTTTCACAGAATACATATTGGGGGGAAATGTTGTAGTGTTCATTAAAATAATAACAGAAATTGTTTATTTTGTTTACTTTCGATTAACTAATAATCACGTTCACAAATGTGTAGCCAAATACTTTGGGAAATACTTACGATACCGCTCGATAGTAGCAAACCGTTTGACCGCACGATACAACAAGCATTAAGGAATATGTGAAACCACCTTAAGAAACATTATTTTGTTTGTCACGTGGTATGATTCATGGAAAGTTCCTGGAAATCGGCCTTTCGTATGTATCAACTGTTTGTTCTGGACGGAGCCAAGTCGTTTCAAAACGCATATACACGAGCGAGCCAATTGGAACAGACTGTACCTGCATCGTGTAAAAAGACTCTGGCATTGTCGCTGCTTTCTAAAGATACATACAGCCTGCAGTTAACATTTTATTGTAACATTTAGGACGGTACATATCATCGTGGATATTTGGCTTCCTGTATATTTGGCTCAGTGAAATCCTGGAAATCGATCTCTAAATATATGGGGGTTAGCTTAAAGGAGCAGGACTTTGTAAGCTAATTAGCTTGCTAGCTATCCTAGACATGTCGTTTTACAAGTTTATAGGTGGCATGTAACTTGTATAGCTGTATCAACACACGCGTTCTACCCTATATTGTTATAATAGTTAATTTGGCTACTTCTATAACTAACGAGCGCTTGGCTACACCGTCCAAGAAGGTGGCAATGCGGTTGTCATGTTCGTGTTCTATACTAAGCTTTAACTACGGGCAATGGCTGTTTGATTCGATTGCGTTCATTTCCGATCCCAGCATGGTTCGAAGTCAGCGCCTATAATCTGACGTTAATATGAATTATTTCAGTTATTTTAAATAGATTTTTTAATATTACACTAAGTTCTCTCAGGTAAGTAACCTTAACCTGTTGCCACTCATTTATAAGCTTGTGTTCACCGTGAAGTTCTTTTTTTTATTTTTTATAAATGTTTGTCAACTTGTTATCCGTTTATAAATGGCTGACAATGTGTAGCCCAGAGGTGCCCAATCTTATCCGAAAAGGTAACTTATGGTATGGGTGCAGGTTTTTGTTTTAGCCCAACACTAAGACCACGGGTGTTAAATAATTGAATCGAGTGTTTCGATAGTACTGGGCTAAAGCAAGAACCTGCACCCACACCGGCCCCCTTCGAATAAGATTGGACAGCTCTAGTGTAGCCCAATAAAAGGTTTGGATTTCGCAGATGTCAGCTAGCTAAATAGAGCTACCCTTTTCGTTATTGAATTGAATTACACGATTTTAATTGATCTTATCTGTATTTTATAGCGCAACTGGTGAACTTTCAGTTGGCTATCAATGGCTAGTTGAGTAAAATCAACAAGATGATCATAGTCTGATAATAGTAGCCTACTTTCCTGCGCTGCAAAAGTTTCAGCTTCGTTCAATGCGCCGTTTCGACTGTTTTCACGTAGACTATACCGACCTGCGTTGTGTATATAGCTAACAACTCGTTCGTAATTCTTGTTCTGTGATGCTATAGTGTCAAGGTTTAATGGCTACAGTAGTCTGTTGGTGACAGCTACTGCCGTAACCGAATAAATGCATTCGAACGTTAGTTTACGGATAGCTTTACAGGTTCATGAAGTCAACGCTGAACATTAAAATTAAGCATTGCTTTGTTTCAGGTGGAAAAGCGCTCACGCGTTCTTCGGTAAAATTGTGGTGAACATACAAATTCTTTAATTGCTACTGGAGTTGTGCTGTTTTTGCGCACGCCTCGACAAAAACCGCACCCCTCTTTGAATGTATACCTGCCTGCTCCTGGGACTTCTCAAATGACCTGCCATTCCTCCGACTCCGCTGAAACGATCGAGAACGAGAGGGGATCAGAGACCGAATCTGGAGTGGTAGATTCCGATCATAACAGAATCGCTGCCGCGGTGAGGGATCTGAAAAAGACAGGTACGGCTCAAAAGAAGGCCTCTTTTAGGGGGATGTGATTGACCAGTGTGTGCCCTCGAGGTCACCACCGCCCGAGAAAACGGATGTTTGTGAAGTTACGTCGCTTCGCTTGATATCCTGCGTCAGTCGCATGTTTCATATCCTGGGCTATATAAAATAGAGGAATTATGCACTCTTGTCCGGTTCTTTGGACTGCAGTTCATCATATCTACATTGTAAGCATTCCCTGTCCATTTCAAATTTACTTAAGCTACTGTCAATGTAAGACGGCAACATACTTTCTTAGACTCACTTTGAGCAGGGTAATTGTATTTAGGCTACCCATGGGCATTTACATGGCATGCAGATCATATTGGTAAAGATTGTTTTTTGGAAAATAACTGAATGGAAATGTGACGCTAGAGCAGGGTACCTGGGCAATTTTTGAGCATCCCTTTGCTGGTCCATTTTTTGAACCAGTATTGCAATCGTACCAGATTCACTTCCAAATTGTCCAAGATTACTGGGGAGGTTGAAATTAAAATGAAATGAAATGCGTGTGGTGAGAACACCCCAAAAACCAGCAGACCAGCCGTCCAGGACAGGAGTTTGACACCTGTGACTTAAAGGCTGCCCAACGCTTTTCCTGGAGATCTACCATCCTATAGGTGTTCATTTCATTTGTCCTAATTTGGCACACCTGATTCTGCTAATTAGCAAGTTAAGATCTCTATCTGTTGCATGATGTGTACTTTGCTATGGTTGGATTGAAACCCTACATGACAGTGGATCTGCAGGAACAGGGTTTGGCAGCCCTACTCCATCCTCTGATTGAGAAATAGATTTTTAGGAGAATTGTGATGGGTTTTTTCTTTTTCTTTTTTTTTTCCTCTTCCATTTATTTTTATTTTTGTGGTTTGTTCTAGAAAGTTACCTGTAACTGTGTTTTTCTTCTAAGCGAAGTATGAACCAACTCTGAAGAGTACAGGTGAGCCATGGATGGAGCTGTAGAGCTAAGACCTTCAAGTGCACTGTGCTTGCTGACAATGGCAGAGATGAGAATGAAAGGGCACACTTTTTAGGCTAAGATGCTAGTAGAGATTCTCGCGGTGCCAGCTCACTCAACTGAGGTCCGTTTGCGTGTCTCTGATTGGGCAGGTTGGTACTGGGGCCGCCTGACGGCCAATGAAGCCAAGCGGATCCTCCAGAACACGCCCGAGGGCACGTTCCTGTTGCGGGACAGCTCCCAACGGGACTACCTCTTCACCATCTCGGCCGTCACCTCCGCGGGCCCCACCAACCTGCGCATCGAGTACCGAGACGGCCAGTTCAAGCTGGACTCGGTGCTGCTGATGAACCCGCAGCTGAAGCGTTTCGACAGCGTGGTGCACCTGGTGGAACACTACGTCCTCCTGTCCCGGACCTTGGGCAGGGGCGCCGCCGCCGCCGCCAAGCCCTCCCCGTCCCCGTCCCCGGCCCCGCCCCCCTCCTCGTCCCCGGCCCCGCCCAACGGCGCCGTGCGGCTGCTCATGACCACGCCCGTCTACGCGGCCGTGCCCTCCCTGCAGCACCTCTGCCGCGTGTCCATCAACAGGGCCAGCGCGCGGGTGCGAGACCTGCCCCTGCCCGGCAGGCTCCGGGACTACCTGACGGATTACGCGTACCACGTGTGACGGGTGCGTGAAGGTCGCGAGGCGCGGTCCTCCCCCCCCCCAGACCCAAGGGACCGTAGTTGCATGACAGACTGCCTCCCCCGTTGGGTATGCCTGTGTGTGCACTGTGTTCCACACAAGATGAGTGGGGGGGAAAAAGCCCTGTCATTTTTCCTGTTTTATTTCCATTTTAAATGGTAATTCTATTCGGGTCAATGTTTTTCCAGGCAGGTTTGAAAGTGGATTTATGAAATTAACCATGAGCAATATTCAGAGCCCCTCTTCCCCCTGGCTGATCTTGCTTGACAGACTTTATTGAAAGAATCCAGTAGTAGAAAAGGTGTGGCGTAGCAGTAAACTCCTGTCCAGCACTGTTCTGATAAAAGGTCATGACTTTTGCACCCCCCCCCCGCCCCACACACACACACTCTTTGTCCCCTGCTACTGTCAAGCACAACAGATCTGGCATTTATTGTGAATTATTTTAGCTTTTGGTAAATATTGGGCCTTATGGTGTTAGCACTGATTCACAGAGCATAGGGAGTAACTTGGCTGGTTGATTATCTTGCCCATTTTTTAAAACCGTTATATCCAATGCAATACTCTGAATGCTATACACATGTATAGACATGAAATTCTACACACTGCAGCTCTGTTTTAGATGAGCTACATTTGAGTTCTTGCTCTGATCCTCTCTAAATGACCAAATTCTATGCTGTGCATAAAATATCCACCGGGTGGCACCATAGCCTTAATTTACGGGTCATTGCATAATATTTGGCTTTCTAAAAAGACATGAATTAATGGTTAAGTTTAAAAAATATATATCTCTGTGGATGTTGTATGTATTTATTCAAAGATCTTTGGGTCTTTTTTTAAAAAAGAATGTTTTTTTTTTATAAGCCAAATTATAATTATTACTCCCACTTCTCTGAAAGTAATTCCATCCATGTTGTAGCATTGAGGATTTTTTAAATGTTTGCTGTCTCTAGACTGTTTTGCTTCACATGGCTAACTGTCATGCCAGGGCAGGTGCAAATGACTGCAGCACAGTTATGCCAGTTATCCTGAAGATGGATGCAGCCTGTGATCCCACCAACTGCCAAAAAAAAAAAATAATAATAATGGGTGAGAAATGTCAAATGTTATAACTGGTATCATATTTCTCTCTGGGGGGTTTTTTTTTTGTTGTTTTTTTTTCCCCCTGGTGATTGGTGTTTAATTGTTAGTTTCATCTCTTGACAGATATGGATCCTTGATATGAAAATCACTTGACTGGATCCCTTTTTTAATTGACAGAAACTTTATTCGGTGCAGCAGGCAAACGAATAAGTTACATTATTATAGCATAAAGGCAGAATACACTGCAAACAATATTACCTGTGTTTTTCTCAATGTATCTGGCAGTAAAATATTAACTGGTATAATATATATTCAGTCTATGAAATTAGCTGACATATACCCCATACCTATACATCATTGAATTTGGCATTTTAAAAATTTGTCACAAAATCCTTATGCAAATTAAGTTCTTTACTCCCAACTTCAAACACAGAATTCCCACAACCCTACAGCAATGTTCCTTAAGTTCTTCTGGGCAATTGGTTCCTTATCGTCTTCTGTTTAACTTCTGCTTCTCCTTAATTTTCCTACTTACTGCATAATCTATAATGATCCAGCCCATCACACCATTTAAATAATTACATGAAAATATAAAACCAAAAATTTTCCTAAAAGATACAAATAAAAACTTTTCGCTGCCATATTTGTTCTATGTGGTATAGATGACCAAAAGTGCCTTAATTAAAAATAATATGTGACTATGATATGTGAAAATGAATATATGCAAGAAAGCTCTAAATTAATATACACAAAAATTGATAGATAAAATCTGACATAAATGGGCATTTCTGCATTTATTTGCCTATTTCCCCATATTCCTTTATCATTAATATATGCATACATTTCCGTATTTATTTCTTGATTAATTCATTTCTGCACAGTGTCGTCATTACCACAGAGATGAGAGCCATCCATCACAAAGCAAAGGTCTGGGTCACAGGCAGTGGCAAGGCCAATGCGTGGTTTAATACAGGGTGTGGCATTTCCATGGCAACTGACCTGGTCGAATTTCTTTTCTGATGTCACAATCCAGTGGCTCTGTCTGTGTTCGTTCTGTTGTTCACACGGCAATGGTAAATCCACGCAGCACCTGACACCAGCGCATATGATAGTTAGCACAGCAGATTCAAACTAAAAATAACAAATAGACCCACAAATACAAGCACACACACACACACGCAATTTTTCCAACACTTTGCGAAGGCAGAATAACAGCAACTGTAATAAGATAAATTGTATGTGTCGTTGACATGGCTAGTTAAAAAGATATAACGATTGCATATGTTAAATGTAAGACCCAACCTCATAGGCTCATACAGTAAGTCTGTCATTTGACTTTTAACACTGCGGTCCTTCTGTTTTCCAGGCAAAAGTGGGAAAATCAAATCCTCTGTGAAAATGGTTCATCCATCTTTTGTTTTCTAGAGAGTGCATCACTGCCGCATATTCACAATACTCACCAGCAAAAATCAAAATGATGCTACAGATGATCAATGCAATCAAGAACGACCTCTTATGTGGCCCTTTTACTTCAAATGGATGATTTCCCAAATATATCTGAAACAGACATAACAGATACAAATGTACCTTAAAGTGTTCTAAACATTTCATTGCTAAATCAATGGCAATTTACTGTGAGTGAAAGATTTAAAAGAAAAATATTAAAATATGTGACAAGGGTCAAAGTTTCTGTAAAAACAATTCCTGCAAAAAAAAACAAAAAACTATGACTTACCTTCACCGACTCAATCTTGGCATCACGCTTGTTGTGAATTTCACAGTCAATGGAATCCACCCCTGAAGAATTGCCTGGTATAATTTTAACCAGCTTACATTTGTGTTCTACATCACCCTCCAGCGCATATATATTCAGGTCCTCCCTGGATATTTTCAGTTTGTCCACTTTTTTCTGGAACATAGAAAAAGGGTAAGAGAACCTTACTGATTAAAAGGAGAACATCATTAAGAGGCAGTAAAACATATTTGAGTTAAGCTATATCCAATACACAAACCTGCTTCACTTCAAAGTAAATTTGTATTAAAATGAATGGTAGGATTCTTTTTAATAAGCCTGCCTTACATAGGCCTCCATTCAATCAGTATTTGTCCTTCACTTGACTCACAAGTGATCAGTGAACATTACAGTTTTTCTCCACAAACTCAGTCTGTTTTAGTGATTGCTGAATTCACCTAACTTGTGTAAATGATTAATTGTCAAAGTAAAGGACAAAACCTGACTGGATCCTGACGTTAAACTGAACATGTTTAAACCGAATAAATGGTGTTTTACCTCAATAGTGATGCGCAAATCATCTCCGGATGGTGATGTAGTGAAGCTGATGAACTCTGGATCTGGGTGGTAGGTGAGGGTCGCACATGCAATCGTTTCATTTGCAACCTTCAGTCTGACGGTGACATCTCTTCTCGTTCCAGTTCCAACAGAAGGAGTGTAATACTGGAGATTCTGAAAAGATACAAATTTCAAGCACCAGCAAACAGTGCTCAGAATGATAGGTCATCGTGGCAAAGATGCGGCAGGTGCTTTGGCTCTGTTTTACTGTTGTATGGTTGTGGTGGGACGTCAGATGGATACATTAAGGCCAATCCTGGGAGACACTAAAGAGTGAGATGGCAGTGTTTACGTGATTTAAAACCCGTTTTAATAAAATTTTCATTTCAAAAATGTACTTCGAAGGAATGTGGAGAGCTAGGGAAAAGCTGTGAAAATGCAGACAGAAACCAAATCTCAGCTCACACTGGACTAGACTGGCATGTTATCATCACTGAAAATGACTAACCATGAGAGCCAAAACTCGTGTGCATTCATAATGTAGAAATGTATTTCACTGAATGAGGATATGATCTTTTTTTATCATTTCTGACTAATGTTATTATGAGAAGTACTGTGAAGACTGACGATGAGGCTGGATGGGGAACTGGATATGTAAATCTTGTCAAAGGGGTGTGTAAAAGAATGACGATATAAGTGGAAGACTGTGTGAGAAGCAGGCTGTAATGGGGTGACGATGATGAGAGGTCCTCACCGAAGAGCTGAAATTAAAACCAAGCGTCCGTGGGGGGTCCAAATGCTCTATCCCGTCCACAAACTGCAGGTTTGTGCCCAGGACACTGACTGCTCTCCCCCCACTATCGAATGCAAAAAGAAAAATGAAAGAAAAACAACCAATCACAAGAGGGGAACCCAGAAAAGCTTATTCTTCCTGTCCCATGAGTTTCTCTCTTTTCTGGCTGCAGATGTAACAGATTCCCTCGAGCGACTCAGTAGTGAACATGGAAGGCAGGAGTAGGCGTGAAAGCAAAGGTAATTTTCATGGTTTGGATTCAATTGGTTTTTCATTTTCAACTTCACCACATTGGTAAGCAGCATTAAAGCAACACTTAAGGCCCTGTTTCTCAGCAGAGTTTCATTTCACAGGCTGGCTCTCTGTATGGAAAAACATAATAGAAGGCGTACCTTGTTGACAAATCCTATTCCAGGTGTGTGAATAAAATAAAAAAATTAATGCCCACAGTGGTTAATTCAACCTCTGAACTGGGGGGGGGGGTCTCACCTGGCCCAGCTCGAGTCCGGCGACAGCCCAGTGCAGGACGGTAGGGATCTGTAGGTGATCTCGGCCGACCCATAACACCTCCCGTCCGGGAGTTCTACGCAAACAGTCATTCGGCCCTTGTTCCCACCCGGAACGTGCAGCGTCAGCCTGTCACTGGAGCGGCTGTGGAATGGAACCCTGTGCGTAGAACACACATGGGTTAGGCCCGCCCACTTTTTACTCACACCAATAGAAAGAGAGTATAAAGAACTGGTCAGATTAGAGGTCACTGCCAAAGAAAGAGAGCCAGGCGATCATATTCTCCAAAGGGACTGGAGCATCACATCATGCGTCTTCCACGCGTCAGGTAAAGTAATGAAAACCATCTCAAGCTGATTACCATGACAACTAACATGTAAGCTTTCCAGTGAATATACAGGTTCTGATTCTTCAGGACACTACAGAAAATACAAGAAAAGACTTGTGTCACTCACTCCATCTGATTGCAGCCCATGTCTCCACGGATACGTATCTTTGTCACATGATCAAGGTTTTTTCCTGTGATGGTTGCATTGTTTTTTCCATAGAAGGATATTTCACTTGGTGTTATTGAGTACATTTCTGGTTCCTAGAAAGGATAGAGAAAGACACCTATGATTAAGCATAAAATTACATCTCTCATCCTCATAAAACCATGTGATCTCCTTGCCTCGTCTATAAGACGGTTTCAACGGTAACAACATAAACAAACGTTACTGCGCATGTGCGTTGTTCTGGCCCTAACTTGACTTCCGGCAGACTTCCGCAAACAATCAATAACAACAGAGTCCCTCCAGACTATTTCTGATAACAAGCAAAGTAAATAACAAGTAAATTACGTTAGCTAGCTAGTTAAAACTATGTCTAGTCCGTATTATTTGGGGTTACCAGTCGAAGAAAAGAACCGTTACTTGGCCAAACTGAAATGCGATAATGTTACATTACCAGAAAATCAAGTGACAGATAACTGTTCACAGTATTGCACCTTGCTGAGCATCATACATTCCTTACATAATCCATAACTGTTCTGGGTTACATGCACATTCATTCCTGTATAAAAAGTGCACTCTTTCTATGATGTTGCTTAAAAACGATGATTAGAAGCACAAACTGGGGCTAGTGGGCAGCATGTGTAGCCAATGCAATTACTGTAGGTTATTTATTTAACCTAGATGTTTTATGGGAAAACATCGTGGCTCTTATAGTTTGGGTCATCTTGCTAGGTTACCACAACAAAAATGATCAGGCAATGTAACGCTGTCAAGTCATTGGAAACAGGTATCATATTCGTTAGTAAAAAACGTAGCTAAAGCGTATGAACTACTAGCATTGAGCTAACGTTACTGTGCATAATTTATAAAATGGTAGCTACGTTTAGCTAGCTAGCTAGTTGGCTAGCTAACTAGAATGAATTAATTAAGCTACAATCAATTTAGTTAGCTAATTCATAACTATTTCAGGCGTGTTACTGGTCAGCTTAGTTATCGCTTATTATGAGTTTGTTACCTGAAACAAAGTGCTAGAGTGAGAGCACCTATTCGACCACCTTCGTTCGACAGACAGGAAAGCGTAAACTGATTCGCAACTATATATGAAATAGGCGAAATATCGGTAACAACCTGTACCTAGTTATGTAGGAAAAATATCCTTGTTATCCTCCTGTGGTTATTTTTTCAGTACTTTCACGTTTTTTTGTGTGCCAGCAAATAAGTCAGACGTGGTCCAGCGCTAGCATTTGGTTGCTAAGGGGACGTGTATCGACCACCCCATATAAATGAATGGAAATTTGCTAGTATCCTGTCTTGCATATTGGAGGTTAATATGAGAAAGGGTGGTCTCTCATCAGCACGTCTAGGAATCCGTACATATTCTCTGTTGTAACCTAAGTCGCAGGACGCAAAATAGCCGTTAGGAAAGCAGTTTGAAATTATGAAGCAAAGTCTGCGCCATTGACTTTAATGGGTCGCGATGACATAATTCATTGTCTTAAGTTGATATAGTAAACAAGGCTGTATTAGTATTACTAAATGTGTATGTATGAAGTTGATTTTTTAAAATACAGTTTATTATGTGTATTTTTACAGGACTTACATTTTAATAGGTAACGATGTCCAGTTATTTCTCAAAAATACGAAGTAACAACGGGCAAGCACCAGCTATGATAATCGCAGGGATTCATCAATTCGTTTCACAATTTCCTAGTGAGGTTACAAAGTTAAATTATGTATTTTTACTAATTTTCGAAATATAGTTTGTTCCTGAGGTCAGGTTGCACCCCACAGCACAACAACCTGAGCCCAACATCAGTCTGTTCATCAGTTTAACTTTCACTCCATTTGTAATCGGTGCCATATTAGCCAGTAAACACAAACCCAATAATAAACAAACACAGACCGGAAGTTAACTTAGGGCCAAGCGCACAACCTTGGCAACGCGCGTGCCACTGATGAAACCGTCTATAGGAAATGTGCAAAGCACATTCTAAACAGAAACTAAGCTTTATTTAAAAGAACCTTTCAAGATCGATTTGAAAAGAAAGTCTGGAATGAAGTAATTATGTTGCAGTTGTCTTTCTAGTGTTGACATTCCCAGAAATATAAATTGTAATGGTTAGGCATAATGGCTAAAATCTAATTAAACTGTGAGTAAATACAACTATTAAAAGGCAACATCCGCACAATGCACTTGATCATATCCTGATTACACACCCCCATGTCCAAAATGTATGCAAAACAAATGCTCCATTCATAATTGCAATCCACACCCTTGCTATATATAGTGAAAGTATTAGGCCACCTGTGGTTTTTAAAAAACCTTAGCAAGAGAATAGTTCAGTTAATATATGTGCATTTATTGAATAAGAAAACAAAGTATAAACATTTGTTTTCAAGTTCCACCTAAAATAACAAAAAGATGAGTTTTACTTATTTTTATCTTACACATGAATTTCCTCAAAATAGCCTCCTTTGGCTTCAATTACAATTTAACAAATTACAGGAAGTCTATCCAATCATTTTACAAATGGGGGATAGGAGGGAGGTGGGGGATAGTTAAATTGACTGAAATCTTGTCTACATTAAGGTAGCCTAATACCATTGGCATGTAGTGTAAGTAAAATTGACACTAAAGCTGCAAGAAATATGGCAAAGAAGTCGTTAGGCTTAGATACGCTTTGGCTTGTATAGTCTGTTTCAAATTAATGATGGTCACATAATACACCATGATTACCACTTACGATCAGGAAGAAAACTGTTTCAAATGCATCTTCACAGACGAAAATGGCTCAGAGAAACAACAACAGAACAAATGGCACGGAAATTTTTTTTAGAGAACTAAAGTTCTTCTTTAAGCGCAGTGTTCTACATGGGTATCCTTCCAAATGCTTTGTGGCTTTAACAGGAAGGGCCAATTCTCTGTTTCACTTCCTGTGGAGTCCGTGTTTAGTACATCAAAACTCAGCTCAAAACAGGGTGAAAATACACAATGCAGTTCAACTTACAGAGATATTCAGTCCAGAAGGATAGTTCTGACATGTACCCTGCAGGAAGAAATATCACATTTAAAAATATATAACAAAGCAAAGATAATATGTGCTAGGTGATGCAGTGGCTCACTCTAGGGGTGAGAGCATTTTCATAATCTGAAAATCAACATGCATGATGTTGCCTAATAACAGAAAAATATACAATATATAGACACAAGACAATGTTGAAACAGCTTGAGTTAATGATGAGGGGTAGTAGTAGCAAGGAGAATCGCTCATGTGCACAAACACCTACTCCGACCAGCGGCAATTCATGCATGTGTTGCAAAGCCTCAGTTTGACAATAGTATGTCAGTGTTTTACCTATGTTGAGATTGGAATGAGACTTACCTGTGTGTAACTCTCATGTGAGGACCAAGGCATCCAGGAGCAAGTGTGTTGAGTGAAAGACCACAAGCAGCCAGCTGCCACACACTCTGAGCACCTGTGGACAATGTAAATGTGTGCTCATTTTTTTTGTAATACTGAATTAGTATCATAAAGCCCCAGAAAGTGAATTATCCTTTTAACTATTATAACTTAGATCCACTAACAGGGCAGATGTGGGACCTCCTTGGATGAGAGAGCAGTTCCTCAAATTCCAGGATTCAGAGACTATCTGGTTGTCAATAGTGATCTTCACTGTTACACCCAGGCCTGCAAAAGTAAACACTTTTAAAAAAAATTTAGTGCACCATATTGAGACAGTAGGGAAAAGGCTGTCCAGTGTAAAATGTTATGATATGTTTGCCATCATTGTGATGTAAACTATTTGTATCCAGCAGAATTGTGCAATATGAGACTTTGAATTGCACCCAGGTTCTCCAGACATGTGGCAGGTAGGTGAAGGAGGGGTAAGAGGGGAGATGGAAGATGAAGAAGGGGTAGAGGGGGAGATGGGAGATGAAGGAGGGGTAAGAGGGGAGATGGGAGGTGAAGGAGGGGTAAGAGGGGAGATGGGAGGTGAAGGAGGGGGTAGAGGGGGAGATGAACGGCCACTGACCTCCTGCAGGAAACTTGTCCCTGAGGAAGACACAGGAGCAACTGGGGAATGCCGCGGTATCACCAGACCCAGCACACAGACTCTCCCCACGCTCAGTGGTGAAGGCGCAAGAGAAGGCGGGACTTCCTGTAGCTACCACCTTCAGGTGAGCTGTCACATTGAATATGACCTTCTGAGAGGAGAGAAGTGCAGTATTAGTTTGACAAAAGTGGAGCACAGTTCGGTGTAAAACCTCTCTGAGTGATGTCCTCTACCTCGCGAGATGGCGTTTCCTCCGCGCGGAAGGAAATCATTTGTTCCTGCAGCGAACCCTCAGGAATGGAGATCCACGCTGACGTGAGGCACTCGTCAGGAAATGTGCACCTGGGGTGATGGGGACAGCAAAGTAATGAGCACAGGTGAAGGCAGGGGGGTCGTGCAGCACAGCAAGCTGATGAACGCTGATGGACGTTGACTGGAAATGTGTGAAAGGCACAGCAACACATTACTGAGCCTTCAACAATGTTTCTGATAACAGTGCTACTGCTACCACTAGTCATTTCACATGAAACCATGGTCCAAAGATGGTCCTTCTTTTAACTGAACCAGTCCACATTTCTTTTTACACTGGAGACTGCCTCCCTGAGCTGTGCCCCTCACACCTGAGGACTGCACACCTGTTAGGTCCCTCACACAGAAAGTGCAAATGTGCAGTAGTGACCTGCCCTTCAGTAATTCAAAGGAGGAGCACCGCGCTGATGCGCTTAAGCTAAAGCTAGCGCCGTGCCCTGCCGCAAAAACGACGAGACACCTGCCAAATGAATACATGAAAATGAAATTAGGAGGAGCGATAAGACTGACCTGCTCTGAGAAGAACACCACCCACAGAAGGGATCATGGGAAAACCAGCAGTCCCTCATGCTGCCGTACCTCCAGCACTGAGCCACGGCCACCCGCTTCATCTGCGTTACACAGTTAGTCAGCTGTGCCCATTACTACAAGCACAACTTTAAACCACACGACAAAAGGGATCAAAACGTGATCATAAGGCACCTGATTTCCCAATGCCATGTAGATGTGCTTCTTATCTACGGGGTCCAAAATCATTTTGGAATGCACAGGACGGTCCTCATCAGATTTGTACAGGACGATAGGACAGGTTGGTTTCATGGCCTTGTCCATTGAAATCTGAAACAAAAGAGGCTTCACATAGTGTTTCATCTTTGTGTCTAAGCTGGGTCTGTGGAGTTTCATAGGTAAATGTACCTTGATGTCGTTACAAGTGCATACAAATTAGGGATAAAATGAAAACACAGGATGGTTGATCTCCAGGAACAATGTTGGGATGTTCCAAAAATATTTTGAGATGATTTTCAGCAATGATAAATCATGCACCAGATTCTTATATTAACAGCTACATGATTTACACTGCAGGAAACAGTTAAATTCATTCGGATAGGACTCTGCATTGGTAAACATCTAATGTAGAAAAGATGCCCGCGTAAACATGGGGAATTACTGTTGGCCACACCGACCTTGATTAGCTGCCCATCTGCTGTCCCGATAAAGAACACCAGCCAGGAACTGGCAGTCACGGTGGCCACTGACGTCATCGACCGGTACTTGTAAACGGCCAGTGGTGCGACGGTGTCTGACTCTTTCTAGAGAAAACGTTATATTGGCATACACATAGAAGAAGAGTCAGCAATAAGGCTACATGAGTGTGAGACATGGGACTGCCCTTCAATAGGCTCTTAAAGATGTGAATCAATTAATATTTATATATTATTAAACATCATAATTAATTAAATTCATGCTTTGTGAATGCGATTCTGATGGAATTCAGACTCTGAAGTAATATTTATGTATGACCGTGTCGATATGCGGATATCCTTACAGGAAAGCTGTAGTAGGCATATTGTGAATTCTGTGGTGTTCTTTTGTAGGATCACTACATAGTACAAGGACTAGTAGCAATATTAATACACTGCTGTGTGTCGTTTTTGTTGTACTTCATTAAAATATATGCATAATAAAGGAACATAACATTTTTTGTCAGGGCTCATGCGCTTATATTTTTAGACCTAGTGGGTTTAGCCTACCATATTAGGCCTCCATACATTACAGTGCCGTGATATGATCGTTTTCAGGAATTCACAGCTTCTACTAACCTTATTTGTACTAAAGCACGATTCCATGCAAAAATCCGGATCCTCCCCTCCAGGAGAGTCTCCTGGAGTGATATTGAAAATGGCTAGTGCTGTACTCTCCGGGTCGAGCGAGTTACTGACTTTGAAGATACCTGCCCAAAGAAGAGGGGAACCTCCAACCACTGCAGATGAGGCGAGTCGTGTGTAGTATTTGTTCCCGCAGCACTGGAGGGTTGTACCTATGAAGGATTTCAGTGTATCTCTCTTTTTATTTCCTCTCTTAATAGTCAGTAGTCGAACTCGTGATTGAGAACTTCTTATGTTGAAATTAATGAATATATAAAAGTGTTTCTCCCATTGGAAGCCATCCACAAAGTCCAAATCCACCCAATGATCTGCTCTTTCTGTGATGTGCGGTTTATCATCGTCAGTCGCTGATAATATCCCTCCTTTCTGGAAATTGTAGGTGTTTCTAAGAGTTATGAAAACATTTTCGCCATCGCAATTCTCTGGGACTTTTGGCACCGCTCCGGACAGAAGGTATGTGTTATTTGTGCTCTCTCCGATGTCGACCAGGAAACCAAGGGACGATTCATTGGGAAAGACTGATGCTACAGCTAGTTGTTCTGTATATATGGTTTTTGAAATATTTTTCAAATCCAGGAAATCACAGTACCCACAGTTATTGGTTCCACAGGTGATCAACGTGTTGTTCTTTTCAAATGGCACCAACATCTTCACCCTGTTAGGTTGCGCTGTGTCCTTTCTTATTTCAACGGTGAGGTGTCTGTCCATCTGGTATAGTTTGTCATCCGTGGCGACGTAAACCGTACCGTTTACAACAGCAAAGTTACTGACAGTTCCATCTAACGGTTGGCTTTCGACAGACTGACTGTGACCGATTAGGAAAATGAAAAAGACCAACGTCTGCATTCTGTCGTTCCACTTTAAGAAATACAGAAAAGACATTCGGTGCATTCACAGAGGCAGGAGTCCCTTCGCAGAGTCTTAGCTGGTGCAATGGAGACTGAACGAAACGAACTGAAGTCCTTTTCCTGAGCTCACACATACCGTTAGTTCAGACTTCCCCATTACCGACAACCCTGTCTTTTATCTGCACGTTTTGTTAGTACCTTTCAGGAACTTCTGCGCTGTTGGACTGTTGCTGTTCATCTACACATTTTAGAAGAAATGTATTTGCTTTCCTTCTAAAATGCAGTTAAATGCGAAAGTATTGGAACCTCTGCTCTGATTTCAAATCAATGACAACGAGACAAATAAGCCTACACAATGTCTGAATTTATTTCATGAGTTTTTAATATATTTATATATACACAGACATTCATCTATAGACGCCAACCAACAATATCCCTATCCCAATTAATTGATTTTTTTTTTTTCCAGAAGTTGCAGAAATACTTCGAAAATTCCACTTTCCTGATTCTCTTTTTTTTTCTTTTTTCTTTTTGTACCTGTCACGTATTGACGAGGGAATGGACCCAAATGCAGAGTGAAAAAAACCCAAGAACTCCAAAAGGGAAATTCACAGACTTTAATTACAAAAACTCAAGAACAAACGCAGATAACCAAAAAATACCTCGCAGGGCAAATCCCAAAAACAGAAAATCAAAAAATCACAAGAAGCCAAACAGGCAGGGCAGGAACAGGAGGACAAAAACAGGCACGGGGAAACACGGGCAAACTCTCAAGCAAAACAGAAGCAAGAACACAGGCAGACAATCGGCGAGAAACACTCGCGGAAACACAAGCGAAAACACAAGGAACCAGCACCCGAGTCAGGCAAGAAGAGAACTTAAATAGACAAGACCCTAACGAGACACATGAGGGCACAATGCACAATCACACCACGGCGGGAAGGGATAACTAGACACAACTGAAAAACAATAATAGAATAATTGGAACCAATAATACAATTAACCAGGGAAAAGGAACAGAACTACCGCCATCTGGCGGCCCAAAAAGGAAGACAGAAAACAGGAACAGAAACTTGACAGTACCTCAAATTTCCACAAGCTCCAGTTTTTGGATATCCTCGTATTGTAAGAAAGGGCAAAGAAGTATTGCATTCTTTACAAGCAATGAACTATAGATTGATTCTTTCTTAGAGACCAACAGAACTAAACACACAACAGTCAAAGTAGAGTATGTGCCTTAAACTCTGCTGTGGTCCAATGCGCAAGAGCAAATTTTGGGGTTGGGAGCGTGTAGTGTTCACTCTTCTACACAACAGAAATCTGGATGTTAATGCAGTAGTACTGCACTTCCTTGAATAGAGAAATCACCACCACTGTATACTTCTCTGCAAAATAAGAATGATTGCCTTATTTCTGATTTATTTGTTGTTGCTTTCATTTTTCTAAAGAAAATGCCTTGACAATAAAATGAAACCTCTCAATTGTTGTGCCATAAAATTGGTGGTTCAGTTGATCCATCTAATTTTCCACACTAAAAGATGAAAATAAATGTTTTATTTTTTGTTTATTTGTTTGTTTAAACAATTTATATTGTATTATTATTATTATTATTATAAACTCAGAGTGAGTCTGTTGCTCAATCTTACTCACACCCATATACCTGCAAATACAGAGTATAATTAAAAATATTATTCAATTTCCATGATGAACTATTTCTCTATCACAACTTTAGGTTTTACATGGTCCAGTAACACATACCCAATTTATAAAAGATTACAAATAGTCAGTTTATACTATGGGAAAGACAAATGCAGGAAATGGTTTAATTACAAATATTTTTCCCAGTGTTGCATCAGTGTTGCAAGTAAAATAGTTCATTTTTAAACATATTCAAAAATATTCATTATCTTCAATATCTATGGGGTTTTAAAGAATTTATCTAAAAATCTCAAATACCACATTTTTTGGATAAAATAAATATTTAAGTTGTTTTTCATGTACGTTTCATACATTTAATAAATATGTCAGTGTCTCACATTTGGTTTAATATTTCAAACATTTATGGAAGTATTTCACATATTTATTCATATATTTTGCATTGAAAAAATATTATATGCCTTTAGATGAGTGGTAACCAACCCTGTTCCAGGAGATCTACCGTCCTGTAGGGTTTCACTCCAACCCCGACAAAGCATGCCTCATTCAACTGCTAATTTATGAGGGGGAAAATTAAATTCAGTACTGATTTTTAATTAAAAAATCGCACTAGAACTTGGCCATTTTCAGTTCATGTCCTTAAGAGGCTAAGCGAACAGAAGGAAAATAAGCAGCTGAGTGGTATTTCAGGATCAAGGAAGAGCAAGCTGGGCATATATGGATTAATGCGTGTATGATGCTGTCCAGAAGAGACCATGGTGGTGGATAGTCAGTCTATTTTCTCTGTGGTATGTATGTAGGTGGCTGAGAGCTGTTAGGTCTGTACATTTGTCCAGTTACAGGGATGTTCTGCTTCTTCTTCTGTACCCTGAACATAGTGAACTGTACTGAACTTCAAAAATAAAAAAAAATTTAAAAAACTATTAAAAACCACTGTGTTTGGGTTTAAAATGTTCCCGCCATTGAACAGTGGCGACATTTTCTCACATTTTTTTTCTAGATTAGAAAAGAAAATCTCTGAGGACATACGGAATGAGAAAAGTAGCATTATGACTTTTTTGTTTTGTTATTTGTTTAGCCAGAAGATGGCAGTAGGCTATATGACAAAACGGCAAGATAATTCCTAGGCAGGGGCAGGGTTCATATAGAATGTCATGATATTAAACAGACGTTTTAAAGTGTGGTGTCTAACGATTTTTATATTAGGTAGGCTAACTCAAGGTTTCAAATTTTTTATTCGTAACGTCGCATGTGCATCCTAATTTTTGGCCATACAGTAGCAGCTTTAAAAACAGGCACCTTCTGTAATGCTCGGATGCATTATTATTTTATGCCTATAACATTCCGCGATGGCATGCAAATTAGTAGTAGCCAATTGCAGGTAGTAGGCTAATACGATACCCTTGCTTGATTACCGACAGCTAAAGCTACAGTAGGGCAGTAGCCTGCTGGGTACACGGTTGGCCAGAAAGTCATATGCTGGACCTATGTATTACGTTCATCGCTCAATTATGCGAAAAGTTGATTAGATCATGAATTCGTAAGTTATAGCCTAGTTCTAGGTGGTAGGCTACAGCCTATAACATGCAGTGAGGGGGTATGTTTTATAGCCATACAATTTATAGCCTAGTTCTCTGTGGTGAGCTACAGGCTATACCATGTAGAGAGAGGGCAGGTTTTGCCAGAATAATAGGGAAGTTTGAGCTAACGGCACGTGTGAGCGCAGCAAACGGACTGAAGAAGTTTTCAATCGGTCACCACTGCACCAGCTAAGACTCCGCGAAGGGACTTCTGCCTTCGTGAATGCATTGAATGTCTTTTTCTGTATTACTTAAAGTGGAAAGAAAAAATGCAGACGTTGATCTTTATCGTTTTCATAATCGGTCACAGTCAGTCTGATGAAAGCCAACCGTTAGATGGAAATGTCAATAACTTTGCTGTTGTAAACGGTACGGTTTACGTCGCCACGGATGACAAACTCTACCAGATGGACAGACACCTTACCGTTGAAATAAGAAAGGACACGGCGCAACCTAACAGGGTGCAGATGTTGGTGCCATTTGAAAAGAACAACACGTTGATCACCTGTGGAACCCATGACTGTGGGTACTGTGATGTGCTAGATTTGAAAAATATTTCAAAAACTGTTCATACAGAGACATTGACTGTAGCTTCAGCCTATCCCAATGAATCATCCCTCGGTTTCCTGGTCGACATCGGGGAGAGCACAAGTAACACATACCTTCTGTCCGGAGCGGTGCCAAAATTGCCTAAGAAATGCGGGCGCGATATTTTTTTCATAACTCTTAGAAACACCTACCATATCCAGGACGGAGAGATATTTTCAGCGACTGAAGATAGTAGTTCTACGCCGCGCATCAAAAATAGATCAGAGCAGTGGGTGGATTTGGACTTTGTGGATGGCTTTCCGTGGAAGAACCACTTTTATATATTCATTAATTTCAACATAAGGAGTCCTCAATCACGAGTTCGACTTCTGACTATGAAGAAAGGAAATAAAAAGAGAGATACACTGAGCTCCTTCAGAGGTACAACCCTCCAGTGCTGCGGGAGCAAATACTACTCACGGCTCGCCTCATCTGCTGTGGTTGAAGGTTCCCCACTTCTTTGGGCAGGTATCTTCAAAGTCGGTAACTCGCTCGACCCGGAGAGTACAGCACTAGCCATTTTCAATATCACTCCAAGAGACTCTCCTGGAGGAGAGGATCCGGATTTTTGCATGGAATCTAGTACAAATAAGGTTAGTAGAAGCTATAAATTCCTGAAAACGATCATATCACGGCACTGTATGGAGACCTAATATGATAGGCTAAACCCACTAGGTCTAAATATATAAGCGCATAAGCCCTGACAAAAATGTTATGTTCCTTTATTATGCATATATTTTAATGAACTACAACAAAAACGAACACCACAGCAGTGATATTAATAATTGCTAGGCTATGTGGTGGGGTCCCTGTGGTAGCTATGTAGTGAGTAGCCTACATAAAAACTACCACAGAATTCACAATATGCCACTACTACAGCATTTCACGTGTAAGGGATGATCCCCGACAATATCCAGAACAGCGGTCATTATACATAAATATTTGACTTCAGGGAGTCTGAATTCTCAATCAGAGTCGAGCATTCAACAAAGCCATGTAATGTTAATTAATTATGATGTTTCTAAACTAAATATATGAAATCATTAATGATTCACATCTTTAAGAGCCTATTAATGGGCAGTCCTATGTCTCACACTCATGTAGCCTTATTGCTGACTCCTCTTCTATGTGTATGCCAATAAAAAGTTATTTCAGAATGAATCATTAACCATCGCACCATTGGCCGTTTACAAGTACCGGTCGATGACGTCAGTGGCCACCGTGACTGCCAGTTCCTGGCTGGTGTTCTTTATCGGGACAGCAGATGGGCAGCTAATCAAGGTCGGTGTGGCCAACAGTAATTCCCAATGTTTACGCGGGCATCTTTTCTACATTAGATGTTTACAAATGCAGAGTCCTATCCGAATGAATTTAACTGTTTCCCGCAGTGTAAATCATGTAGCTGTTAATATAAGCATCTTTGGTGCATGCATTATCATTGCTGAAAATCATCTCAAAATATGTTTGGAACATCCAAACCTTGTTCCTGGAGATCTACCATCCTGTGTTTTCATTTTATCCCTAATTTGTATGCGCTTGTAACAACATCAAGGTACGTGTACCTATGAAACTCCACAGACCCAGCTTAGACACAAAGATGAAACACTGTGTGAAGCCTCTTTTGTTTCAGATTTCAATGGACAAGGCCATGAAACCAACCTGTCCTATCGTCCTGTACAAATCTGACGGCGACCGTCCTGTGCATTCCAAAATGATTTTGGACCCCATAGACAAGAAGCACATCTACTTGGCATTGGGAAATCAGGTGCCTTATGATCACGTTTTGATCCCTTTTGTCGTGTGGTTTAAAGTTGTGCTTGTAGTAATGGGCACAGCTGACTAACTGTGTAACGCAGATGAAGCGGGTGGCCGTGGCTCAGTGCTGGAGGTACGACAGCATGAGGGACTGCTGGTTTTCCCATGATCCCTTCTGTGGCTGGTGTTCTTCTCAGAGCAGGTCAGTCTTATCGCTCCTCCTAATTTCATTTTCATGTATTCATTTGGCAGGTGTCTCGTCGTTTTTACGGCAGGGCACGACGCTAGCTTTAGCTTAAACGCATCAGCGCGGTGCTCCTCCTTTGAATTACTGAAGGGCAGGTCACGACTGCACATTTGCACTTTCTGTGTGAGGGACCTAACAGGTGTGCAGTCCTCAGGTGTGAGGGGCACAGCTCAGGGAGGCAGTCTCCAGTGTAAAAAGAAATGTGGACTGGTTCAGTTAAAAGAAGGACCATCTTTGGACCATGGTTTCATGTGAAATGACTAGTGGTAGCAGTAGCACTGTTATCAGAAACATTGTTGAAGGCTCAGTAATGTGTTGCTGTGCCTTTCACACATTACCAGTCACAATCCCCCTGCCTTCACCTGTGCTCATTACTTTGCTGTCCCCATCACCCCAGGTGCACATTTCATGACGAGTGCCTCACGTCAACGTGGATCTCCATTCCTGAGGGTTCGCTGCAGGAACGAATGATTTCCTTCCGCGCGGAGGAAACGCCATCTCGCGAGGTAGAGGACATTGCTCGGAGAGGTTTTACACCGAACTGTGCTCCACTTCGGTCAAACTAATACTGCACTTCCCTCCTCTCAGAAGGTCATATTGAATGTGACAGCTCACCTGAAGGTGGTAGCTAAAGGAAGTCCTGCCTTCTCTTGCGCCTTCACCACTGAGCGTGGGGAGAGTCTGTGTGCCGGGTCTGGTGATACCGCGGCATTCCCCAGCTGCTCCTGTGTCTTCCTCAGGGACAAGTTTCCTGCAGGTCAGTGGCCCTTTTTCACCACCTACCTCTCTACCCCTCATTCACCTCCCATCTCCCCTTTTCCCTATTGCCTCAGTTTGTGTGGTGCATTGAATTCATTTACTTTTGCAGGCCTGGGTGTAACAGTGAAGATCACTATTGACAACCAGATAGTCTCTGAATCCTGGAATTTGAAGAACTGCTCTCTCATCCAAGGAGGTCCCACGTCTGCCCTGTTAGTGGATCTAAGTTATAATAGTTAAAAAGATAATTCACTTTCTGGGGCTCTATGATACTATTTCAGTATTACAGAAAAATGAACATGTATGTATTCACATTGTCCACAGGTGCTCGGAGTGTGTGGCAGCTGGCTGCCTGTGGTCTTTCACACAACACACTTGCTCCTGGATGCCTTGGTCCTCACACGAGAGTTACACACAGGTAAGTGTCATTCCAGTCTCATCATAGGTAAGACACCCACATCGAACTGAGGCTTCGCAACACATGCATGAATCGCCGTTGGTAGGAGTAGGTGTTTGTGCGCATGAGTGATTCTCCTTGCTGCTCCTACCTCTCATCATTAGCTGTTTCACCATTGTGTTGTGTCTATATTTTGTATATTTTTCTGTCAATAGTCAACATCATGCACACATGTTGATTTTCACAGATTATAAAAATGATCTCACCCCTAGAGTGAGCCACTGTACTCAGTAATCCTGATATTCAGCATATGCATCATTACTGGATAACTATGTACCAGATTTAATTTACATCCCCAAGCACAGAATAGTATCTTTGCTTTGTTATATATCTATTGTTAAATGTTTCTTCCTGCAGGGCACATGTCAGAACTACTCTTCTGGACTGAATATCTCTGTAAGTCAAACTGTCTTTTCACCCTATTTGAACCGTATTTTTTTGAGGTGTACTTTTGAGCTGGATTTTTATGTGCTGAAGAATCTAGAGGAAGTGAAAATGAGAACTGGTCCTTCCTCTTAACTAGTATAGCAGTGACCAGAATTTACCAGAGGAAAAGTCTGTTTAAAAATTTAAATGTGTCGTTTATTATACTTGAACTTGAAAAATATAGTACTAGATATTTTATGTTTTTAAATAGTATATGTTTTATATTTTGTTGTAAACTTTGTATGAATATTTATAAACTTTTCCAAGTATGTAGGAATATACAGGGCAAGGACATACATGTTCAAGCTGATCGTAAAATTTAGAACAGTAAGATACATTAGACTGCTCAATTATGCAGATATGAACTAATACATAGAGGAAGGTGTATTTATTTTCCCTTGTTTAACACAAATTCTCATTATTTCTTCATTTTTGTTTAATGTTTATGTTACATTTAATACATATTACGCTTATTCTGCCAAAAACAAATGCAAAATATGGCATTAATCATCAAAATCTGTTAATAAATGTAGTATTTTCTTATTTTGTACCAGTATCTATATATATTATATCATATATATATATATATATACACATATACACACACACATACACACAGCATGTGGCTTTCAGTTGTGAATGGAGCATTTGTTTTACATACATTTTGGCCAGGGGGCAATCAGGATATGATCAAGTGCCTTGTGTGGATGTTGCCTTTTAATAATTCTGTTTATTCATGGTTTAATAAGATTTTAGCCATTAATCCTAACCATTAAAATGTATCTTTTTGGAAATGTCATCACCAGCAAGACAACTGTATCATAATCTCTTCATCCCAGACTTGCCTTTCAGTTAGGCCACGAAAGGTTCTTTTAATAATGCTTAGTTTGCCTTTAAAATGTGCTTTGCACATTTCCCATGCTCAGGGCAAACAGATCACATGGTTTTATGGGGATGAGAGATGTAATTTTATGCTTAATCATAGGTGTCTGTCTCTGTCGTTTCTAGAAACCAGAAATTTACTCAATAACACCAAGTGAAATATCCTTCTATGGAAAAAACAATGCAACCATCACAGGGAAAAACCTTGATCATGTGACTAAACTACATATCCGTGGAGACATGGGCTGCAATCAGATGGAGTGAGTGACACAGGTCTTTCCTTGTATTTTCTGTAGTGTCCTGAAGAATCAGAACCTGTATATTCACTGGAAAGGTTACATGTTAGTTGTCATGGTAATCAGCTTGAGATGGTTTTCATTCATTTACCTGACGTGTGGAAGACACATGATGTGATGCTCCAGTCTTTTTGGAGAATATGATCGGCTCTCTCTCTTTGATAGTGACCTCCAATCTGACCAGTTCTTCATGCTCTGTTTCTATTGGTGTGAGTAAAAAGTGGGCGGGCCTAACCCGCATGTGTTCTACGCGCAGGGTTCCATTCCACAGCCGCTCCAGTGACAGGCTGACGCTGCATGTTCCGGGTGGGAACAAGGGCCGAATGACTGTTTGTGTAGAACTCCCGGACGGGAGGTGTTATGGGTCGGCCGAAATCACCTACAGATCCCCACCGTCCTGCACCGGGCTGTCGCCGGACTCCAGCTGGGCCAGGTGAGACCCCCCCCTCCCACCGCCCCCAGTTCAGAGGTCGAATTTAAAATAAAAAAATTTAGATATATTTTTTATGGGCATTTCAGCTTCATTGGATAGTGCAGTGTAGTGAGACAGGAAGAATGGTGAGCGAGCGAGAGAAAAAGAGAGAGAGAGAGAGAGGGAGGGAGGTCACACGGTCAGATTCAAACCGCTGCCGCATCCACTAGGCACCCCGAGGGGGGGAGGGGAGGAATTAACCACTGAGAGTTCCTGTTTTCATTTTATTCTTCAGCCTTTCTGTTTCTTTAAATTGCCAAATGACTCAGGCAGTGGTTTGACCTCTCACTGTTAGAAGTCTCCTCAGCCTATTGGTCAGGAACTCCCAAGGACCAGAGGTAGTTCAGCAGGCTTGGCGTGTGCCAGGTCCACATTTGCTCGTCCTTTCATCCGACTCATTTTGCTGCGTTCCCTTTTAGCGTGGCACACAGCGTAAGAGCTGTCCGTGCATCCGTTTCCTCTCCACCCTCTTTAAAGCTTCCTTCTCTGTTGGAGGTATTGCAGACCTGTCTAGCTTTGTATCTGTGGCAACTGCCTTTTTGTGCTATAATTGAGTCACATGAAAGACAGTATGGGCTTTATCATTACCTTTCATTTATTGTCATAAATAAAATTGGTTGTGTTTTCCTGGGGTCTTCATAGAAGCACTGATGCACTTATAATACTTTGGTATTGAGGAAATCTGAAGGCCAGGGTAAGAGGTCGTAGATTTGGTTTAGCACCAGGTAGCTCAGTATTTCTAGCCACTTGCTCACTCTTCAGCACATGATGGCTCAAAGGAATGTACGTTAATCCCATCCATGACAACCACCTATGTTCCTACACTGCATTGGTGAAACTATTTTTTGGGAAGCCAAAAAAATGCTGCAAGACTCCACCTGCAGTGGCCATAGAGACCTGGACCTACCATTAAAACCCATGAAAACCACGAAGACACATGAGAACCATGAGAACAAAGCCATGAAGAAAGGTGAAAACCAAACCATGAAAATTACCTTTGCTTTCACGCCTACTCCTGCCTTCCATGTTCACTACTGAGTCGCTCGAGGGAATCCGTTACATCTGCAGCCAGAAAAGAGAAAAACTCATGGGAAAGGAAAAATAAGCTTTCTGGGTTCCCCTCTTGTGATTGGTTGTTTTTCTTTTTTTTCTTTTTGCATTCGATAGTGGCGGGAGAGCAGTCAGTGTCCTGGGCACAAACCTGCAGTTTGTGGACGAGATAGAGCATTTGGACCCCCCACAGACGCTTGGTGTTAATTTCAGCTCTTCGGTGAGGGCCTCTCATCATCCTCACCCCATTACAGCCTGCTTCTCACAGTCTTCCACTTATCGCTTTCGTCGTTCTTTTACACACCCCTTTGACAAGATTTACATATCCAGCCTCATTGTCAGCCTTCACAGTACTTCTCAGATAACATTAGTTATTAGCATTGCTCAGAAATGATAAAAAAAAGATCATATCCTCATTCAGTGAAATACATTTCTACATTATGAATGCACACGAGTTTTGGCTCTCATGGTTAGTCATTTTCAGTGATGATAACATGCCAGTCTAGTCCAGTGTGAGCTGAGATTTGGTTTCTGTCTGCATTTTCACAGCTTTTCCCTAGCTCCCCACATTCCCTCAAAGCACATTTTTGAAATGAAAATTTTATTTAAATCACGTAAACACTGCCATCTCACTCTTTAGTGTCTCCCAGGATTGGCCTTAATGTATCCATCTGACGTCCCACCACAACCATACAACAGTCAAAACAGAGACCCAAAGCACCTGCCGCATCTTTGCCACGGTGACCTATCATTCTGAGCACTGTTTGCTGGTGCTTGAAATTTGTATCTTTTCAGAATCTCCAGTATTACACTCCTTCTGTTGGAACTGGAACGAGAAGAGATGTCACCGTCAGACTGAAGGTTGCAAATGAAACGATTGCATGTGCGACCCTCACCTACCACCCAGATCCAGAGTTCATCCGCTTCACTACATCACCATCCGGAGATGATTTGCGCATCACTGTTGAGGTAAAACACCATTTATTCAGATGTTCAGTTGTTCAGTTTAAGGTCGGGATTCAGTCAGGTTTTGTCTTCACAAACTTCACAAACAAGTTTGGCGAATTCACGAATCACAAAAACTTGCCCAACTGAGTTTGTGGAGAAAAACTGTAATGTTCACTGATCACTTGTGAGTCAAGTGAAGGACAAATACTGATTGAATGGAGGCCTATGTAAGGCAGGCTTATTAAAAAGAATCCTACCATTCATTTTAATACAAATTTACTTTGCAAAATGTGAAATGCACATAAAAATTATGCCAGCAGATGTGTGTATCTGATACATCCATCCATCCATTATCTATACCCGCATGTCCTGGGCAGGGTCGTGGGAGTATCTGATACAGCTCAACTGAAATATATTTTTTTATCCCAGAAGTCTTACTGTCTCTTAATGATGTTCCTCTTTTTAACTTTAAGGTTCTCTCTCTCTCTCTTTGTCTGTGTTCCAGAAAAAAGTGGACAAACTGAACATATCCAGGGAGGAGCTG
Organism: Anguilla rostrata; assembly: GCF_018555375.3. Classification (NCBI taxonomy): domain Eukaryota; kingdom Metazoa; phylum Chordata; class Actinopteri; order Anguilliformes; family Anguillidae; genus Anguilla; species Anguilla rostrata. The sequence goes on from NC_057939.1 coordinate 6,596,715, forward strand.
AATATATACGCGCTGGAGGGTGATGTAGAACACAAATGTCAGCTGGATAAAATTGAACCAAGTCACTCTTCAGGGGTGGATTCCATTGACTGTGAAATACACAACAAGGCTAATGCCAAGATAGAGTCAGTGAAGGTGAGTCATATTTTTCATAGTCATAATTTTGAAGCTTGTCACATATTTTATTATTTTCTTTTAAATCTTTTTCTTTTCCCCAGCACTTATTGTATCTTGTATCATTATCTTGATGTTGTAGCTTGTTTGACTAGTTTGACTTAGCTTAGGTTAGGTCAGAGTAATGTTTACTGTGTGAACTGGACTTAATGTGTTCATGGCTATGAATAACCGTTACAAAATGAGTATTGTACTTTATCGGACCTGTGTTTTGTAGTTGTTCCAATGACCTTCAGTCTTACTGTACATCGTTTTGGATAAAAGTGCCAAATAAATGTAATTTAATGCAATTTAAATATTTGACTCACAGTAAATTGCAACTGAGTTAGCAATGGAAAGAACATGTTAAAGGTACACTTGTATCTGTTATGTCTGTTTCAGATATATTTGGGAAATCATCCATTTGAAGTAAAAGAGCCACAAAAGACGTTGTACTTGATTGTATTGGTCATCTGTATCATCGTTTTGATTTTTGCTGGTGAGTATTGTGAATATGCGCCAGTGATGCACTCTCTAGAAAACAAAAGATGGATGAACCATTTTCACAGAGGATTTGATTTTCCCACTTTTGCCTGGAAAACAGAAGGACCGCAGTGTTAAAAGTCAAATGACAGACTTACTGTATGAGCCTATGAGGTTGGGTCTTGCATTTAACATATACAATTGTTATTATTGTGTGTTATGTGTTATTGTCATCTCTGTTACTAGCCACGCCAAGGCCACATTTAACGTATCATCTCATTACAGTTTTTGGTAGCCTTCACAAAGTGTTTGAAGAATTGTGTGTGTGTGTGTGTGTGTGTGTGTGTGCGCGTGTGTGTTTGTGTGTCTATTACATTGTTATTTTTAGTTTGAATCTGTTGTGCAAAACAAAATGCTCCTTCGTGAAAAATGTTACTGTTTGGGGAAAATAAAGTGCTGCTAACTCATATTTGCCGGTGTCAGGTGTTGGATGCACCGCGTGGATTTACCGCTTGAAACAGAGGAAACTGTCGGAACGAATGACCGAACGTCTGGAGCTGCTGCAGTGCGACATCAGAACAGAGATTCGGCAAGGTCAGTTGCCATGGAAACGCCGCGACCTGTAACGAACCGCGCGTTGCCCAGTCTCACCGCTGCCTGTGACCCAGGCCTCTGCATTGCGATTCCCGTAGTGGAGAACAAGATCTATATTCTACATGAAGAAGGATCATTTCAACTCTTTTTGAGGATCGGCTCGGTGAAATCACCTTCTTTGGCAAACGTTCTGCTGCACAAACACCGGCGTGTGTTTATTACACTTGTCAAACTAAACCGAAATGTAGAAGAACAGACTGTGAACACCACATCGTTATTAATTAATCTCTTCTTGCTCAAATTTTTTCCCACAAGCAGTAAAAAGATGCCTATCTGCCTAGAATTGTTTGTCATTGTTGTTTCCAGTACTGAAGTCTAAGTTCAGAACTTACAGAGCTGACAGGCAGTTTGTGTTCCAGCTTAACGTTTTGTCATGAATAACAATGTTATAATAACATAATTTATGCTCTTCCTCAATGTTCTGTAGGCTTTGTAGATATGCAGACACAAAAAATGGATTTGAAAGAAAATGTTGGAGTGATCCCTTTCTTAGACTACAAGCATTTCGCTTCTAGAATCTTCTTCCCTGATGTAAGTAAGAGAATTATTTCAGGTGGAGTGCACCATACTCAGGAAACTGATACAGTAGTGATGTGCCATTGATGAAAATGTTTTTATGGTTTTTTTTTTTCAGCAGGTAACTATGAGTGGTTTCCTTAAAGACCTGGACCAGGTGAGCTCAGTTCCAAACATGCTCTTCTGGCCTCACCATGCAGCACACAGATCCATTTCTGATGAATGGCTGCTATCCTTTTCTGCTTATTTCTCACATATTATTATTATTATTATTATTATTTGGCAGATTTTTAAAGGCGTTCAGTTGACCAATTTACCCGGATTTTAGGACTTTTTTTAAGTTAAATAAATGCTGAGCCTGTTCATTTCAGGCTACTGGTATTAGGCTTGTGTTTGTACCTGTATCAGGCCGCTGGTGTTAAGCTTGTGTTTGTACCTGTATCAGGTGCTGTGTTTGTACCTGTATGGCTGCTGGTGTTTGTACCTGTTAGGCTGCTGGTGTTTGTACATCGCTGGTATCAGGCTGCTGGTGTTTGTACCTGTATCAGGTTGCTGGTGTTTGTACCTGTATCAGGTTGCTGGTGTTTGTACCTGTATCAGGCTGCTGGTGTTTGTACCTGTATCAGGCTGCTGGTGTTTGTACCTGTATCAGGCTGCTGGTGTTTGTACCTGTATCAGGCTGCTGGTGTTTGTACCTGTATCAGGCTGCTGGTGTTTGTACCTGTATCAGGCTGCTGGTGTTTGTAACCTGTATCAGGCTGCTGGTACCTAAGCTGCTGGTTTGTACCTGTATCAGGCTCGGTGTCACGATGATCAGAGCTGTGGTTTTTACCTGCTATCAGGCCGGCTAAGCTATGCGTCTCTTGTACCCGTCTTTTGTCACGCCTAGGAACAGAAAACTTAGCTTTACTGCTAATGAAGTCTCCCAATCAGGGTCACTCACAGTATATGAGGATGCTGATTAACGGATGTGTAAATTAGATTAGATAATACCGAATAGTCTGTTTCACTGACATCTGCGTTACAGAATTGCTTTCTCTCAATATAAATACCACACAACAATGCAGATGATACAAATAATAAAATTATTGATGTGAAGATGATGGACAAATTGCATAGGGTATGTACACCATATGCCACCCACCCCCATTAAGGGGGTGGAGCAATTGGGGGGGGGGGGGCGCTTTCAGTAGCTTCAACTTTTCAGATGTGGGGTAGTAGCTGGCTTTTTGTCAGCCATGGTGTAAGGGGGTAGAGTAACTGGTGCTGTAGCCTGTCAGGTGTGGTCTAGGGGGTAGAGTAACTGTGGTGTAGCCTGGCTGGTGTGGTGCAGGGAGGTAAAGTTACTGTGGTGTAGCCTCCAACGTGAAGGTGCTAATGGTGGAGTGAAACCACATCTGTTTGGCCCAGGTGCCACGTGGCCTCCTTGCTGACCCTGGCCCTGCACAGTGACCTCCCCTACCTGACCGAGGTGATGGAGGTCCTCCTCCGGGCCCTCATGGACCAGTACAGCAACACCCAACCCAAACTCATGCTGCGGAGCACCAAGTCCATCGTGGAGAAGCTCCTGACCAACTGGATGTCCATCTGCCTTTACGGCTTCCTGCGGGTCAGTCTCTCTCTCTCTCTCTCTCTCTCTCTCTCTCTGCACTTCATTTGCATTTAGAACTAGGCGGCCACGACTTTGAAATGACACTGCAGCTGTGAGGTTGTGAGTGTGCTATTTGAATCTATATGTGAAACCTCAAAATCAGTGAACTTCTCTTATCAGCAAGGGTTTGTTACATGCAGTCTTCTACACCAGTTCCCTCTGTTACGTGCCAGGTTTTTTCTCCCGGTCTCATTATCCCGTCAAGTCTGCTACAGGTCACTCCGCAATTTGTGAGGCGGAGGAAGAGTGCGTTGTTTTCCCCCCAATCCTCTTCTACGGACCTGCCTGGCGACCAATGAGGAACTAACCCACACCTATATATAGCTAATATTGTCAGTTACCCTGGAGTGACTTGGATTTGAATTTTAGTTCACTTCTGTATTGACTCTGTGCTATTTTTGACTTCTGTGTATCGACCGTATTTCCTGAATAGACTTCGGGTTTGGGTTCACGTCTCTGGTTTGGTTGCTGGTTTTGTGTTGGGTTAGGAGTGTGATTTTTTTCTAAGAACTGTCACTGTTAGTTCCACTTGTGTATATATATAGTTAAGGGCGTGTACCACCCTTGTATGTTTTTGTTCAGTTTAGAATAGTCAGTATATAGTTAGGTTCGGAAAATCTTCGGGTTTCAGTTAGTTAGGTTCTTTCATTTCTAGAATTGTTAGTAGCTTATATTTTTGTTTTGGTTATTTTCTTTTGTTTGGTACCTCCCAGTGTTTCCCCTCCTGTTTGTTCGTTGTATATTAAAATAATTGTGTAAATAAAATTAATCATTAATGATCATTCATTTTGTTACTCCCCTGTACCCCTATACCATCTTGGGGACGTAACCCCCCTCTCTCTCTCTCTCTCTTGATCAGGAGCATTTGTTATAAGTTTTTTGTTTCTTCCCAGGAGTCTGTGGGGCAGCCCCTGTTCCTGCTGGTGTCGGCGCTGAACCAGCAGATCTCCCGGGGTCCCGTGGACTCGGTGACGGAGAAGGCGCTATACACGCTGAACGAGGACTGGCTGCTGTGGCAGGCGCAGGACTTCAGCGCCCTGGTACGAGGGCCACGCCCGCTTCTTCATTCCGTTTGTCTTCTTTCTTTCTGCTTCCTGGCGCGTAGACCACAGACCACGGAGTTCTCCCTGTAGCGTTCTGACATTGACAATGTAGTTTACACCCATTTCTTGGGTGGGTCATGTACCCTTCTTGCTCAACTAGCACTAGTTTTCCTCGGCAGTAAGTTGACGGGCTCTTTCTGTGCCGCACGTGTGACGTCAAGTAGACCAATCCCTGATCAATTTCGCCGCCAGAAGGGGAGAAGGCAAGAGATGCTAACTGCCGCTGCCTCTACTGGTTAGCATTCTGGAACCAGAATCTGCCAGAGACTGTTAGCTGTTAGCTGTGTTAGCTGTCCCGTGAGTCAGGGCCGGGACAGGGCGGCGCTAATGCTGGGCCTTAATAGAGAGGCAGGGCCTCCGGTGAAGAGGCCGCAAAGAACAAAACAAAAAGCAGCAGGCTGTTGGCATTCTTTTGAAACCCAAAATTATCTAACCTCACGCAGACAATGTGCACATGCACTCGTACATACACGCATAGACACAACAGACGCGCAACGCGCACACACACACACACACACACACACTTATAACTTCCAACCACCTCGTGCTAAGGCGGGCTGCAGGGAGCCTGTGGTGTTTGTTTGACAATGCTCTTGTCTGGGTGGAGGCAGGGCACCGTGAGCATTGCTGAGTTTTGTTGAGGTGAGAGAACTGCCAGCTTAGTCTAGCTTCCCAGAGCCTGCGCTTACATAATCTAGCCACTTCCTCTTTTTGCCGTGAAACGCAACAAATAAATGTAAGCATCGCTTTTTACACTGTCTGAAATGGTACACTGTTTCACTTCTGTGTCCATTTATCCAAGCGTGACTGTAGCCATTTGGCAAAGTGGCACTTTTGATAATATGGCGGAATTATTTGCATGTTTATTTTTGTTATGATACTGCTTGAAGATGCAGTTACTGCTCAAAGTTTTAGTTTGCCGTTTTTTTTTTTTAAACCAATTCTATTTTCCCTGGTGGAGAGTAGAAAGAGAGTTAGCAGCTGCTAACTGCTGTTAGGAGTCTGCCTGTCTTTTTAAGGATTGTTCTAGCTTTCTTTAAAAAGAAAAAAACACTGTTGTTGACAGGAAGTGGATGTATCTTTTCATTTCGTGGCACCCTGCCTATTACATATAGTATATAATTAGGCTGGGCTCTTTTGAATAATTGTCAGAAATAAGAGAATCATTATGAAACTTTTTTTAAATGAATTTTAAAAAGAGACACAGTCAGTTTTGAACACCTTTACATCATCATTGAAATAAGACACAATAATGTATACTGGCACAGGTGAACACCATATTAAAATGCCTCTTTCCTCCTGGATTAACTGTCTTTGTGTCAGAACTGTAGACCTCAGGGTTTTTCCTTTGAGCACGCTTAATTAATCTGAGGAATGAAAGCATTTCACTGCAATAAACTCACCATCACTGTCCTTTCACTTCCTTACGTTGAGCACAGACAACTAACCCTGTAGCCTTGTGTGGTGCTGTGTTTAACTTTTGTTACAAAATGACTCACCAGCTCAATGGCATATGCTGTCCCCTTATGTGGCTACTGCCCAATGCGGATATGGATTTTATTCTTATATTGTGATCTGGTTTTAAGTAAACACAAGTTTATTTGGCAGATTAAAGCAAATGCCTCCTGTAAGACATCGACTGCTTAAGTCTTTGTCTTGAAAAGTAAAAAAAAAGGTTCTGGAGAAGTTCTTCTTTTCTGCATGCAGTCACGCTGCAAAATTGTCTTTGTCGCTGGAAATCGTGAACATCTTATGTTTCGTTTTTAGCAGTCCTCGGCTGAACGAGGGCGACACCAAGTATGCACAAGTTCTCAAAAAAGGGAACTGATCATATCCTGTGCACAGTAATGCCAGTACATTTTGCCTATTCTGGTAATGCAGTTGTTTTTACCACTGTACGAGATGAATATGTTAAATACCAGGGAGAAAATATGACTGAATTCAGACGAGGGCCTGGACCCCAGACATCTCTGTGCAAATATACGCTACATGGCCAAACGTATGTGGGCACCTGACATACGGACAGACAAGATCTCATCCAAAATGATGGGTGTTAATATGGAATTGGTCCACCCTTTGCTGTTATAACAACCTTCTGGGATGGCTTTACAGTAGATGTCGGAGCATTGCTGCAGGGATTTGCTTCCACTCAGCCAGAAGAGCATTAGTGAGGCCGGGTGCTGGTTGGGCGATTAGGCCTGGCTCGCAGTTTGCTTTATAATTGAGCCCAATGGTTTTGGATGGGGTTGAGGTCAGGACTCTGTGCATGCCAGTCAAGCTCTTCCACACATTGATCCCAACAAAACCATTTTTATATGGACCTCACTGTGTGTATGGGGCCCTTGCCATGCTGAATCAGGAAAGGACCTTCCTCAAACTGTTGCCAGTTGGAAGCACAGAATCGTCCAGAATGTCACTGCATTAAGATTTGCCTTCACTGGAACTAAGGGGCCCAAAACCTTACAAACCGCCTCAGACCAAGGGGTGTCCAGATACTTTTGGACATATAGTCTATCTGCTATATATATAAAAAGCCTGTCGCAGAACCTTCAAGTTTGCTGCTTGCGGTTTGTTGCTGTGATGTCACTGTGTCATTTCGTGGCCATTGCCCTTGTGACCCTACAGAAGTTGAATGTGTCCTTCGACGTGGTGTCGGTGGGGGAGGGCAGCTCCCCCCTGGAGGTCAGCGTGCTGGATTGCGACACGGTGGAGCAGGCGAAGGAGAAAATTCTAGGGGCCTTCAAGAGCAAGTTTGGCTTCCCCTACAGTGGGCAGCTCCCAGACATTGACATTGGTGAGCATGCCCTTTCTGAAACTTCGCCTGCTGGATTTAATTAGTGGGTGGGTCCAGGTAATAGTGAGTGGGCCAGATTATTTAAGATTGAGGTAGTGTCACATTCACTTAAACAGGACAAACAATACACTGGTTGCGTTGAAGTAATAACATCATATTTCATAAACAGTGTGCAGTCATTAGGCCGACTTCACAAAGTTAGAGTAATATTCACGTCACAGTTACAATTGCTTTTCCACATTAGCAATACTACACTGGATCAGTATTTTGGGCCAGTGATATAATTGGGTTGCCTAGGCCCACAGTGCTACAACGTGCCACCGCCACTGGTCTTAACATTTTCTGAGCTTCACACAAGCAAAAGGGTCTGATTTGTTCAATAATGCAGGAACTGTGTGCTTACACAGTCAGGCGGTTGTCTGGCGCGCTGTCCACAACTTATTACTTCCCCTGTTAAAAGACAATATTCCCGCTCTCGTGTTGCTACTTCGGTTCAGAAATGTGGTGAAAGCAAAAGACCGGACATCTATTGGTTCCCTAAACTCTTCTCTTCGTTCTCATTTCAGCATATGAGAAAGGAGGCCAGTCTGTCCTGCTACAGGAAGTGGATCAGAGTTCAGAGGTCATGGGTTCCGTGACCATGCTCAACACCCTCAGGCACTACCAGGTGAAGGAGATCGTGCAAGCCAACCCAACCCAACCCGGCCAAATAAGGCCTTCTGTGTTCTCTTCTCTTCTCGACGACAGTGGTTTTATGACCTAATTTCACACATGTTCAAGTGCAGCAACAAAAGCGGAAGGAGTGTTCTGTCTGTTACGCTGTTAACAATGTCAAAATCCTTTTTTGCACTTTCGTTAAAAAATGTTACTGTAGCTACTTGCTGAACTTAGCCTTCAGAAACATTGCAGAAGCTTCACGTGCTGTACAGTGCTTTCTGCTGGTTCAAAATCCATTCAAGGCGCACCCCCCCCCCCCCCCACACACACACACACACCACCACAGTGTGATTTCTAGCCTAGATATTGGATCCTTTCAAAGGCCTGACTTTTAACCGAAATGTTCATGTCCCAAGACCAAGTAAGGGCAGGACTAGATAAGGATTGGACCAGGATTAGATTAAAACTTTAAACCACATTATACTTATACTTATATTAAACCTCAATCCAAAGCATCACTGTACTTTTTACTCTCCTTTTCCAATGGCCTTTTCCAAAGAACTCTATGTCCAAGAAGCAGAGATACAGATGGATGCATTGAGGGATGGCTTGGTTGATTGTTTGACTGATTGACTGGTTGATTGCCTGGCCGATTACTTGGAAGATCTATGTTTCCATACTGCTGGTCTGTTTTGCAGATTCCCGATGGAGCCTCTGTCAAAGTCATCACAAAACAAGCCCACGCCCCTTTGAGCACACAAGTCAGTTTGAAGGGTGAGTCGTGGCCTCTTCACAGACATCACAAACACAAGGTTTCTTTTTTCCATAGGGTGAGGGGGGGGGGGGGTTGGGGTTGCAGCGTGTTTGTAATGTAATGTAATGTAATGTGTTTCTCCTTGCACTCCGATGCATCGTAAGAGGCGTCAAGGGTCTCGTTCAAAAAAACGGCCTCTTGGTGCGTGCCTCTACGGGCGAAGCTTCTCACATTCAGTGAGCGCGTTCTTCTTCCGCTGCCTCCTCGAGGGAAGCACACGCTCTCCGTTTCTCTTCCCCCAGGAGCTACGCTCATTAAATGTTTTCCCTCAGGAGTGCCGTGCGTTAAATGTCTGTGTCCACACGCCGGATAAAACTCGTTTGGAACATTTGCAGCGGTCCGGCAGTTGCAGACGGTGTCATTTCACCACCCTGTGAGTCTCGGAGGGAAAAGTAATCCTAAACCATGTGCGGTGTTTTGTGTGTTGCAGATGATAGGAACTACTCCATTAAGTACTTCCACTTGGTAAGCTGCACCATGACTCTCTCTAGTTTTTTTTTCATAATATAATTAATCAACAAGAAATGAAAATGGCTTTGGAAACGGTTCTTCAGTAGGTGGGGCGGCAGCTGATCTTTGTTCCTTGATGCGTTCTGTCACAGATCGATCCTGATATTGATTGTGCCCAGGGAGGGAATCCAGAGAGGAAGAAGCTGAAGCTCAAAGAGATCTATCTGACAAAACTGCTCTCCACCAAGGTACAGACGCTTAGACCTACTGTCCACAAAAGTACAGACACCTAAAACTGCTGTAACTTGTGGAGACTAAAACCTACAAATTTGTGTGTGCGTGTGTGTGAATGAAAGGGAAAGGGAAATACAAAGCAAGAGAAAGACAAAAAAATATATATCAAATAAAATCTTTTTTCTTGCAGTCCTCTCATTTTTATTTTGATAAAGTGAGAGCACTTGTAAGGCAGTTGGTGAACGTGTGATGGAGTTATGAAGTCGCTTTCAAAGCTCCCACTGAGAATCTCCATGGTTACCTCAATTAATTCATTCATTGTATTTGTGTAGCGCTTTTCTGAACTTCCGAACGCTCAAAGTGCTTCACGGCGATGAGGGAGAACTCGCCTCACCCACCACCAATGTGTAGCACCCACCCGGGTGCGCCAGAAAGCTCACCGCACATTAGCGAAGGTGGAGAGGGAGAGAACATTTTTGTAGCCAATTAAATCAGGGGGTGATTTTGGTGGCAAGTTTGCGAGAGCAAGATCTGGGATTTGGCCAGGACACCGGGGAACCCCCTACTCTTTGCAATGAGTGTCACGGGATCTTTAGTGACCACAGTTGAGGCAGGAAATCGGTTTAACGAAAGACGCCTCATACCTCACTCCTCAGGTGGCCGTGCACTCCTATGTGGAGAAGCTGTTCAGGTCGATTTGGGGCACCGCCAACAGCAGAGTCCCGCCCGCAGTCAAGTACTTCTTCGACTTCCTGGACGCTCAGGGAGAGAGCAAGAAAATCAGCGACCCGGATGTGCTCCACATCTGGAAAACCAACAGGTGCCTGACGTCGCTTTTCTCAGTCCCCACTGCGAGCCATACTCACTCACAACATCAGTTTCAGGCTCTAATGTGCATAGCAATAATAATAATAATAATAATAATAATAATAATAATAATAATATTACGTTTATATGACTGCATTACAGGTATTTAGCGGGCACTCTTATCCTGAGCAACCTGTGCATAGCTTCTGCATATTTACATAATATCCATATTATTCAGGTGGAGATATATTGAAGCAATTTGGGTTAAGTACCCAAGGGTATGTTGTGAACATAAAAGTACAGATAAGTGAAGTTTGCTCTCCTATCTCTCATCCTCCCCGGGGTCCTCCACCTTCCCAGCCTGCCCCTGCGCTTCTGGGTGAACATTCTGAAGAACCCCCAGTTTGTGTTCGACATGGAGAAGACGCCGCTTCTGGACAGCTGTCTGTCCGTCATTGCCCAGGCCTTCATGGACTCCTTCTCATTGGCCGAGCAGCAGCTGGACAAGGTAACCCGTACCTGAGCCTTACGTGAAGCCCCTGTCACAAAAATCATTCCGCTAGGACACATGTATTTATCATGGGGTGAAACTGGGCCGGTCCTACTGTAAGATTACTTAATAAATGGGCCTGTCCAGTCACAGGATCCAATTAGAAATTTAGACATTTCTCTGAAGAAACCGGAGGCAGTGGGATATTACCAGTTCACAGAACATTAAAAAGCCTAATCAGATCAGTCAGTTTCAGTAAATCCTCCCTGAGGTGAAATAAATGACATCCAGTCCAATTGGTGGCTGATACAGAAACTGAGAGGTGAAGATCCTGCTTAAAAAATTTATTTAAAAGGGGATTTCTGTTACAAGCCTTACAACATACTCTTTAAATTTCCAATAAGCTATACTAACCGAAGATTTCAACGCGTCACTTCCAGCATTCTCCCACCAACAAACTCCTCTATGCCAAAGACATCCCCCAGTACAAGCTGGAGGTGAAGGCCTACTACAAGCAAGTGGGAGATCTGCCTGGGTTTTCCAGCGAAGATTTCAAGGCTTTCCTGCAGGAAGAATCAGAGGTAAAGTTGACAGACTGACCGATTCTCGCCTGCTTATTGAAGAACTGTCGTAATCTATGTGTGTGGTTGGGAGCAGACCTGGGTCAAATGCGCATTTGTTTTGGATTCAAATACTTTTCTATGCTTTACTGATCTTGTCTGGTGTATTGGAACCAATTAAATACACCAGAAAAAGTGTAAACCCTGGTCATGTTGGCAGGTTCAGTTACACCAGGCAAGATCAATAGAGCACAGAAAAGAATTTGAATCCAAAACAAATACGTATTTGACCCAGGTCTGGTTGGCAGCGTTAACATGAATTTGACATCAAGATAACGGGACAGTAAGAGATACTGTAGGTGGTGAGAGCTTTTTTCCTGCTAACCGTTTGCTTTGCTTTTTTCAGAAACACGAAAATGAATTCAACGAAACGGCCGCACTGCAAGAAATCTACAAGTACTTGCAGCAGAACTTCAACGCGGTAGGCTTTCGTTTTGTGATTTAGAAGGACCGACCTCATGCTCACCCAGACCATTCCTGTCCCATTTGTAGAATAAACATCATCGCGCGTTTCACGCGATGGTAACTGCCCACGCCGTCGGGGTGAAAACGGTTGCATCGTCCGTTGCGTTATTCTCCAGGAGTCAGAGCACGCGCCTGTCGCAGAAGCAGCGGTCTGACTCCCGAGTTCACTCTTCTCTGGCGAGAACAAGTCGTCAGAGGGCTTCTATTTGGAAGGAAGAAAAATTCTGCGTTCGGTACTTTCCACTTTCCACTCTCGTGGAAATGTCGCAAGCGTTTTTTTTTCCTGCTTTGAGGGCTGAGGGCTGTTGCAAACGCTGTGTGCACATTTCCCGAACATGATTTCATTGTCTCTGTTCAGTTTTTGAATAGTTCAATAGATATCACAATATTCAATTAGTAACATAGTATAACAGTCATGAATAATTACTTGTGTAGTACTGGTGCAAATACAGCTACCATGCATCACCTAGGTGGGTGCTACACATTGGTGGTAGCACTGTGACACACTTTGTGTGTGAGAAAAGTGCTATATAAATGCAGGCCATTATTAATTCATTAATTCAGCCTGGCAGTTACACATCACAGCCTCACTCTTGCGGAACATGGCAATTTGTGGCAGCTGCCTTGCATGATAATAATAGAATCAAACACCTAATAATGGGAAGAATCAGAAAGTAGACTGTTGCTATTTGAATTGTCAGAATTCCATGGGTACATATCAGCCAATCAGAAGCCTGAAACTATGTGTGTTGTCAGACGAGCATACCAAGGCCAGACAAAACGTATCAATGTGATAATGCATTTGGAGCTCTGTGTGAGCATACCCTGTCACTGGAGACCTTGAGCCTCACTAGGGCAAGGCTGAGAGCTTTGTCTGGCTCAGTCCTTTTTTAGATAGAAAGGCATTTGTTACTGTTTTACACAGACTGAAGGAAAATGTCAGACTTTTCGATGACAGGAAGATGGTTCATCCACTGCAGAAAGACACAGTAATCTTTGGTGACTCGTGTCATCTATTACATCCGCAGGTAGAGGAGAAGCTGGTACAGAATGGGGCTTCCAGTGAGCTGAAGGAGAAGCTGCAGCAGGTCAAGGATTTGTTCACCAATGACAAGAGCTGTTCCTTGGACTGACCTCCCTCCTGCCGCACACGCCCAAGAGACATGTTTATTGGCCGGAAGGGCTGTTCCTGGGATCGACCTCCCTCCTGCCGCATAGACCCAACAGACATGTTTATTGGCTGGAAGAGCTGTTTCTTGGATCAAAGTTCTTCCCTCACCGTCACACAGCTCAATCAAGTGATGGACCCAGGCTACCGGGCTCTTCTATGGCCACTATGGAAGCCAGGCCGGCTGCCTCCAGTCAGCAGCCCTGAGGAAACTCAGACTGAAAACTTTTAAACACACGGCTGATCTCACATTTCAGGGCAGAGGGCAGACAGTTGCTGTTGTTATTCCTCAGGTTGAAGGTCTTCGTGCCTTATGCACTTTGGGGTCCCACGCTAATGGGTATTCCTCACCTGCATGAATTATTGAAAGAATGTTCCGCAGGCTTCTTTGAACAGACTAGCAAAATCACAATGCACTAACCATGGCCATGTGTTTGGCCGTCCTGTTTTACCTCATACATCTTCACTTTGGCATTTGCTTCTGTAAAACAGTCACAACTGATCAGTTAAAACAGGTTAACAGCCCCAATTAAAGGGTAGTTTTGTGATTTAGGATAAACTGTGATCTACTGTAACGCAACCATAATCAAAAAATACTCTCTCATCGCTACTTCTAGGGAACGTCTGTGAGGAACATATGTTGTCTTATAAAAGGTCAAGTTAATTAGCTCATGCCTTATAGTCAGTGACCCCCTGCAGAAAGCAATGGCTCTTAAGTCTGGTGGTTTCTGCACAAAGCCAGTAAGCAGTCAGGCTGCGTCAGGCTTTCCCATTCAGAGCTTATCTTCATTTCTGTGGTGTAAAACAGGCTGAGGTGCTTCAGATACACAGTCACTCCATCAGCTGCAATGTCGAATGCATCTTGTTTCAGTGATTTTGCAGTTAAATATGCCAAGTGCTACGCTCCACCGGGCCAATCAGTGTAGCCTGACGTGTTTCAGTGCTTGGGTACTTACATGAAACTTACATGACTGTGAAAGAGTACATTAATGCTACAGCATAGCAGTTATGCATGTTTTTTTTAAATGAATTTTGCTGGAGAAAGTTATTCACAGGTTACTGTTTATATCTAACTGAACACATGCTACTGCTCTGGAAGGTTTATTTGGTGATATACTTAATGTACATGCAAATGAACTTACTTCATATTTTAATAATACTTTATTAAATACTGTGTGTCTCTTGCTGATATTTTAACAACAAACAGGAAGATTTAAAAAATGAGAAACAGGTCAGTAAGCAGGATCTTATTTTAAACTGGTTTCTTGGGTGCAATGACACTTTCAAAATGTACCGCCAACTGCCTGCTAGAACTGCCGTTCCGCTTTTTACAGCACAAGCAAAAGAGCGTGTTCTTTGAAAAGCTCAGTGTTGAGTCGGCTCAAATCCTTTCTCTTGTGAAATGAGTTTCAAAACGCCTCTGCAAAACCGTACGGGGTAGAATCACGATGAGCCGAACGATGAGAAGCGGCTTTTCTATTTGAGTGTGCTATTTTCTGGTGTGTGCTGACCCCAAGCCCGTTAGGGCATTTGAAGCCTGGAAGAAGCAATCTTGTGAGGAAATGCGTATTAGAGCAAAGGCAGTGGCAACTCGCGCTTTGCGCGGACTTATTCGTGGTGTATCGGTTTGCACTGTGAGGACCTTCGCCAAGCACGGGGAGTTCCCGAATCAGTCCATGTTCGGTGCGTACAGGAAGTATCGAGTTTGGAGGAAGTTATCTTTGAGTGTGAGTGACACAACTAAATTCAAACAATGGACAAATCAAAGTTAAATATATCCAGGGGTGTGAATTTTTTCTCCTACAATTTGAAGCACAGATTAGCATGTTGTCTCCTTGGAAGCCACAAAAAGACCATGCTAAATTAAAAGTGAACTGTTGCAAGCAAAGGATAAGTATTTAAAAAGGCTATTAGTGGAGTTTTGCTGGTTGCAAAAAACCTAAGGCCCAGACCTAGTAGCAAAGCCACAAATGTACACACACACATTCTACATTATGAGCCTGGAAATGACTGATTAATAATTGATGGAGCAGTCCCAGATGCCTGTTAGCCATGGTCCCTGAAATATGGTCAGACCCTAACCGTCTGTATGTTGCTGCTTGAACTTCGCTTTGCCTGAGTTTTTCTATTAACTGTTCAGTGCCCTAACCGACTTTAGGGTGCAAGTGTGCCAAATAATAAAATGGAGTGACTGAACTCAACTCTTCTTAAACCAGAAGGCCTTGGCTGCTGACACTTTGATTTTACTTTGATTAAAACCATCATTCAACAAACCAACAGCAAGTGAGGAAATTCTGAATAGTGGTTACGATGAAATATAAATATATTTTACCTTAAAAGTAAGGATTACTTTCTGTCTCAAACTATTGATATAGCTCAGGAGGTAAGACCGATTGTCTGGCAGTCGGAGGGTTGCCGGTTCAAACCCCGTCCTGGGCATGTCGAAGTGTCCTTGAGCAAGACACCTAACCCCTAACCTCTAACTGCTCTGGCGAATGAGAGGCATCAATTGTAAAGCGCTTTGGATAAAAGCGCTATATAAATGCAGTCCATTTACCATTTACCATATTTTGGTTGATCATTTTTCACCTTTAAAGCGATACTTCAAATCTTATGTGAACTGCAGTGACCAAGCTGAATCAAATGACACCATATAACCTCAAAATGCAGAACAAATAAATACACTCACTGTGAAAGATAAAAAATAGAATTTTAATGCACGAATAGTGTACAAAAGACTATAAATCATTAGGTGACACAAAAGAGGTCTCATTGTGCCACAGCCCTGGATTGTCTGTTGTTGTTTTTTTGGTCCCCAACGGTTTGGTGACATTAAGGGTGATAACACGGGCGTGTCGCAAACGAGCTTTTTGCCTGACAGGAAGGAGGTTAGAGATGCGAAACTGTGGTTACGAAAGTTCCGCACTGCTATTAGCACCGGTTAAGTGTTACTTGGGGGTCAAGAAGAGCTTTAGCGGGGGGGTGGGGGGGGCGGCCAAACTTACGTGAAAAGGGCAGCTGTGGCTGCAGGAGTTTGCATTAGCCCGGCAGTAGCCTAGTACACCTGATTCCGCTCATCAAGGCCTCGATTGAAGACCACGATTGGTTAATTAGTTTAATCAGGTGTTGTGGTGCTGGGTGAAAATAAAAACCTGCCCTGCACCCACACCGGCCCTTTTCGGGTAAGACTGGACAACCCCTGCATCACCGTTAGACACCACACGGCTATGGTGAAAACTCACCTCAGCTCCTAAGGGATAACACATACACACACAATCACAACACACGTTCAGAAAGAGAGAGGGATGGATGGAGGAGAGAGGGTAGGGGAGGGCCTTGCATACTTTTAGATAAGGCTGTTTGGTGTAGGAGTGAAGCTGGAAGAACAGTGTGAAATAGTGTTTTACGCTGTACAATGTAAACTTCAAATCTTGCGTGCAAATGGGAGTACCTGTCACACACTTATTAAAAAAAAAAAAAAACCTTTCTTAGAAAATTATTTTTTCTTAAAAAAACTACCATCACAACAACACGTTCTGACCCCTCCTCAGGGGGAGGGGGAGGGGGAGGGGGAGGGGGAAGGGGGGGGGGGCGTTCGAGGTCAGAGCTGGGATGGGACGTCCCGCTCCTGGTCCCTGTCCAGGGGGGGGCCCAGCTCCTCCAGCTGCTGCTGCTGGCTGGACTCCAGCTCCTCCAGGCGTCGCCGCAGCACGGCCAGCTCCTGGTGCTCTGCGTCCTGCGGGGGGAGAGGGCGGGGAACCTCAGCGCCCAGTGCGGGGGAACGTCTATAACCAGTTCCCACCCCAATTCAGTACACCCCCGCTACCGTGCGCAGCCGCGTTCGGGCACGGACCCCACTGTGGATTCGGGAGTGCTGATGTCCACGACTGTCCCACAAACACACGTGGCGAAAAGTCTTCTTTTCGTGCTGCGGACTATGTCTAAGCTTGCATAGAGTGGAGTCGGAGGAAGACTGTTCGTATACGACCTTCATGCAGCCAACGGGCATGCGATCGACCAGCGGGGACCGCTAGAGAGCGATCAAACGTGGGTCCCTAACCAGTTGAACCCACCCATAACCTGGGTGACGCGATCGCCAATTGCACGTCACGCTTTGAAATTACCAGCCACAGGTGGCGCTGGAGCGGTCTGGGGATTGAATCCAAAAGCGTGGGGCACGTCCTTACGCCACAGCGCGGTGCCTTTAACTGGCAGTATAGTAAACAAAACTGCACAATCAAATCACTTCAAACTCAAAAAAATAAAAATAAAATTTAACTGTAAAACAACTCGCAGTTGAAAGTGAAACTCATCACTTACCCTCTTGTGCAGGCTAATGTTCCTGCACAGTCCTCGCCTTATTTAAACCGGACAGAAAAAGAAACAAAAAACATTTCCTCAATTTACAGCCATATTTAAAGACGCTTGACGGCAAACGGCAACCTAAAAGCGGGACAGGAACCACCTGGGCGGCCCGCACCCCTCCCCGGCCAGCACCGCCCCCCCCCCCCCCCCCCCCCCCCACCCCGGCCGTACTCACATGGAGGCCCCCAAAAGGTGCGTCAGCCCCGGGGGCGGGGCCGAAGGCCAGCTGGGACCCCAGGAGGAGGCGGCGGAACTCTCCGTGCCTCCTCTGCAGCTCCTTCAGGCGCCGGTGGAGGTGGGCCCGCTCCTCCGCGTGCACGGGCTTCCTGGGGGGGGAAGGGGGAGGGGCTTACTGAAAAGGGGGAGGGGTTTTACGGAAAAGGCGCCACTGCGTTTGACGTCAGCTCTCCCGTATTCCTAATCGCACAGCGGGCAGCGAGGCTGACGCACTGAACGCCGAGACTGTGGCACAGTCCACAGCGCTGCTGACTGACAAACCCACATACAGAGGCCCTGCGTGGCTGCGGGTTCTACTCCCGGTTATGCCACTTCCTGTACTACATGCAAGTCTCAGTTTTGCCCCAGTTAGAATGAACTAGAACAATAAACAATACACAATGAGGGCAGACATCAAAAAAGGACAGCAGGCTATGAAAAGCAGGCCCATGCAAAACTGCTACAGTTGCTGATTTAGATCGTATGCTTGTTCTGAATTGCTGGCTTTTGGCAGACGCTCTGGTAAAGAGAGAATTACGGTGCAAAACGCAAGTGCAAAGAGTTCAGCGCTTGTTTGGCGCATCAAAAGCACCGGTGTTCAACTCGGCTCTTTTACTGGCAATGTCCAGAAATAAACCAGGCCTTCACACCTAACACCTAACACACACACACACACACACACACGCGTACGCGCACACACATGCACACACACACGGGGCATGCACACACAAACAGACACGCACACACACACACACGCACGCACGCACGCACGCACGCAAGGACGCATGGATGCATGCACACGCATGCACGGACATGCACATGGACACACGGCTGCACACACACACACACACACACTTGGGCCAGGCTGCCTGGGAGTTATTCCTGCGCAGGGTGGCATGCCAATAAAAAAGTGCAAAACTGCGAAAGCACAGGAAGTCTCACTCTGATCGGAAACAATGACAACAAGCCGTATGTACGCATGCACAAGACAGAAGTTGCGACACAGGGACAGATGTTACAGGCCAGTACTTCGCTGCCTGAGTCTCCAGCTCCAGCTCTGCGATCTTGGCCTCCAGCAGCTGAATCTTATCCTGGAGCTTCCTCTCTCGGTGCTCGTTCATGGTCTTCCTCTGAAACGGGACCGAACAGCACCGAGGCTCAGGGCTTTTTGCGCACGCAGGACCGAAACAGAGTTCCTATTTTCTTTCTCTGAAGAAGCCAATGAGGCAGTGAGCTGTGAGACCGTGGTGGTACATGGCAGTGTGTGGCAGTGCTTGGCAGTACGCGTCAGTGTGTGGCAGTACATGGCGGTGCTTGGCAGTACGTGGCAGTGCGTGGCAGTACGTGGCAGTGCATGGCAGTACATGGCGGTATGTGGCAGTACATGGCGGTATGTGGCAGTACATGGCGGTGCGTGGCAGTGTGTGGCAGTATGTGGCAGTGCTTGGCAGTACATGGCGGGCGTGGCAGTACGTGGCAGTGTGTGGCAGTGCGTGGCAGTACATGGCGGTGCGTGGCAGTGCTTGGCAGTACATGGCGGG
The DNA here is from genome assembly GCF_018555375.3 of Anguilla rostrata. NCBI lineage: Eukaryota > Metazoa > Chordata > Actinopteri > Anguilliformes > Anguillidae > Anguilla > Anguilla rostrata. The sequence continues at coordinate 6,615,896 of NC_057939.1, forward strand.
CGTGGCAGTACGTGGCAGTGTGTGGCAGTGTGTGGCAGTGCTTGGCAGTACATGGCGGGCGTGGCAGTACGTGGCAGTGTGTGGCAGTGCGTGGCAGTACATGGCGGTGCTTGGCGGTACGTGGCAGTATGTGGCGGTGTGTGGCAGTGCTTGGCAGTGTGTGGCAGTTCTCGGCAGTACATGGCGGTGTGTGGCAGTGCTTGGCAGTACATGGCGGTGTGTGGCAGTGTGTCGCAGTGCTTGGCAGTACATGGCGGTATGTGGCAGTGTGTGGCAGTGCTTGGCAGTTCTCGGCAGTACATGGTGGTGTGTGGCAGTGCGGTGCGTGGCGGTATGAGCAGTGGCGGCGCAGGCGTTTCGGGCTCCGCTACCTTCTTCTGCGCCAGCGCAGCTCTTTGCAGCCGCTCCTTGGCCTGGCTGTACTTCTCCTGCAGCTCAGTGTCCCTCTCCTGCAGCTTGTGCTTCTCCTCCAGCCACTCCACACGCCGTTCCTCCAGCGCCCTGAGGGGGGAGCCAGAGTGGACGCAGGGCAGGGGAGACAGAGCGACAGACAGGCAGACAAACATGGACATACAGACAGACCAACACAGACAGACAGCAAATGAAGTGTCACAGATGGACACAACACAGCGACCCTCAAGGGAGCAAGGACACACAAACAAAAAAGTTTTTTTGTGCAGTGTGGAAGGAAGTTTAACAGAGTGGTGCGCTGAACTGAACTGAACTGAACTGAAAAGTATAACCCTCCTAATCAAATTCTGTCCAGGCACACGAGGGTCTTCAAGCCTGCAGAAAATGCCATTTCTAAAAGACTCCTCATAAATGACACGTCTTCCCCCTCGGTAAGACCTCGTTTCAGAAACGACCACGATGACGCACTCCTCTAAAAGACGAGAGGCGCTGGAGACGCTCGTGCGGCTGAAGACGCTTCGGTTTCGCTTCTCTGTCGCGCGAGCCTCACGCCGCGGGCGGAGCCGCTGGGACCCGCGAGAAACAGACACGCGAAGGTCAGTCGCCCTCCACATCCCGGCGGGACCCCCCGAGCGCAAATTCGACAAAGTCAGGCTGACGGCACGAACCCCGCGGAAGACCGGGTCTGACTTCTCAGAAGTTCGAATGAGAGCCAAGGCGTGCAGAACTGCCGCCGCGCCCAAGCGACACGCGCGCAAAGCCGCAAATCAAGGGCTCGCTAGGGCAATGACGTGTGCGCTCAGTGTGGTTACGAGCGCACCGTCTGTACAGGAACACGTTACGGCGGTGTGTGAGGACGGTTGCTCCGGCACGCGTACAGGAACACAGGGGTGCAGGGGTGCGAGAGAATGCGGCGTGTGTGCGTGTGAGAGACAACGTGCGGCGCGTGAGCTGGCGGGGTGGGCGTGGCGCTGGGCCTACACGCTTCACAAGAAGACGCACGGGGCTGTCTTCACAAGCGTTTCAGTCCCGTAATGAGACAAAGGCTTACTTTCTCTTTCAGGATGAAAATATGAACTTGAGTTATCCAACTGGTAAATCTTGAAATGAGTCAAACTGCCTCACCGCAATATTTTCGTCTTCACTAGAAAAAGTATTATAAATAAGATTTCAAGTCTAAAGATAAGCCTAAGACACTTGTTGAGATAACTTTTTTTTTTTCCCCCAGAGTTGCAGGCAGTGGGGCCTTGTGGGCCTGGCTGCGTGTGTGGGGCCTACCTCTGCTTCGTGCTGGGCCTGGCTGTGCGTGTGTAGGGCCTACCTCTCTGCTTTGTGCAGGGCCTGGCTGTGCGTGTGTGGGGCCTACCTCTCTGCTTTGTGCTGGGCCTGGCTGTGCGTGTGTGGGGCCTACCTCTCTGCTTCGTGCTGGGCCTTCCTGGCCTGGCTGCACGTGTCGGGCCTACCTCTCTGCTTCGTGCAGGGCCTGGCTGTGTGTGTGTGGGGCCTACCTCTCTGCTTTGTGCAGGGCCTTGGGGGCCTGGCTGTGCGTTTGGGGCCTACCTCTCTGCTTCGTGCTGGGCCTGGCTGTGCGTGTGTGGGGCCTACCTCTCTGCTTCGTGCAGGGCCTTGGGGGCCTGGCTGCGCGTTTGGGGCCTACCTCTCTGCTTCGTGCTGGGCCTTCTCGGCCTGGCTGCGTGTGTGGGGCCTACCTCTCTGCTTCGTGCTGGGCCTGGCTGTGCGTGTGTGGGGCCTGGCTGTGCGTTTGGAACCTACCTCTCTGCTTCGTGCTGGTCCTGGCTGTGCGTGTGTGGGGCCTACCTCTCTGCTTCGTGCTGGGCCTGGCTGTGCGTGTGTGGGGCCTGGCTGTGCGTTTGGGGCCTACCTCTCTGCTTCGTGCTGGTCCTGGCTGTGCGTGTGTGGGGCCTACCTCTCTGCTTCATGCTGGGCCTTCTCGGCCTGGCTGCGTGTGTGGGGCCGACCTCTCTGCTTTGTGCTGGGCCTGGCTGTGCGTGTGTGGGGCCTACCTCTCTGCTTTGTGCTGGGCCTGGCTGTGCGTTTGGGGCCTACCTCTCTGCTTCGTGCTGGGCCTTCTCGGCCTGGCTGCGAGCGGTCCTCAGCTCCTCCTTCAGTCGGTCCAGCATCTCGCGCAGCCTGTGATTGGCCTCCAGCAGCTCCGCCTCCGAGCGGCCCAGCGTGCCCAGCTGCACGCTCATCTCCTGGTTTCTCTGAGGGGTTACCGTGGCAGCAGTCAGACAGACGCGCGCAGAGAGAGGCTACCCGCGCTCTTTCTGAAAGACGCAGACCGTTGTCCACTTCCAGGTTTACGTGCATGTATTTTTACACGCTTTACAGATTCCTCTTTTGAGAACAACTGTCTGGCAGGTGACTGACACCCAACAGTATGGATTCAATATGGTGAGCGAAAGCTGTCAGCCTGGATTCTACCTGTGTGTGAAAGACAGCTGCCAGTGTGTACTATGTGAGGTGTGTGAAAGACCACTGTCAGTGTGTACTATGTGCGGTGTGTGAAAGACCACTGTCAGTGTGTACTATGTGCGGTGTGTGAAAGACCACTGTCAGTGTGTTCTATGTGCGGTGTGTGAAAGACCACTGTCAGTGTGTTCTATGTGAGGTATGTGATTGACAGTCAAAATATTCTGCATTAGCCGGGTCTGTGAGCAGCAGCAGTGGGTATGCATCATGCACAGCGGTTAACCTAGTTACATGGAGCCGTAATGATATGAAATGAGCCAGTTTCAGTGGTTGACCTAGCGCCTGCTTACCAGTCTGAGTTCTTCATTCTCCTGTTTCTCTCGCGTCAGCTCATCCTGCTGCAGCCCCTGCTGCTGAACTTTGACCCTGCGGAGTGACATCACAGTTGCCGAGCAACACTCACTCGCCAGACAGCAAAAGCCCTTTCTCAGAACAGGCCTCGAACTGCGCATCAGACAGCACAAGGCATCCTACTCGCACATAACTGTTCACGACATCTCCGCCAATTTTTTTGTTTCAGAGGCCACAAATGAATCGTTTCCTGCAACTTGCTTCTAGACTGTATCCAGACTTAACTACACTGCATTTACACTGGGCACAGTCAGATGCAGCTCAGAGTCACATGGTAGCCGCATTGAAAGGCGAACGCTACTTGTTGCATAAAACGCGAAACCCTGACGACTCACTACCCGTTTTGCTCCGCCTCTCGGTCGTGCTTACGCATTCTGCTTTGGGGGCTGGCTACGACAGGTGACATTATGGGCCTATCGGTTGTCTTGTATTGGTTGGCGGCAGCTATTTGTGAAGCAGTGAGAAAGTGGACATCAGTTGCAAATTCATCACTCAACTGTGTCTGAGAGAGAGAGAGAGAGAGAAAAAGAGGAAGTGGCCAGAAAGCTCACCTCAGGCTCTGCGCCTCCCTGCGGGCGGTCTCCTCCCCCAGCTGTGCGGCTCGGAGGCGCTCCTCCCACTCCTCCTTCTGCGAGCTCCCCGCCGCCTCCTGCAGCGCCCTCTGCTGCTCCAGCTCGGAAATGCGGTTCTCCAGCTCCAGCCTGCACACGTACAGCAAAGTTTCACCAAAGATGGCCTCTTTAAGTTAAGAATATTCATGGTAATGATTACATTCATTTTACCAAAATGGAACAAGAGGCTATAGCATGAGACAGTTAAGAGAACACTTTGGGATCTACTCGTCAGTGATTACTTGTTTAATTTCCATGAGTGTTACTCAAGTAAAATACATCAAAAAAGCCGGATGACGAGTTTAAAAGGTAAGATTTCCAGCTAACTCCGGTTGGGAGCTAAAGCTCATAAGCTAATACTGCTGTACATCCACAGTGTGACCGAACGCAGGTGTAGATCATTTCAGCGGGGAGGTCAGGGGAGAGGGGCAGAGAAGGGAGAGACGGAGAGCCCTCACTTCTCCTCCTGCACGGCAGCCATCTTGTGGAACTCCTCCTCTCGCGCCGCCTGCACCCGGCGAACCGCCTCCCGCTCCTTCTCCACCAGGAGCTCCCTGTTGCGCTCCAGCGTCTCCTTCAGCACCTCCACGTCCAGCTGCAGCCCTGGCGCAGGCGGGAGAGGAGGAGCGGGATGGAGGGACGACGCAGGAGAGGGGAAGGGAAAAAGAAGTGAGAGAAATAAAAGGTGAAGGGGGCGGGTTTACAACCAGAACCCCTGAAAGACACGGGCCCACAAGCAGACAGAGCTGCACGTACCGATCGGTCCAGGCTGCAGTGGGGTTTAAGGTGTGACATCACAAATATGCGATCAAGATGTTCTTAACTGGGCATTCTAATGCTGATGTCACAATCACTACTGGCTACTGACAGTTAAGAGTTCAAGAACGCCGACTTTCCAAACCTTCTCTTCAAAAAGGGTTGAGCCCCGGGTTGTGTTACCTTCCAGCTGACTCTGCAGGGCGTCCCGCTCCCTCTCCACCTCCGCCCTGGCCCTCACGCTTTCCAGCTTCACGTTGGCCACCTCCAGCTTGTGGGAGTGCTTCAGCTGCTCCACCTGAGGAGAACGCGCGCTACGTCACAGAGAGACGGGAGACGCTGCAGAGCTCGGGCTCTGCGCCAGTGGCATTTTAAAATCTGTGCCAGTGGCATTTTAAAATCTGTACCAGTGGCATTTTAAAATCTGTACCAGTGGGATTTTAAAATCTGTGCCAGTGGCATTTTAAAATCTGTACCAGTGGGATTTTAAAATCTGTACCAGTGGCATTTTAAAATCTGTACCAGTGGGATTTTAAAATCTGTGCCAGTGGCATTTTAAATCTGTACCAGTGGATTTAATCTGTGCCAGTGGCATTTATAATCCTGACCAGTGGGATTTTACAATCTGTACCAGTGGCATTAAAATCTGTACCAGTGGCATTTTAAAATCTGTGCCAGTGGCATTTTAAAATCTGTGCCAGTGGCATTTTAAAATCTGTACCAGTGGCATTTTAAAATCTGTACCAGTGGCATTTTAAAATCTGTACCAGTGGCATTTTAAAATCTGTACCAGTGGCATTTTAAAATCTGTGCCAGTGGCATTTTAAAATCTGTACCAGTGGCATTTTCCAGCCCTGTAAGGAACCCACTGAATAGACCAGTGGATGCGCAGAGCAGAATAAACGCTGCCCGCTGTCTACCTGCTGAAGTCATGATCTGAATTAGCACATTTTCACACTCATTTATTTTAAGCGCTGGAACAGAAATATAACGCGGTGCGGTCGCCTCCCGCTCTCAGGGACAGGACGGAACAGAGCGCGCCGGACCTCCTCCGCGGCGGCCCCGGGGTCAGGGGTCAAAGGGCGTGGTCGGGCGGAGGCGCTCACCTGACTGGTCAGCAGGTTGACCTGCCGCTCGGCCTTGTGCAGTCGGCCGGTCAGCGTGGTGTTCTGCTCCAGGCTGAGCCGCAGCTCGCTCTCCAGCCTCTCCGCCTGCAGCCGCAGCGACTGCTTCTCTGCCTGGGGGGGGGGGGAGGACACGGAGTCATCACGGGCAAGCACACAACCCCCCCCACCCTCAACCGCCTGAACGTCTTCTGCAGTTTAAGTTTCAGCACAGCAGAATATATGGTACTTAAATTTAAGACCAGAGACTCCGGTCCGCTACAGGGGACAGAAATGAATTGGCAAGTCCCAGGATGGTACGCGTCACAGGGCAAAAAAAAAAGCATCCAGGCGTGCCGAGCCCGTACCTCCAGGGCCTTGACCGCAGCCTGGGACTCGGCCAGCTGGCGGACCTGGATCCGCTGCACGTTCTCGGCCTGGGCGCCGGAGTTGTCCCTCTCCGCGCGGAGCTGGGCCACCTCGGCCTCCAGGCCCTTGAGCCGCAGGAGCAGCTGGGCCTTGTCCCGCAGCAGCACCTCCACGCGCCGGCCGTCACGCGCCGGGTCCGAGCTCAGCAGCTGCCCGCTCAGCTCCTCCTTCTCCTTCTCCAGCCGGAGGACCTGCCGCGGGGCGCGGGAGAGCGTTCAGCGAGCGCTGGCTCCATACCGCCAACCGCCGTCTTTTACAGCCGGATGAGAACTGCCGCCGTTGTGTTCGACAGGCTAACCTACAGGGTCCAAGTTAAGCTACGCGTTCGCTCCCTCCCTGCACTTGGACCTGTACTTCCCTCCAGGGTTTTCAACACTTGTCCCTGGTTACGGTTTTACACTTTGTTTGTACGTCGCTCTGGATAAGAGCGTCTGCCAAATGCCTGTAATGTAATGCAATGGGGCGTAGAGGCCATCTTTGGTAGTTTTTTTTTTTTCTTCTTTAGTCATACCTGATGCAGTCATAAACATCCAAGCAGGTGATATGCCTCCGGGGAAAAAAATAAAATAAAATAAATCACTGATATGGATTGGGTGCTGGAAAAGACAGCCAAACAACAGCCAGCACTTTCAGCTTCCATGTGATTGAAAGAGCAGACCACATGGTCACAAAGAAGCTGTACGCCCTTGCTGCTGATTGGCTCCCTTAATAACACCCAACAGACATCAGTGATGCTGTTATCCCCAGAAGCATTCCACATAGCCTCTGACAAAGGAAAAAAGAAATGACAAAAGGTCGCCTCTTCACTTCACGTATGGCAGTTATTCTTATCAGGCTTAAAAAACACTGATTCTCCCGACCCCAATTAATTTACACACTAAAACAGATATGAAGTAACCTGTGGGGACGACACTTCTAAGTTAACTACAAAGAAACACGTTCGGTTTTAGGTTGAGGAATGACGTGGTTTTAAGCCGGACAGAAAAAGGATGTGTTCAACGCGTGGCTCGCGTTATCTAAACACTTCCTGTTCAACGACAACACGGCGTAATGAAGCGCGAGGTCTCAACTGCAGCACGGCCCGAGCTCAGAAAGAAAAAAGAGAAGAGACAAAAGCAGGGCTCCTCCAAAACGAGCGGAGAACACCTCCGGGGGACAGCGTGCGGGTGTTTAGGGACAGCCGGGGTCTGTGGCGGGCTATCCAGAAACCATCCTCCTCGTCCGCCTGGCAAGACACCCGACACCGTGAGCCCTCTAGCCAAAAACCCAGGTCACCTGACCATGAAGGGCATGATGTCACCTTTCCTCTGAAGCAAACTCACACACACACACACACACAGACCTCTGAGCCCCGTTATAGCCATAGCTTAGCCACAGTGAACCAGTCTTAATGAGTTCATTGCTGAAATCTGACAGGCCTTCAGTAGATGAGCTGGCACAGGCATTTCCATGATAGCAGGCTCAAACTGTCTCGACTCAATAGCACCTCCTGGTGTAGAAATCATGTGGTGCACCACAATATGCGCACACTAAAAAGCAAAAAAATAGGCATCGACCACTAAGGTATTAATATCTAATATCTAAAAGGGCTCACATTTAAGTAATTGCCCACCTGTTTGTTTTTTTTTTTTACACTGATGTCCCAAAAGCTCTTTTAGGAGTGTCCACTGATAATTAAATTACATTATTTTAACAAGCAAGTGAAAATACAGGAAAACAAATGTTAATAAAGCAACTGTTACGCGCTCCCCTCCGTTCTGCTTTTATTCCCCTTTGCCTGTCTCTCCCTCGCTCATCTCTCAGGTGCCTATGATTAGGGGCTGATTGCACCTGTAGTGCCCCTCCCTTCAAAAGGGCTCAGTGGAGAGTGGAGAGCGAGACTCCTGACTGGCAGCATTCCCTTTGTTATGGCCTCTTCCCTTTAGTGTATTTGTCTAAGTTCCTATTTTCCTTTTCTTTGGGGAGGGTCGTAGTCTAGTTCTCGTGCTTTATTGTTGCAGTTTAGTTTTTCCTCCGCTCTGTTGTTTAGGGAGAAGTCTGGTCGAAGACTGTGGCGCCCAGGCTTCTGCTTCCTTTTGTTCTTTTTGGCCAGACCTCCCTGCTCTCATTGCTTCATCATTTGTGAGCATTTTTGTGTTTTGTTAAATAAATTAATTTGCTTGTTTAGTCTAACTCTATTAATATGTTTCTGCCTCACGGTAGAGCCAGTGGTTTTACAGGCCGTAACAGTGAGCTACATGTGCCACCTGTATCTCAACATCTCCACAAAAACCTTCTGATTAATATACACAAAAACCCAGAATATTTTATAAAAGCGTATCAATAACAAAAGATGATTTCAGATGGATCAACTCAACATCCAATCCCCCGGGGTGCTGATGCACAGTGCTGAATCGACCAATCGGACGGTTTAAAAACAAGACAAACATCTCTGCCGTTTTAACTTCAATCTACGTCTGCGATCTGCGTTCTGTGGTGCCGTGCACACCACACCGCTTCACTGTTGCGTCGTGATGACGGAACGTTCTCACTCAGAATCCACCAATAGCGTTCCGTTTTCAGTCTGGCCGAACCTCTGCATCAAAGCGTATCTTCCTCTCCTCCAGGACGCGGGCGTGCTCCTCCCTCTGGTGGTCAAACTCCGACTTCAGGAAGGTGTATTCGTACCGCAGCTTGTTGAAGTCCGACCTGTACTTTTCTGTTTCCTGCAAAAAAAATGACAGCAGCTGTAGCCAAGCAAAAAAATGTCTCCTTTATTTCTCTGTAGAATCCTCTAGTGTTCAGTGAACATTGTGGTAATAATAATAATAATAATAATAATAATAATAATAATAAAGGGCTGCAGGCCTTCGGATACACTACCACAGGGAACAGGAAATGTTCCTCGACAAACCTACAATAACACATGCGGTCACCCAAAGTGCATTTCGTGTTACAGGAAGTGGTGGGGTTCCGCAGTGCTGTAAATAGTTGCATGTGTGTTTTGACCCTGTCAGTAGGACACCGTGCGCTTTATAAAACTGCCATACGACCAGGATTAACATGTGCTTTGTCATGTATATATTAAGGCAACACACATTATATGAGTGAAAGTTATAGAGCTGTGCACTAACAGAGGATATAAAGTCCTGAGGAGGTGCTCACCTCCTCCAGCTTGCTGAAGCGCTCCCTCACAGGGACCTCCAGCTCCTGCTGAATTTGAGCTCGCAGCAGCTCCAACTTCTGAGGAGTAAGCACCTGATCAAAACACGGAGGGAAAACTTGAACGCTTGTCTGCAAAACTCGCAAAAACATACTCGCACAACTGCAAAATAATAACAATCATACTCACAACTTCGCAACATAACAACAATCACAGAATCGCAGTAGCAATACCAAACTTGCATACATAATAGCAATCACACAGTAGCATCACAGTTAATCACAAAACACAGGATAATAGACAACAGAACAGCACACACTCACAGCATAAACACACAAAAGAAAACAATAGCAGACAACAATAATAGAAGTAGAGCATCTTTCTGGGGCTGGTCAAGCTTTCCTGCAGCAATTTTTAATCTAGCTGTCCTGCCAAGGAGAAACAAACCCCGGTCTGGAGTGTAATGTGACTGTAGGATTCATAAGATGAGTCAACAGTGACATCTGTTGGCCATGAGGCAACATAACCACACAGCATCAGTGTTACGGCGGACTGACATGTCATAGCAGGTACATGAATTTAACACACCAAAAAATGTTTGTTTATTTATTTATATATATATAATGTAGATAAATAATATTGAATACTTCATAAAACATTTCAATCAGAAAACAAGGCCTTTTAAGACCGCGTAAGGACCATGGAAACCCTGGTACCTTTCTGGAGCTTGCTGCTGCAGCTCAACACAGTCATTACCATGCGAGTCCTGCAGTCTACAGCTGCGATGCAGATGGCATTACTGCATGCGGGTCTGCAGCTCAGTGCATTACCTGCATGCGGAGGTCCTGCAGCTCAGTGCATTACCTGCATGCGGAGGTCCTGCAGCTCAGTGCATTACCTGCATGCGGAGGTCCTGCAGCTCAGTGCATTACCTGCGTGCGGAGCTCCTCCAGCTCTCTGGTTTTGTCCAGCAGGTCCCCCTGCAGCTCGGCCAGCAGCAGCTGGTGCTTGTCCTGAACGGCCTGCTTATCCACCAGCAGCCGCTTCAGCTCGTCATGCGCCCGCGTGAACTCCGTCTGCAACCTGCAGGGGGCGCGCACGTTCACCGGAGTCACAGGCACAGAAGCAACCCTACGCGCTGCCGCTTCCCTTCCAACCCACGGCAGTGAGAACGGCCACAGGGTCACACAGACCAGGAGAAGGCCATCCAGAGCCTGAATTACAGCCCGCAGGGTGGTTCAGGCGCTTCTGATACACGCACGGATTCACCGCATTCTTCCGGAAGGCTCACCGTCTCTACTGTGGGTTCAGCCACTTGCAGCAGTGAGCTTTCCTTAAAACTAAAGACTATAGCCGCTTTTCCACTCAACTCGACTCGACTCTACTCGCTTTTGGTACCAGGTTCTTCGTTTTCCACTGCAGATAGTACCCCCCCGTCAATGTAGCTGGTCGTCAGCTACCAGGTACTATCCACAACTTTTACCCGATGGAAAACCAAAAAAGTCGAGTAGACTCGAGTCGAGCCGGTACCATGCGGTGGAAAAGCGGATTATGAGCCCCCCAAAAAAATGCAGTGAACAGAGAAAATTGTCATATGCAGTCTACAGCCAAGAAAGAATGCAGGCAAAATCCTTGCAAGGGTCATGATCAGCTGAGGCCTTGCCAGGGTCAGCCAGGCCACTCACAGCAGTAACACAATGGGGAAAGACGTCAGGTAGCATTGTTGAGCAGGCTTATAATGGCAACCGTGACTCGACCTCCTCGTGCACCTCTGCTCAACGGCCATCTCTGGATGAGCCAAACGCAGAGTCATTTGTTGCCAGTAATACCAAACCAGAGGGAAGGGAAGGAGAGGGGCTGCACCAGTAATGTTAAGCCAGAGGCAAGGAGAGGGGCTGTACCTGCAACACCATGGCTATGTCCCAATTCAGCCTCTACACCCTCTTTCACTACCTCTCAGCTGGGAGCACAACACCCACCACATTGAATCTGTCAAGATACTTCATCCAGTCTCTTTACACTACAGGTGGAGACAGCCCAAACAACCACTGAAACCAATCCACTGAAAGTCAAAACACATGGGGGATGCTTCAATGCATACATACATAAATACCAACTACACAGGCTGATAATGTTGCTGGTTGATAAAGCTAAATTCAGCAGACTGTGCAGTTTTGCTTACAAAGAATAGGTAGATTAAATAGAAACAAAAATTGAAACTGAGCTGCTCTATGCCTTCACAGAAAGAAATCACAGCAAAACGAAACTGAGAGAACGGGTTCCAAAGTGAGCATTCGCTCTGTTGCGCTCACATTCCCATACCACAGTACACACCTGGTGTGCTCGGCCTTCAGGGTCTGGTAGTTGGTCTTATGGTGCTCGCATCGCATCCGCTCGTCAATAAGCATCTTCTGTAGCTCCATGTTGGAGGCTGGCAGAGCAGCTGGTGTGTCAGCCAAGGCACTGAGGTTCGGGAACAGGGGGGTAGACTGTGACATGGCGGGGGGGTTCATCGCGCCCCTACGGAGCAGTCCGCCTGAAAAACATGGTCTTCTGCTCAAGCCTCAAGCAGATTGTGTAGCCGCTACGTTGACACAGTTAAAACTGTAAGCGCATACTTTATGTTACTTGGAAACGCGGTTAGCAAGACTGCTAGACTAACGTTAGAAACCTTACGATACATCAGGCAAGAACAACCCGCAGTCAAGTCTCCAGCGTTTCCTTCTCAGTGTGTTGTGCATACACAACCCGAGGGAGTACTTGGGGACTAGCTAGACTTAGTGTGCCGCTTACGTTAGCTTGCTTGCTAATGTTAGATTTCGCTAAACCATCTTAGCTAACTAGCTAGATAGCGGTAACTGACATGCGAACGTCCAGCGAATACTCCTTAGACGAATGACTCTAAACGGGGCACGTTGTTCAAATGTAAATCACGCTGATGGTAAGCTAACTTGCTACAGCTAGCTCTCTAATAGTTCTTTTCAACAAAACACAAACTTCAGCTGACGTAGTTGTGATATTGTCAAGCAAAGCTAGTTATCATAGCTAACTTAACTTACCGAACCACCCCACACAGTCGTCCGTGCAACTGAATTAACCTGTGTAGCACAATAAACTAGCTATTATTAAAGTCACTAATGTCATTATTTCATTGGGTGGATACGGACATCTAGCTATCTTAGCTGTCGAAAGAGTACAAAACGCAATAACATACTTAAAGATTCCAATAGCGTAAACCACAGACAACGTAATCTGTGTTGTTTTCGCTGTCACTTCTCTATATTTAAAAACGGCGCTTTAACTCCCGCCCGTAAACCACAGTTTACCAGTTACCAGATAGAAAACCACCAGTAATACTTAGCAACGTTAATCGTCTAAAACGAATACAGTTCAAGACAAAAAAGCTGCAGAAATCTGCAAGCACGCTGTGTTTTTCCCAGAGGAACATATGTGTTTATACTTTATTCTCTCGATAACCCTCACCTAAGCGCTGATTCTTCACAGGACAGTGTCCTTTTTAGTACCAGTTGACCCTGCAGTGGTGTTGTAGTCACTGAACTGAAATATACGCTCTATGGTAGTACTACAAACCATAGACAAATACAAATTCGATAGAAAACGATCCTGCTTGAACTATGTAACAATGGCATGGTTTTAAATGCAAGCGTCACCTAGTGGTCTTGTTAGGAAATAATCTTTGGCTGATAATGTGTTAGATGTGTAGACAAAAATTAGGGCCAACTAGAATATCTTACATATATAGGCTATCTATGCGTTTCCCAAAACGCGTAAAATTCTTTAGAATGCGGCCACAATACATATTCATTCATTATCCTAACGGGTAATGAATCATTTATCAAAATGTCATTGCAATGAAAATGTGTTTAAAAAATTATTTTTTACAGTCTCTGAGCCTAACACACAGCGTCTTCATACCGTGTTAGGGGGATTCAATCATAAATTCAATTTATCCTTTAAAAATCAATTTTAATCACCAAGTAGTCTACACATAACAAACAAGATACACCAGTCTGTTATCTACCGTGCTAGCTTTCAGAATAACCAGCAAAAACAAAACCTACACTTCAATTTTGTTTACAATCTACGCATTGCAGATATTTGCCATGAATTCGAATGCGTAGGAAAAAGTGCATGTATCCACAAATAATGTTGATGAAAAATGTGCACAATTTCGTACTGCAAATGAAAATAAATGTAGGCTATAAGGCCTAGGCTACTCGCTAAAACTGCCTATTTGGGGAGAGCTGGCTATATGATAGTATTGCTATTGAGTAGCCTATTTTGTGCATTAATTGCATTGATACTCAAGGAAAATCGGGAAGATTTGGCCACTGATTAAAACTGATTTTTCTAAATCGCATTTATCATTTAATCTTCCTAACACAATGCGAAGAAGCTGTGTGTCCCTTTCCAATTGCTTCAGATCGTTTGCATGCTTGTTAATCACTGAAAATGAATTAAAACAGTTCGAGATCAATGATTAGTTTAAAGGAAAGTTTTGTGCATCACCAATTTTCAGCTCACCAGTCGCCGCTGGTTTTACTTTGTTTCAATTCGACAGTTTAAGAAAGATGGATAAAGGAGGAAGAAAGGGAGGACAAAAGAGGAGCATGACCGATTATTTTCGTGGGTAAAAAAATTCTCAGCATTAATGACACTCAGTAAACTTTAATATTTTATGTAAAAGCTTGCATCAATAGTATACATTCTTCTTAAAACATTGTTTTCCTTAATTACAATTATATGCACAATACATTAAAGATACAACTATTTTGAGCTGAGACATTCATTGGTTTGTACCTTTTTTCACCCACCTCCCAGCAGATCTCAGGGTCCACCTACCTCCCAAATCCCGAATTTAACCCCTGATGCCGAGGTTTGTGAACGTTAGCTAACAATAGCCCGTTTGATAATTATGAAGTTGTCTGAGCTTTGGTCAGATGATATTTTATGGAATTTGAGCGAAGGGTCATCCAACTGTTTCACATTTCAGGCAATGCTATCTATCATGTGTTGCTATCTAATAACAGTAAAAATGCATCGTAGAAACAATACAATAGTGCGTTGGCATTAAAAAGAAAACGTACTTTTGAATACTTAAGTATTTTTTAAAGCAAGTACTCCAGTACTTTAACTCAAGTAAAAATTGACTGAACAATTTTCACTTGTAGTGGAGTAAAATTTGACCATAGGTATCTATGACTCAAGTAATGGGGTTGTGTACTTTGTCCACCACTGGTCACAGGTACTAAAAAAAGTAGAAAACCTTTCTAATGTCATTTATTGCTGGATGAAAAAAATCGCCAAGAGCATTTTTTCAGAAGCACCTAATGGTGACTCTTTCGGGAACTGGGTGGATCCTTTTTCTGCATGTCACCTGACCAAAGAACCATATATTATATAGATGTGAAGTTATGGTTCTGCACTACTTACCTGGATAAGCCCTCTGGAGAAACAGCAGGAAAATACCTGTGGCTTGAAAAGGTAAGGTGAAAGGTATGAAGTTGTTTTCAAAATAATTTTACAAGTTTACTTTCCATATTTAGCTTTAAAAAATAAGAATGTAATCTATATTACCAGTTGTAGTTTATAAACAAACAATGTAATAACATTTGTAAATATTCAACAAAAATCAAACGTGTGGTGCTAAAATGAATACATGTATTTAGATATACGTATTACAATTATGTTAATGTTTATCCAGAAAATTCAAATATTTACCTTATATCTGATTTGCAAATGAAGTATTTCACTTTTATTTGTGATTTCAAAACAAAAATAAGACACATAAAACAAAGAGAGAGAGAAACTGGTACCTGCAACAAATTCATGTCGTCTGTATGAAGTGTCAGCCAAGGGGAATTTAGCAAGTTATTTGATCTGGGAAGGGGTCTGGAGACAAAAAGAACCATCTATACATAAGCTAGTAATTTACTACCTGTAAATTATCAGCTGACACACAAAGAAATCTTGACTGTTAGATGAACTGGCGGTATAATAAAGCCATAATAAGTTGGCATGTGTACTTTTATTTGTACAGACTGTGAGCATGAAGCTAGGTGGTTATAGGTTTTAGCTGTCATAGGATTTGTGAGGACTAATATTTTTATTAGTTTCATTTTGTAATTCTGTGACTTTAGAATAATACAGATTGAGAAGTGTCTGTCCATGGTATGATCAGAATGCAAAGATTCGGTCTGTTGAGTTTAATATGCAGGCCAAATTACATTTGCAACCTGACTTATGACTTTTGTTTAACTGAATGTGAAATATGGTACCACAGTTTTTAACAAGCTAAAACAGATCGGTGTAATGGTAGATATTGAAACCTCGTTTATCTCCATACTTGTGCTAGCATGTCTGCATGCTACAGTACAGTACAGTACAGTACAGTGTCACTCTCTTTATGATTTACTGGTTTGCTGAATGACTGTATGAGCATTCCCAGTGATGACATAACTTTCATTATACAACATGAGCCGCGTTTCCACTGCAGGAACTTTACCCCGGAACTAGGAACCTTTTGAGGAACTCAGTGCGTTTCGACCA
This sequence comes from Anguilla rostrata, assembly GCF_018555375.3. NCBI lineage: Eukaryota > Metazoa > Chordata > Actinopteri > Anguilliformes > Anguillidae > Anguilla > Anguilla rostrata. The sequence continues at coordinate 6,631,762 of NC_057939.1, forward strand.
CAGGAACTAGGGTCTAAATTTAGTTCCGGGGGCTTTATTTTACCCCCAAAAAAGTTCCTGCTCAGGGGGTAGTACTTTCCAAAAGTACCGGAACCTGGGGTGGGGCGCAAGCGCTGAAAATTTCTGATTGGTCGACTACTTGCAGTGTTTTATTTCAATCGCCATGTTTAAAAATATGCAGCCGCAAACCGATTTATTTTCATAATAACTTCAAATCAAACTTGTATGTTATGCGGCGCAGTAGCCTAGTTTTGGTTATAGCCTGCCAACCTCTTGGAATTATAACGTGTGCTCTTCTGTTCATTTCTTGCTTTAGTATTCGTTTTATAAAATGCTAAGCATTCGTGCTGGGACAGCATATTACGTACCAAAACATTCAAAGGGATTAATTCGGTTGCTGAATATTTTCTTCCGGATTTTCTTTGTTAGCCCGTTGTAATTGACTCAAAACGTTTGATACAGTTATGCGAGGTATGCGTAGTTCTGCGTAATTCACATTGGCGATACAGTAAAAGCAAACTGGAAATCACCTTCCGCACTTTTTGTCAGGGTAAAATAACAGGTTAATTCTAGTAATCGTCCCTTTAGCTTTTTCAGACTGCTGTAATTTTACTCTGCCATTCTTCAATTCCACAAAAAGACCAGGAAGACTATGGACTAATTTATGGTGCATGGTTCGCATCTGGAGGGCACACTTCGCTGCTCGGCTAGCAGTAACTTCGAAGGAAAGCAAACGGTGGCTGTACCACTGCTAATTTAAATTTTCACGCAAGTCCGAGTTTTCGTTCTATTCTTGTCATTTTGCGATTAGCCTATATGGAATTGACGATGAGAAAGTTATCAAACAGCAAATTTTTTACAACGTGTGCATGTTTTCTGCTGTTGTTGCCAGTTATATTGGAAATGTGAATGCATTCTGTCACCTCGGATGTCAAGACATGAAAGTGAATGTTCGCATAAAAACATAATGAATGTGTTTGAGAGGATATATAAAACAGTTACAATTTGACAATCGGCCTGTTATATCCTATTTGTTGCATAACAACGGTCCAAGTTCAACTACCAACGACAGTTTTGCTTGACAACGGTAAAATATGCCCAAACGGTTGCAGAAGAATATTTCAAGTCCAGGTGATTAAATCGATAAAAAAAAAAAAAAAACGAAAGTAACCATATATAATCATTGTTGGCAACCCGTTGTATATAAGTGGAATAAACCCCTCCGGGCTGTCCGGGTTATTAGAGAAATAATGTAGGCTACTTCGGTGGTAGTATGGGGTTACAGAAGAAATCATAGGACAGATGGACCGACGACAACGTCGCTTTTTCATACGTCAGTGGGCTAATTTGCCTAATCTTCGCAGGACTTTAGACCACGGTGCAAACGCAGACAACCATGGGCTGAAGGAACCTTTTAGTTCCTTGAAAATTAGTTCCTGGGACTAAAAGTTCCGGGTACTTTAGGTGGAAACGCGGCTTTATATACAAAACCTGTTGGTTCACACATTTTTACATGTGCTTTCTTGTTGAGACCAGGCACTTCTCAAAGGGACAGGATTTCAAGTACTTTATCGCATACCTCAAGTCCAGGTATGAAAATTTTAATTTAATTTGAGCTGCAGATGAAGTTGAGGTGGAACATTTTATTTTTCTAGGACCAATCGTGGATATCCTTTGGTTAATCATGAGACTTTGAAATTATTTTTTGCATAAGCAAAATAAAATTAACATATTGTTCTTCACTTGCAGTCATTTAAAGACATCAAACCTCTGGATTATCTTCAACCCCCCAAAGAACCATGGCTTTGCAAAAAGTGAGTTTCTTCAGAATTTCTGTTCTCATAATACTGTAGTCTGTGATGCATTAATTTATGTCTATAATGCTTTCGCTTTTAATGAATGTGCTGTTTGTAAGACGTGTCTTCTGGATTTGACATCTCCAGCAGTGTATTGCCCTGGATGGAAACAGTCTCACTACAGAAGACCTGATTAGCTTGGGAAAGGGGCTCCTCAGGATAAAGGTGAACATTGCTTTATATAAAAAAATCCATGAGTAAAAAGTGAAATATATTTGGCTGTTTCTTGCCAACAAATTCATTTGTGTTTTAGTTGACCCCAGAGGCAGAGGAAGGAGTGAAGCGGGCTAGAGAAATTGTTGATAATATCATTGCACAAGACAAAGGTAAAC